>NW_026527055.1:1800000-2100000 GCF_027744825.2 Synchiropus splendidus
AAAACGCGTTTTCTGCATTGTGCCGTAACTTTGCAGGTAAGCTCCAGAACATGAAATTTTCACCTCCCACTATACCAGAAAGGGTCCTTCTAGTACTTGCACATCAAATCTAAGCTGTCTGAAGTGTTTTTCCGAAGTTATTAACATTTTTATGTTTGGCGTTCCGGAATCGACCTTATCTCAGGCTGAAAACACGATTTACGCATTCTGCCATTACTTTGCAGGGAAGATTCAGAACATGAAATTTTCATACCCCACTATAGCAGAAAGGGCCTTTCTAGTAGTCTCACATCAAATCTTAGCTGTCTGAAGTGTTTCTCCAAAGTTCTCAACATTTTTATGTTTGGCGTTCTGAAATCAACCTCATCTCAGGTTGAAAACGCATTTTCTGCATTATGCCATAACTTTGCAGGGAAGCTTCATAACATGAAATTTTCACCTCCCACGATAGCAGAAAGGGTCTTTCGAGTAGTTGCACATCAAATCTAAGCTGTCTGAAGTGTTTTTCCAAAGTTATCAACATTTTGATGTTTGGCGTTCCGAAATCGACCTTATCTGACGACGAAAACGCGTTTTCTGCATTGTGCCGTAACTTTGCAGGTAAGCTCCAGAACATGAAATTTTCACCTCCCACTATACCAGAAAGGGTCTTTCTCGTACTTGCACATCAAATCTAAGCTGTCTGAAGTGTTTTTCCGAAGTTATTAACATTTTTATGTTTGGCGTTCCGGAATTGACCTTATGTGAGGCTGAACACGAGTTTTCTGCATTGTGCCATAACTTTGCAGGGAAGCTTCAGAACATGAAAATTTCACCTCCCACTATAGCAGAAAGGGCCTTTCTTGTAGGTGCACATCAAATCGAAGCTGTCTGAAGTGTTTTTCCAAAGTTATCAACACTTTTATGTTTGCTGTTCTGAAATCAACCTCATCTCAGGCTGAAAACGCGTTTTACGCATTGTGCCATAACTTTGTAGGGAAGCTTCAGAACATGATATTTTCACCTCCCACTACAGCAGAAAGGGTCTTTCTCACAGTTGCACATCAAATCTAAGCTGTCTGAAGTGTTTTTCCAAAGTTATCAACACTTTTATGTTTGGCGTTCCGGAATCGACCTTATCTCAGGCTTAAAACACGATTGACGCATTCTGCCATAACTTTTCAGGGAAGCTTCAGAACATGAAAATTTCACCTCCCACTATACCAGAAAGGGTCTTTCTAGTACTTGCACATCAAATCTAAGCTGTCTGAAGTGTTTTTCCGAAGTTATTAACATTTTTATGTTTGGCGTTCCGGAATCGACCTTATCTCAGGCTGAAAACACGATTTACGCATTCTGCCATAACTTTGCAGGGAAGATTCAGAACATGAAATTTTCATACCCCACTATAGCAGAAAGGGCCTTTCTAGTAGTCTCACATCAAATCTTAGCTGTCTGAAGTGTTTCTCCAAAGTTCTCAACATTTTTATGTTTGGCGTTCTGAAATCAACCTCATCTCAGGTTGAAAACGCATTTTCTGCATTATGCCATAACTTTGCAGGGAAGCTTCATAACATGAAATTTTCACCTCCCACGATAGCAGAAAGGGTCTTTCGAGTAGTTGCACATCAAATCTAAGCTGTCTGAAGTGTTTTTCCAAAGTTATCAACATTTTGATGTTTGGCGTTCCGAAATCGACCTTATCTGACGACGAAAACGCGTTTTCTGCATTGTGCCGTAACTTTGCAGGTAAGCTCCAGAACATGAAATTTTCACCTCCCACTATACCAGAAAGGGTCTTTCTAGTACTTGCACATCAAATCTAAGCTGTCTGAAGTGTTTTTCCGAAGTTATTAACATTTTTATGTTTGGCGTTCCGGAATTGACCTTATGTGAGGCTGAACACGAGTTTTCTGCATTGTGCCATAACTTTGCAGGGAAGCTTCAGAACATGAAAAGTTCACCTCCCACTATAGCAGAAAGGGCCTTTCTTGTAGGTGCACATCAAATCGAAGCTGTCTGAAGTGTTTTTCCAAAGTTATCAACACTTTTATGTTTGCTGTTCTGAAATCAACCTCATCTCAGGCTGAAAACGCGTTTTACCCATTGTGCCATAACTTTGTAGGGAAGCTTCAGAACATCATATTTTCACCTCCCACTACAGCAGAAAGGGTCTTTCTCACAGTTGCACATCAAATCTAAGCTGTCTGAAGTTTTTTTCCAAAGTTATCAACACTTTTATGTTTGGCGTTCCGGAATCGACCTTATCTCAGGCTAAAAACACGATTGACGCATTCTGCCATAACTTTTCAGGGAAGCTTCAGAACATGAAAATTTCACCTCCCACTATAGCAGAAAGGGTCTTTCTAGTAGTTGCACATCAAATCAAAGCTGTTTGAAGTGTTTTTCCAAAGTTATCAACACTTTTATGTTTGGCGTTCCGGAATCGACCTCATCTCAGGCTGAAAACACGATTTACGCATTCTGCCATAACTTTGCAGGGAAGCTTCAGAACATGAAATTTTCATATCCCACTATAGCAGAAAGGGTCTTTCTAGTAGTCTCACATCAAATCTAAGCTGTCTGAAGTGTTTTTCCAAAGTTATCAACATTTTTATGTTTGGCGCTCCGGAATCGACCTTATCTCAGGCTGAAAACGCGTTTTCTGCATTGTGACATAACTTTGCAGGGAAGCTTCAGAACATGAATTTTTAACCTCCCACTATAGCAGAATGGGTCTTTCTAATAGTTGCACATCAAATCTTAGCTGTCTGAAGTGTTTTTCCAAAGTTATCAACATTTTTATGTTTGGAGTTCTGAAATCAACCTCATCTCAGGCTGAAAACGCGTTTTACGCATTGTGCCATAACTTTGCAGGGAAGCTTCAGAACATTAAATTTTCACCTCCCACTGTAGCAGAAAGGGTCTTTCTAGTAGTTGCACATCAAATCTAAGCTGTCTGAAGAGTTTTTCCAAAGTTATCAACATTTTTATGTTTGGCGTTCTGGAAACCACCTTATCTCAGGCGGAAAACAGGTTTTCTGCATTGTGCCATAACTTTGCAGGGAAGCTTCAGAACATGAAATTTCCACCTCCCACTATAGCAGAAAGGGTCTTTCTAGTAGTTGCACATCAAATCAAAGCGGTCTGAAGTGTTTTTCCAAAGTTATCAACATTTTTATGTTTGGCGTTCTGGAAACCACCATATCTCAGGCTGAAAACGCGTTTTCTGCATTGTGCCATAACTTTGCAGGGAGACTTCAGAACATGAAATTTTCTCCACCCACTATAGCAGAAAGGGTATTTCTAGTAGTTGCACATCAAATCTAAGCTGTCTGAAGTGTTTTTCGAAAGTTTTCAACATTTTTATGTTTGGTGTTCCTGAATCGACCTTATCTCAGGCTGAAAACACGATTTACGCATTCTGCCATAACTTTGCAGGGAAGCTTCATTACATGAATTTTTCATATCCCACTATAGCAGAAAGGGTCTTTCTAGTAGTCTCACATCAACTCTAAGCTGTCTGAAGTGTTTTTCCAAAGTTATCAACATTTTTATGTTTGGCGTTCTGAAATCAACCTCATCTCAGGCTGAAAACGCATTTTACGCATGGTGCCATAACTTTGCAGGGAAGCTTCAGAACATGAAATTTTTACCTCCCACTATAGCAGAAAGGGTCTTTCTAGTAGTTGCTCATCAAATCTAAGCTGTCGAAAGTGTTTTTCCAAAGTTATCAACATTTTTATGTTTGGCGTTTCGGAATCGACCTTATCTCCGGCTGAAAACGCGTTTTCTGCATTGTGCCATAACTTTGCAGGGAAGCTTCAGAACATGAAAATTTCACCTCCCACTATATTAGAAAGGTCTTTCTAGTAGTTGCACATCAAATCTAAGCTGTCGAAAGTGTTTTTCCAAAGTTATCAACATTTTTATGTTTGGCGTTTCGGAATCGACCTTATCTCCGGCTGAAAACGCGTTTTCTGCATTGTGCCATAACTTTGCAGGGAAGCTTCAGAACATGAAATTTTAACCTCCCACTATAGCAGAAAAGGTCATTCTAGTAGTTGCACATCAAATCTAAGCTCTCTTGAAGTGTTTTTCTAAAGTTATCAACATTTTTATGTTTGGCGTTCCGGAACCCACCTTATCTCAGGCTGAAAATGCGTTTTATGCATTGTTACTTAACTTCGCAGGGAAGCTTCAGAACATGAAATTTTCAACTCCCACTATAACAGACAGGGTCTTTCTAGTAGTTGCACATCAATTCTAAGCAGTATGAAGTGTTTTTTCCAAAATTATCAACATTTTTATGTTTGGCGTTCCGGAACCCACCTCATCTCAGGCTGAAAACGCATTTAATGCTTTGTGCCATAACTTTGCTGGGAATCTTTAGAACATGAAATTTTAACCTCCCACAATAGCATAAAGGGTCTTTCTTGTAGTTGCACATCTAATCTATGCTGTCTGACTTGGTTTTCCAAAGTTATCAACATTTTTGTGTTTGGCGTTCCGGAACCCACCTTTTTTCAGGCTGAAAACGCATTTTCTGCATTGTGCCATAACTGTGCAGGGAAGCTTCAGAACATGGAATTTTCACCTCCCACAATAGCAGAAAGGGTCTTTCTAGTAGTTGCACATCAAATCTAAGCTGTCTGAAATGTTTTTTCCAAAGTTATCAACATTTTTATGTTTGGCGTTCCGGAACCCACCTTATCTCAGGCTGAAAACGCGTTTTCTGCATTGTGCCATGACATTGCAGGGAAGCTTCAGAACATGGAATTTTAACCTCCCACTGTAGCAGAAAGGGTCTTTCTAGTAGTTGCACATCAAATCTAAGCTGTCTGAAGTGTTTTTCCAAAGTTGTCAACATTTTTATGTTTGGCGTTCCGGAACCCACCTTATGTCAGGCTGAAAACGCATTTTCTGCATTGTTCCTTAACTTTGCAGGGAAGCTTCAGAACATGAAATTTTCAACTCCCACTATAACAGACAGGGTCTTTGTAGTCGTTGCACATCAAATCTAAGCTGTCTAAAGTGTTTTTCGAAAGTTATCAACATTTTTATGTTTGGCGTTCCGGAACCCACCTTGTCTCAGGCTGAAAACGCGTTTTATGCATTGTGCCATAACTTTGAAGAAAAGCTTCAGAACATGAAAGTTTCACCTCCCACTATAGCAGAAAGGGTCTTTCTAGTAGTCTCACATCAACTCTAAGCTGTCTGAAGTGTTTTTCCAAAGTTATCAACATTTTTATGTTTGGCGTTCTGAAATCAACCTCATCTCAGGCTGAAAACGCATTTTCTGCATTGTGCCATAACTTTGCAGGGAAGCTTCAGAACATGAGATTTTCACCTCCCACTATAGCAGAAAGGGTCTTTCTAGTAGTTGCACATCAAATCTAATCTGTCTGAAGTGTTTTTCCAAAGTTATCAACATTTTTATGTTTGGCGTTCCGGAACCCACCTTATCTCAGGCTGAAAACGCGTTTTCTGCATTGTGCCATAACTTTGCAGGGAAGCTTCAAAACATGAAATTTTCACCTCCCACTATTGAAGAAAGTGTCTTTCTAGTAGTTGCACATCAAATCTAAGCTGTCTGATGAGTTTTTCCAAAGTTATCAACATTTTCATGTTTGGCGTTCCGGAATCGACCTTATCTCAGGCTGACGACGCGTATTACGCATTGTGCCATAACTTTGCAGGGAAGCTTCAGAACATGAAATTTTCAACTCCCACTATAACAGACAGGGTCTTTCCAGTAGTTGCACATCAAATCTAAGCTGTCTGAAGTGTTTTTCCAAAGTTATCAACATTTTTATGTTTGGCGTTCCGGAACCCACCTTATCTCAGGCTGAAAACGTGTTTTCTGCATTGTGCCATAACTTTGCAGGGAAGCTTCAGAACATGAAATTTTAACCTCCCACTGTAGCAGAAAGGGTCTTTCTAGTAGTTGCACATCAAATCTAAGCTGTCTGAAATGTTTTTTCCAAAGTTATCAACATTTTTATGTTTGGCGTTCCGGAACCCACCTTATCTCAGGCTGAAAACGCGATTTCTGCATTGTGCCATAACTTTGCAGAGAAGCTTCAGAACATGAAATTTTCAACTCCCACTATGACAGACAGGGTCTTTGTAGTAGTTGCACATAAAATCTAAGCTGTCTGAAGTGTTTTTCGAAAGTTATCAACATTTTTATATTTGGCGTTCCGGAACCCACCTTGTCTCAGGCTGAAAACGCGTGTTCTGCATTGTGCCATAACTTTGAAGGAAAGCTTCAGAACATGAAAGTTTCACCTCCCACTATAGCAGAAAGGGTCTTTCTTGTAGTTGCACATCAAATCTAAGCTGTCTGAAGTGTTTTTCCAAAGTTATCAACATTTTTATTTTTGGCGTTACGGAAAACATCTTATCTCAGGCAGAAAACGCGTTTTCTGCATTGTGCCATAACTTTAAAGGAAAGCTTCAGAACACGAAAGTTTCATCTACCACTATATCAGAAATTGTCTTTCTAGTAGTTGCACATCAAATCTAAGCTGTCTGAAGTGGTTTTCCAAAGTTATCAACATTTTTATGTTTGGCGTTCCGGAACCCACCTTATCTCAGGCTGAAAACGCATTTTCTGCATTGTGCCATAACTTTGAAGGGAAGCTTCAGAACATGAAAGTTTCACCTCCCACTATAGCAGAAAGGGTCTTTCTAGTACTTGCACATCAAATCTAAGCTGTCTGATGTGTTTTTCCAAAGTTAATAACATTTTTATGTTTGGCGTTCCGGAATCGACCTTATCTCAGGCTGAAAACGCGTTTTACGCATTGTGCCATAACTTTGCAGGGAAGCTTCAAAACATGAAATTTTCACCTCCCACTATTGAAGAAAGTGTCTTTCTAGTAGTTGCACATCAAATCTAAGCTGTCTGATGAGTTTTTCCAAAGTTATCAACATTTTCATGTTTGGCGTTCCGGAATCGACCTTATCTCAGGCTGACGACGCGTATTACGCATTGTGCCATAACTTTGCAGGGAAGTTCCAGAAAATGAAATTTTCACCTCCCACTATAGCAGAAAGGGTTTTTCTAGTAGTTGCACATCAAATCTAAGCTGTCTGAAGTGTTTTTCGAAAGTTAGCAACATTTTTATGTTTGGCGTCCCGGAACCCACCTTATCTCAGGCTGAAAATGCGTTTTCCGCATTGTTCCATAACTTTGCAGGGAAGCTTCAGAACATGAAATTTTCAACTCCCACTATAACAGACAGGGTCTTTCCAGTAGTTGCACATCAAATCTAAGCTGTCTGAAGTGTTTTTCCAAAGTTATCAACATTTTTATGTTTGGCGTTCCGGAACCCACCTTATCTCAGGCTGAAAGCGTGTTTTCTGCATTGTGCCATAACTTTGCAGGGAAGCTTCAGAACATGAAATTTTAACCTCCCACTGTAGCAGAAAGGGTCTTTCTAGTAGTTGCACATAAAATCTAAGCTGTCTGAAATGTTTTTTCCAAAGTTATCAACATTTTTATATTTGGCGTTCCGGAACCCACCTTGTCTCAGGCTGAAAACGCGTGTTCTGCATTGTGCCATAACTTTGAAGGAAAGCTTCAGAACATGAAAGTTTCACCTCCCACTATAGCAGAAAGGGTCTTTCTTGTAGTTGCACATCAAATCTAAGCTGTCTGAAGTGTTTTTCCAAAGTTAATAACATTTTTATGTTTGGCGTTCCGGAATCGACCTTATCTCAGGCTGAAAACGCGTTTTACGCATTGTGCCATAACTTTGCAGGGAAGCTTCAGAACATGAAATTTTCAACTCCCACTATAACAGACAGGGTCTTTCTAGTAGTTGCAGATCAAATATAAGTTGTCTGAAGTGTTTCTCGAAAACTATCAACATTTTTATGTTTGGCGTTCCGGAAACGACCTTATCTCGGGCTGAAAACGCGTTTTCTGCATTGTGCCATAACTTTGCAGTGAAGCTTCAGAACATGAAAGTTTCACCTCCCACTATAGCAGAAAGGGTCTTTCTTGTAGTTGCACATCAAATCTAAGCTGTCTGAAGTGTTTTTCCAAAGTTATCAACATTTTTATTTTTGGCGTTACGGAAAACATCTTATCTCAGGCAGAAAACGCGTTTTCTGCATTGTGCCATAACTTTAAAGGAAAGCTTCAGAACACGAAAGTTTCATCTACCACTATATCAGAAATTGTCTTTCTAGTAGTTGCACAACAAATCTAAGCTGTCTGAAGTGGTTTTCCAAAGTTATCAACATTTTTATGTTTGGCGTTCCGGAACCCACCTTATCTCAGGCTGAAAACGCATTTTCTGCATTGTGCCATAACTTTGAAGGAAAGCTTCAGAACATGAAAGTTTCACCTCCCACTATAGCAGAAAGGGTCTTTCTAGTACTTGCACATCAAATCTAAGCTGTCTGATGTGTTTTTCCAAAGTTAATAACATTTTTATGTTTGGCGTTCCGGAATCGACCTTATCTCAGGCTGAAAACGCGTTTTACGCATTGTGCCATAACTTTGCAAGGAAGCTTCAGTACATGAAATTTTCAACTCCCACTATAACAGACAGGGTCTTTCTTGTAGTTGCACATCAAATATAAGTTGTCTGAAGTGTTTCTCGAAAACTATCAACATTTTTATGTTTGGCGTTCCGGAAACGACCTTATCTCGGGCTGAAAACGCGTTTTCTGCATCGTGCCATAACTTTGCAGTGAAGCTTCACAACATGAAATTTTCACCTCCCACTATAGCAGAAAGGGTCTTTCCAGTAGTTGCACATCAGATCTTAGCTGTCCGAAGTGTTTTTCGAAAGTTATCAACATTTTTATGTTTGGCGTTCCGGAATCGACCTTATCTCAGGATGAAAAATCATTTTCTGCATTGTCCCATAACTTTCCAGGGAAGCTTCAGAACATGACATTTTCACATCCCACTATAGCAGAAAGGGTCTTTCTAGTAGATGCACATCAAATCTAAGCTGTTTGACGTGTTTTTCCAAAGTTATCAACATTTTTAAGTTTGGCGTTCCGGAATCGACCTTATCTCAGGCTGAATACACGTTTTCTGCATTGTGCCATAACTTTGCAGGGAAGCTTCAGAACATGAAATTTTCACCTCCCACTGTAGCAGAAAGGGTCTTTCTAGTAGTTGCACATCAAATCTAAGCTGTCTGAAGTGTTTTTCCAAAGTTATCATATTTCTATGTTTGGCGTTCCAGAATTGACCTTTTCTCATGCTGAAAACGTGTTTTCTGCATTGTGCCATAACTTTGCAGGGAAGTTTCAGAACATGAAATTTTCACCTTTCACTATAGCAGAAAGGGTCTTTCCAGTAGTTGCACATCAAATCTAAGCTGTCTGATGGGTTTTTCGAAAGTTATCAAAAATTTTTTGTTTTGCGTTCCGGAACCCACCTTATCACAGGCTGAAAACGCCTTTTCTGCCTTGTGCCATAACTTTGCATGGAAGCTTCAGAACATGACATTTTCACATCCCACTATAGCAGACAGGGTCTTTCTAGTAGTTGCACATCAAATCTAAGCTGTTTGAAGTGTTTTTCCAAAGTTATCAACATTTTTATGTTTGGCGTTCCGGAACCCACCTTATCTCAGGCTGTGAGCGCGTTTTCTGCATTGTGCCATAACTTTGGAGGAAAGCTTCAGAACATGAAATTTTCAATTCCCATTATAGCAGAAAGGGTCTTTGTCGTACTTGCACTACAAATCTAAACTGTCTGAAGTGTTTTTTGAAAGTTTTCAACATTTTTGTGTTTGGCGTTCCGCAATCGACCTTATTTCAGGCTGAAAACGCGTTTTCTGCAATGTGCCATAACTTTGCGGGGAAGCTTCAGAACATGACATTTTCAACTCCCACTATAGCAGAAAGGGTCTTTCTAGTAGTTGCACATCAAATCTATTCTGTCTGAAGTGTTTTTCCAAAGTTATCAATATTTTTATGCTTGGCGTTCTGAAACCCACCTTATCTCAGGCTGAAATCGCGTTTCCTGCATTGCGCCATAACATTGCAGGGAAGCTTCAGAACATCACATTTTCACATCCCACTATAGCAGAAAGGGTCTTTCTAGTAGTTGCACATCAAACCTGAGCTGTCTGAAGTGTTTTTCCAAAGTTATCAACATTTTTATGCTTGGCGTTCTGAAACCCACCTTATCTCAGGCTGAAAACACGTTTTCTGCATTGTGCCATAACTTTGCAGGGAAGCTTCAGAACATGAAATTTTCAACTCCCACTATAACAGACGGGGACTTTGTGGTCGTTGCACATCAAATCTGAGCTGTCTGAAGTGTTTTTCGAAAGTTATCAACATTTTTATGTTTGGCGTTCCGGAACCCACCTTGTCTCAGGCTGTAAACGCGTTTTCTGCATTGTGCCACAACTTTGCAGGGAAGCTTCAGAACATGAAATTTTAACCACCCACTATAGCAGAAAGGGTCTTTCTAGTAGTTGCACATAATATCTAAGCTGTCTGAAGTGTTTTTCCAAAGTTATAAACATTTTTATGTATGGCGTTCCGAAACCCACCTTATCTCAGGCTGAAAACGCGTTTTCTGCATTGTTCCTTAACTTTGCAGGGAAGCATCAGAACATTAAATTTTCAGCTCCCACTATGACAAACAAGTTCTTTCTAATAGTTGCACATCAAATATAATCTGTCTGAAGTGTTTTTCGTAAGTTATCAACATTTTTATGTTTGGCGTTCCGGAATCGACCTTATCTCAGGCTGAAAACGTGGTTTACGCATTGTCCCATAACTTTCCAGGGAAGCTTCAGAACATGAAATTTTGACCTCCCACTATGGCAAAAAGGGTCTTTCTATTAGTTGCACATCAAATCTAAGCTGTCTGAAGTGTTGTTCCAAAGTTATCAACATTTTTATGTTTGGCGTTCCGGATCCCACCTTATCTCAGGCTGAAAACGCGTTTTCTGCATTGTGCCATAACTTTGCAGGGAAGCTTCAGAAAATGAAATTTTAACCACCCACTGTAGCAGAAAGGCTCTTTCTAGTAGTTTCACATCAAATCTATGCTGTCTGAATTGTTTTACCAAAGTTATCAACAGTTTAATGTTTGGCGCTCCGGAACCCACCTTATCTCAGGCTGAAAACGCATTTTCTACATTGTTCCTTAACTTTGCAGGGAAGCATCAGAACATAAAATTTTCAGCTCCCACTATGACAAACAGGGTCTTTCTAATAGTTGCACATCAAATCTAATCTGTGTGAAGTGTTTTTCGAAAGTTATCAACATTTTTATGTTTGGCGTTCCGGAACCCACCGTATCTCAGGCTGAAAATGTGTTTTCTTCATTGTCCCATAACTTTGAAGGAAAGCTTCACAACATGAAAGTTTCACCTCCCACTATAGCAGAAAGGGTTTTCCTAGCAGTTGCACATCAAATCTAAGCTGTCTGAAGTGTTTTTCGAAAGTTATCAACATTTTTATGTTTGGCGTTCTGGAACCCACCTTATCTCAGGCTGAAAACGCGTTTTTTGCATTGTGCCTTAACTTTGCAGGGAAGCTTCAGAACATGAAATTTTGAACTTCCTCTAAAGCAGAAACAGTCTTTGTAGTAGTTGAACATCAAATCTAAGCTGTCTGAAGTGTTGTTCCAAAGTTATCAACATTTTTACGTTTGGCGTTCCGGAACCCACCTTATCTCAAGCTGAAAACGTGTTTTCCGCATTCTGCCATAACTTCTCAGGGAAGCTTCAGAACATGAAATTTTCACCTCCCACTATCGCAGAAAGGGTCTTTCTAGTAGTTGCACATCAAATCTAAGCTGTCTGAAGTGTTTTTCCAAAGATATCAACATTTTTGTGTTTGGCGTTCCGGAACCCACCTTATCTCAGGCTGAAAACGTGTTTTCTGCTTTGTGCCATAACTTTGCAGGGAAGCTTCAGAACATGAAATTTTCAACTCCCACTATAACAGACAGGGACTTTGTGGTCGTTGCACATCAAATCTAAGCTGTCTGAAGTGTTTTTCGAAAGTTATCAACATTTTTATGTTTGGCGTTCCGGAACCCACTTTGTCTCAGGCTGTAAACGCGTTTTCTGCATTGTGCCACAACTTTGCAGTGAAGTTTCAGAACATGAAATTTTCACCTCCCACTATAGCAGAAAGGGTCTTTCTAGTAGTTGCACATCAAATCTAAGCTGTCTGATGGGTTTTTCGAAAGTTATCAAAATTTTTTTGTTTTGCGTTCCGGAACCCACCTTATCACAGGCTGAAAACGCTTTTTCTGCCTTGTGCCATAACTTTGCATGGAAGCTTCAGAACATGACATTTTCACATCCCACTATAGCAGAAAGGGTCTTTCTAGTAGTTGCAAATCAAATCTAAGCTGTTTGAAGTGTTTTTCCAAAGTTATCAACATTTTTATGTTTGGCGTTCCGGAACCCACCTTATCTCAGGCTGTGAGCGCGTTTTCTGCATTGTGCCATAACTTTGGAGGAAAGCTTCAGAACATGAAATTTTCAATTCCCATTATAGCAGAAAGGGTCTTTGTCGTACTTGCACTTCAAATCTAAACTGACTGAAGTGTTTTTTGAAAGTTTTCAACATATTTGTGTTTGGCGTTCCGCAATCGACCTTATTTCAGGCTGAAAATGCGTTTTCTGCAATGTGCCATAACTTTGCGGGGAAGCTTCAGAACATGACATTTTCAACTCCCACTATAGCAGAAAGGGTCTTTCTAGTAGTTGCACATCAAATCTAACCTGTCTGAAGTGTTTTTCCAAAGTTATCAATATTTTTATGCTTGGCGTTCTGAAACCCTCCTTATCTCAGGCTGAAAACGCGTTTCCTGCAATGTGCCATAACATTGCAGGGAAGCTTCAGAACATGACATTTTCACATCCCACTATAGCAGAAAGGGTCTTTCTAGTAGATGCACATCAAATCTAAGCTGTTTGACGTGTTTTTCCAAAGTTATCAACATTTTTATGTTTGGCGTTCCGGAATCGACCTTATCTCAGGCTGAATACACGTTTTCTGCATTGTGCCATAACTTTGCAGGGAAGCTTCAGAACTAGAAATTTTCACCTCCCACTGTAGCAGAAAGGGTCTTTCTAGTAGTTGCACATCAAATCTAAGCTGCATGAAGTGTTTTTCCAAAGTTATCATATTTCTATGTTTGGCGTTCCGCAATCGACCTTATTTCAGGCTGAAAACGCGTTTTCTGCAATGTGCCATAACTTTGCGGGGAAGCTTCAGAACATGACATTTTCAACTCCCACTATAGCAGAAAGGGTCTTTCTAGTAGTTGCACATCAAATCTAAGCTGTCTGAAGTGTTTTTCCAAAGATATCAATATTTTTATGCTTGGCGTTCTGAAACCCACCTTATCTCAGGCAGAAAACGCGTTTCCTGCATTATGCCATAACATTGCAGGGAAGCTTCAGAACATGACATTTTCACATCCCACTGTAGCAGAAAGGGTCTTTCTAGTAGATGCACATCAAATCTAAGCTGTTTGACGTGTTTTTCCAAAGTTATCATCATTTTTTTGTTTTGCGTTCTGGAACCCACCTTATCACAGGCTGAAAACGCTTTTTCTGCCTTGTGCCATAACTTTGCAGGGAAGCTTCAGAACATGACATTTTCACATCCCACTATAGCAGAAAGGGTCTTTCTAGTAGTTGCACATCAAATCTAAGCTGTTTGAAGTGTTTTTCCAAAGTTATCAACATTTTTATGTTTGGCGTTCCGGAATCAACCTTATCTCAGGCTGAAAACGCCTTTTCCGCATTGTGCCATAACTTTGCACGGAAGCTTCAGAACATGAAATTTTCACCTCCCACTGTAGCAGAAAGGGTCTTTCTAGTAGTTGCACATCAAATCTAAGCTGTCTGAAGTGTTTTTCAAAATTTATCATATTTTTGTATTTGGCGTTCCGGAATTGACCTTGTCTCATGCTGAATACGTGTTTTCTGCATTGTGCCATAACTTTGCAGGGAAGCTTCAGAACATGAAATTTTCAACTCCCACTATAGCAGAAAGGGTCTTTCTAGTATTTGCACATCAAATATAAGCTGTCTGAAGTGTTTTTCCAAAGTTATCAACATTTTTATGTTTGGCGTTTTGGAACCCACCTTATCTCAGGCTGAAAACGCGTTTTCTGCATTGTGCCATAACTTTGCAGGACAGCTGCAGAATATGAAATTTTCACTTCCCACTATAGCAGAAAGGGTCTTTCTAGTAGTTGCACATCAAATCTGAGCTGTTTGAAGTGTTTTTCCAAAGTTATCAACATTTTTAAGTTTGGCGTTCCGGAATCAACCTTATCTCAGGCTGAAAACGCGTTTTCTGCATTGTGCCATAACTTTGCAGGGAAGCTTCAGAACATGAAATTTTCTCCTCCCACTATAGCATAAAGGGTCTCTCTAGTAGTTGCACATCAAATCTAAGCTGTTTGAAGTGTTTTTCCAAAGTTATCAACATTTTTATGTTTGGCGTTCCGGAATCAACCTTATCTCAGGCTGAAAACGCGTTTTCTGCATTGTGCCATAACTTTGCAGGGAAGCTTCAGAACATCGAATTTTCACTTCGACAATGGCAGAAATGGTCTTTCTAGTAGTTGCACATCAAATCTAAGCTGTCTGAAGTGTTTTTCCAGAATTATGAACCTTTTTATGTTTGGCGTTCCGGAATCGACCTTATCTCAGGCTGAAAAAGCGTTTTACGCATTGTGCCATAACTTTGCAGGAAAGCTTCAGAACATGAAATTTTCACCTCCCACTATAGCAGAAAGGGTCTTTCTAGTAGTTGCACATCAAATCTAAGCTGTCTAAAGAGTTTTTCCAAAGTTATCAACACTTTCATGTTTGGTGTTCCGGAATCAACCTTATCTCAGGCTGAAAACGCGTTTTACGCATTGTGCCATAACTTTGCAGGAAAGCTTCAGAACATGAAATTTTCAACTTCCACTATAGCAGAAAGGGTCTTTCGAGTAGTTGCACATCAAATGTAAGCTGTCTAAAGAGTTTTTCCAAAGTTATCAATATTTTTATGTTTGGCGTTCCGGAATCGACCTTATCTCAGGCTGAAAACGCGTTTTCTGCAATGTGCCATAACTTTGCGGGGAAGCTTCAGAACATGACATTTTCAACTCCCACTATAGCAGAAAGGGTCTTTCTAGTAGTTGCACATCAAATCTAAGCTGTCTGAAGTGTTTTTCCAAAGTTATCAATATTTTTATGCTTGGCGTTCTGAAACCCACCTTATCTCAGGCAGAAAACGCGTTTCCTGCATTGTGCCATAACTTTGCGGGGAAGCTTCAGAACATGACATTTTCAACTCCCACTATAGCAGAAAGGGTCTTTCTAGTAGTTGCACATCAAATCTAAGCTGTCTGAAGTGTTTTTCCAAAGTTATCAATATTTTTATCCTTGGCGTTCTGAAACCCACCTTATCTCAGGCAGAAAACGCGTTTCCTGCATTGTGCCATAACATTGCAGGGAAGCTTCAGAACATGACATTTTCACATCCCACTGTAGCAGAAAGGGTCTTTCTAGTAGATGCACATCAAATCTAAGCTGTTTGACGTGTTTTTCCAAAGTTATCAACATTTTTTTGTTTTGCGTTCTGGAACCCACCTTATCACAGGCTGAAAACGCTTTTTCTGCCTTGTGCCATAACTTTGCAGGGAAGCTTCAGAACATGACATTTTCACATCCCACTATAGCAGAAAGGGTCTTTCTAGTAGTTGCACATCAAATCTAAGCTGTTTGAAGTGTTTTTCCAAAGTTATCAACATTTTTATGTTTGGCGTTCCGGAATCAACCTTATCTCAGGCTGAAAACGCCTTTTCTGCATTGTGCCATAACTTTGCACGGAAGCTTCAGAACATGAAATTTTCACCTCCCACTGTAGCAGAAAGGGTCTTTCTAGTAGTTGCACATCAAATCTAAGCTGTCTGAAGTGTTTTTCAAAATTTATCATATTTTTGTATTTGGCGTTCCGGAATTGACCTTGTCTCATGCTGAATACGTGTTTTCTGCATTGTGCCATAACTTTGCAGGGAAGTTTCAGAACTTGAAATTTACACCTCCCACTATAGCAGAAATAGTCTTTCTAGTAGTTGCACATCAAATGTAAGTTGTGTGAAGTGTTTTTCCAAAGTTATCAACATTTTGATGCTTGGCGTTCCGAAACCCGCCTTATCTCAGGCTGAAAACGCGTTTTCTGCATTGTGCCATAACTTTGCAGAGAAGCTTCAGAACATGGAATTTTAACCTCCCAATCTAGCAGAAAGGGTCTTTCTCCTTGTTGCACGTCAAATCTAAGCTGTCTGAAGTGTTTTTCCAAAGTTATCAACATTTTTATGTTTGGCATTCCTGAATCGACCTTATCTCTGGCTGAAAACGCGTTTTCTGCATTGTGATATAACTTTGCAGGGAAGCTTCAGAACATGAAATTTTCAACTCCCACTATAGCAGAAAGGGTCTTTCTAGTATTTGCACGTCAAATATAAGCTGTCTGAAGTGTTTTTCCAAAGTTATCAACATTTTTATGTTTGGCGTTTTGGAACCCACCTTATCTCAGCCTGAAAACGCGTTTTCTGCATTGTGCCATAACTTTGCAGGACAGCTGCAGAATACGAAATTTTCACTTCCCACTATAGCAGAAAGGGTCTTTCTAGTAGTTGCACATCAAATCTGAGCTGTTTGAAGTGTTTTTCCAAAGTTATCAACATTTTTAAGTTTGGCGTTCCGGAATCAACCTTATCTCAGGCTGAAAACGCGTTTTCTGCATTGTGCCATAACTTTGCAGGGAAGCTTCAGAACATGAAATTTTCTCCTCCCACTATAGCATAAAGGGTCTCTCTAGTAGTTGCACATCAAATCTAAGCTGTTTGAAGTGTTTTTCCAAAGTTATCAACATTTTTATGTTTGGCGTTCCGGAATCAACCTTATCTGAGGCTGAAAACGCGTTTTCTGCATTGTGCCATAACTTTGCAGTGAAGCTTCAGAACAAAAAAATTTCACCTCCCTCTATAGCAGAAATGGTCTTTCTAGCAGTTGCACATCAAATCTAAGCTGTCTGAAGTGTTTTTCCGAAGTTATTAACATTTTTATGTTTGGCATTCCGGAATCGACCTTATCTCAGGCTGAAAATGCGTTTCCTGCATTGTGGCATAACTTTGCAGGGAAGCTTCAGAACATCGAATTTTCACTTCGACAAAGGCAGAAATGGTCTTTCTAGTAGTTGCACATCAAATCTAAGCTGTCTGAAGTGTTTTTCCAGAATTATGAACCTTTTTATGTTTGGCGTTCCGGAATCGACCTTATCTCAGGCTGAAAACGCGTTTTACGCATTGTGCCATAACTTTGCAGGAAAGCTTCAGAACATGAAATTTTCACCTCCCACTATAGCAGAAAGGGTCTTTCTAGTAGTTGCACATCAAATCTAAGCTGTCTAAAGAGTTTTTCCAAAGTTATCAACACTTTCATGTTTGGTGTTCCGGAATCAACATTATCTCAGGCTGAAAACGCGTTTTACGCATTGTGCCATAACTTTGCAGGAAAGCTTCAGAACATGAAATTTTCAACTCCCACTATAGCAGAAAGGGTCTTTCGAGTAGTTGCACATCAAATGTAAGCTGTCTAAAGAGTTTTTCCAAAGTTATCAATATTTTTATGTTTGGCGTTCCGGAATCGACCTTATCTCAGGCTGAAAACGCGTTTTACGCATGGTGCCATAACTTTGCAGGGAAGCTTCAGAACATCGAATTTTCACCTCCCACTACAGCAGAAACGGTCTTTCTAGTAGTTGCACATCAAATCTAAGCAGTATGAAGTGTTTTTCCAAAGTTATCAACACTTTTATGTTTGGCGTACCAGAATCTATCTTATCTCAGGCTGAAGACGTGTTTTCTGCATTGTGCCATAACTTTGCAGGGAAGCTTCAGAACATGAAATTTTAAACTTGCGCTATAGCAGAAAAGGTCTTTCTAGTAGTTGCACATCAAATCTAAGCTGTCTGAAGTGTCTTTTCAAAGTTATCAACACTTTTATGTTTGGCGTTCCGGAATCAACCTTATCTCAGGCTGAAAACGCGTTTTCGGCATTGTGCCATAACTTTGCAGGGAAGCTTCAGAACATCGAATTTTCACCTCCCACAATGGCAGAAAGGGTCTTTCTAGTAGTTGCACATCAAATCTAAGCTGTCTGAAGTGTTTTTCCAAAGTTATCAACATTTTTATGTTTGGCTTTCCGGAATCGACCTTATCTCAGGCTGTAAACGCGTTTTCTGCATTGTGCCATAACTTTGGAGGGATGCTTCAGAACATGAAATTTTAACCTGCCACTATTGCAGAAAGGGTCCTTCTAGTAGTTGCACATCAAATCTAACCTGTCTGAAGTGTTTTTCCAAAGTTATCAACGTTCTTATGTGTGGCGTTCCGGAATCAACCTTATCTCAGGCTGAAAACGCGTTTTCTGCATGGTGTCATCACTTTGCAGGAAAGCTGCAGAATATGAAATTTTCACCTCCCACTATAGCAGAAAGGGTCTTTCTAGTAGTTGCACAACAAATCTAAGCTGTCTGAAGTACTTTTCGAAAGTTATCAACATTTTTATGTTTGGCGTTCCGGATCGCACCTTATTGAAAACGCATTTTCTGCTTTGTGCCATGACTTTGCAGGGAAACTTCAGAACATGAAATTTTCACCTCCCACTATAGCAGAAAGGGTCTTTCTAGAAGTTGCACATCAAATCTAAGCTGTTTGAAGTGTTTTTCGAAGGTTATCAACATTTTTATGTTTGGCGTTCTGAAATCAACCTCATCTCAGGCTGAAAACGAGTTTTAGGCATTGTGCCATAACTTTGCAGCGAAGCTTCAGAACATGAAATTTTCACCTCCCACTATAGCAGAAAGGGTCTTTCTCGAAGTTGCACATCAAATCTAAGCTGTCTGAAGAGTTTTTCGAAAGTTTTCAACATTTTTATGTTTGGCGTTTCGGAATGGACCTTATCTCAGGCTGAAAACACGATTTACGCATTCTGCCATAACTTTGCAGGAAAGCTTCAGAACATGAATTTTCACCTCCCACTATAGCAGAAAGGGTCTTTCTAGTAGTTGCACATAAAATCTAATCTGTTTGAAGTGTTTTTCCAAAGTTATCAACATTTTTATGTTTGGCGTTCTGAAATCAACCTCATCTCAGGCTGAAAACGAGTTTTACGCATTGTGCCATAACTTTGCAGCGAAGCTTCAGAACATGAAATTTTAACTTCCCACTATAGCAGAAAGGGTCTTTCTAGTAGTTGCACATCAAATCTAAGCTGTCGAAATTGTTTTTCCAAAGTTATCAACATTTTTATGTTTGGCGTTCTGGAACCCACCTTATCTCAAGCTTAAAACGCGTTTTCTGGATAGTGCCATAACTTTGCAGGGAGACTTCAGAACATGAAATTTTAACATCCCACTATAGCAGAAAGGGTCTTTCTAGTAGTTGCACATCAAATCTAAGCTGTCGAAATTGTATTTCCAAAGTTATTAACTTTCTTATGTTTGGCGTTCCGGAATCAACCTTATCTGAGGCTGAAAACGCGTTTTACGCATTGTGCCATAACTTTGCAGGAAAGCTTCAGAACATGAAATTTTCTACTCCCACTATAGCAGAAAGGGTCTTTCTAGTGGTTGCACATCAAATCAAAGCTGTCTGAAGTGTTTTTCCAAAGTTATCAATATTTTTATGTTTGGCGTTCCGGAATCGACCTTATCTCAGGCTGAAAACGCGTTTCTTGCATTGTGGCATAACTTTGCAGGGAAGCTTCAGAAGATGAAATTTTCACCTCCCACTGTAGCAGAAAGGGTCTTTCTAGTAGTTGCACATCAAATCTAAGCTGTCTGAAGTGTTTTTCCAAAGTTATCAACACTTGTATGTTTGGCGTTCCTGAATCAACCTTATCTCAGTCTGAAAACGCGTTTTATGCATTGTGCCATAACTTTGCAGGGAAGCCTCAAAACATGAAATTTTCAGCTCCCACTATAGCAGAAAGGGTCTTTCTCGTAGTTGCACATCAAATCTAAGCTGTCTGAAGTGTTTTTCCAAAGTTATCAACATTTTTATGTTTGGCGTTCTGGAACCCACCTTATCTCAGGCTGAAAACGCGTTTTCTGCATTGTGCCAAAACTTTGTAGGTAAGCTCCAGAACATGAAATTTTCACCTCCCACTATAGCAGAAAGGGTCTTTCTAGTAGGTGCACATCAAATCTAAGCTGTCTGAAGTGTTTTTCCAAAGTTATCAATATTTTTATGTTTGGCGTTCCGGAATCGACCTTATCTCAGGCTGAAAACGCGTTTTACGCATTGTGCCATAACTTTGCAGGAAAGCTTCAGAACATGAAATTTTCAACTCCCACTATAGCAGAAAGGGTCTTTCTAGTAGGTGCACATCAAATCAAAGCTGTTTGAAGTGTTTTTCCAAAGTTATCAACACTTTTATGTTTGGCGTTCCGGAATCGACCTTATCTCAGGCTGAAAACACGATTTACGCATTCTGCCATAACTTTTCAGGGAAGCTTCAGAACATGAAATTTTCATATCCCACTATAGCAGAAAGGGTCTTTCTAGTAGTCTCACATCAAATCTGAGCTGTCTGAAGTGTTTTTCCAAAGTTATCAACATTTTTATGTTTGGCGTTCTGGAACCCACCTTATCTCAGGCTGAAAACGCGTTTTCTGCATTGTGCCATAACTTTGCAGGGAAGCTTCAGAACATGAAATTTTCACCTCCCACTATAGCAGAAAGGGTCTTTCTAGTAGTTTTACATCAAATCTAAGTTGTCTGACGTGTTTTTCCAAAGTTATCAATATTTTTATGTTTGGCGTTCCGGAATCTATCTTATCTCAGGCTGAAGACGTGTTTTCTGCATTGTGCCATAACTTTGCAGGGAAGCTTCAGAACATGAAATTTTAAACTTGCCCTATAGCAGAAAAGGTCTTTCTAGTAGTTGCACATCAAATCTAAGCTGTCTGAAGTGTCTTTTCAAAGTTATCAACACTTTTATGTTTGGCGTTCCGGAATCAACCTTATCTCAGGCTGAAAACGCGTTTTCGGCATTGTGCCATAACTTTGCAGGGAAGCTTCAGAACATCGAATTTTCACCTCCCACAATGGCAGAAAGGGTCTTTCTAGTAGTTGCACATCAAATCTAAGCTGTCTAAAGTGTTTTTCCAAAGTTATCAACATTTTTATGTTTGGCTTTCCGGAATCGACCTTATCTCAGGCTGTAAACGCGTTTTCTGCATTGTGCCATAACTTTGGAGGGATGCTTCAGAACATGAAATTTTAACCTGCCACTATTGCAGAAAGGGTCCTTCTAGTAGTTGCACATCAAATCTAACCTGTCTGAAGTGTTTTTCCAAAGTTATCAACATTCTTATGTGTGGCGTTCCGGAATCAACCTTATCTCAGGCTGAAAACGCGTTTTCTGCATGGTGTCATCACTTTGCAGGAGAGCTGCAGAATATGAAAATTTCACCTCCCACTATAGCAGAAAGGGTCTTTCTAGTAGTTGCACAACAAATCTAAGCTGTCTGAAGTGCTTTTCGAAAGTTATCAACATTTTTATGTTTGGCGTTCCGGATTGCACCTTATTGAAAACGCATTTTCTGCATTGTGCCATAACTTTGCAGGGAAACTTCAGAACATGAAATTTTCACCTCCCACTATAGCAGAAAGGGTCTTTCTAGTAGTTGCACATCAAATCTAAGCTGTTTGAAGTGTTTTTCGAAAGTTATCAACATTTTTATGTTTGGCGTTCCGGAATGGACCTTATCTCAGGCTGAAAACACGATTTACGCATTCTGCCATAACTTTGCAGGAAAGCTTCAGAACATGAATTTTCACCTCCCACTATAGCAGAAAGGGTCTTTCTAGTAGTTGCAAATCAAATCTAATCTGTTTGAAGTGTTTTTCCAAAGTTATCAACATTTTTATGTTTGGCGTTCTGAAATCAACCTCATCTCAGGCTGAAAACGAGTTTTACGCATTGTGCCATAACTTTGCAGCGAAGCTTCAGAACATGAAATTTTAACTTCCCACTATAGCAGAAAGGGTCTTTCTAGTAGTTGCACATCAAATCTAAGCTGTCGAAATTGTTTTTCCAAAGTTATCAACATTTTTATGTTTGGCGTTCTGGAACCCACCTTATCTCAAGCTTAAAACGCGTTTTCTGGATAGTGCCATAACTTTGCAGGGAGACTTCAGAACATGAAATTTTAACATCCCACTATAGCAGAAAGGGTCTTTCTAGTAGTTGCACATCAAATCTAAGCTGTCGAAATTGTATTTCCAAAGTTATCAACATTCTTATGTTTGGCGTTCCGGAATCAACCTTATCTCAGGCTGAAAACGCGTTTTACGCATTGTGCCATAACTTTGCAGGGAAGCTTCAGAACATCGAATTTTCACCTCCCACTACAGCAGAAACGGTCTTTCTAGTAGTTGCACATCAAATCTAAGCAGTATGAAGTGTTTTTCCAAAGTTATCAACACTTTTATGTTTGGCGTACCAGAATCTATCTTATCTCTGGCTGAAGACGTGTTTTCTGCATTGTGCCATAACTTTGCAGGGAAGCTTCAGAACATGAAATTTTAAACTTGCGCTATAGCAGAAAAGGTCTTTCTAGGAGTTGCACATCAAATCTAAGCTGTCTGAAGTGTCTTTTCAAAGTTATCAACACTTTTATGTTTGGCGTTCCGGAATCAACCTTATCTCAGGCTGAAAACGCGTTTTCGGCATTGTGCCATAACTTTGCAGGGAAGCTGCAGAACATCGAATTTTCACCTCCCACAATGGCAGAAAGGGTCTTTCTAGTAGTTGCACATCAAATCTAAGCTGTCTAAAGTGTTTTTCCAAAGTTATCAACATTTTTATGTTTGGCTTTCCGGAATCGACCTTATCTCAGGCTGTAAACGCGTTTTCTGCATTGTGCCATAACTTTGGAGGGATGCTTCAGAACATGAAATTTTAACCTGCCACTATTGCAGAAAGGGTCCTTCTAGTAGTTGCACATCAAATCTAACCTGTCTGAAGTGTTTTTCCAAAGTTATCAACATTCTTATGTGTGGCGTTCCGGAATCAACCTTATCTCAGGCTGAAAACGCGTTTTCTGCATGGTGTCATCACTTTGCAGGAGAGCTGCAGAATATGAACATTTCACCTCCCACTATAGCAGAAAGGGTCTTTCTAGTAGTTGCACAACAAATCTAAGCTGTCTGAAGTGCTTTTCGAAAGTTATCAACATTTTTATGTTTGGCGTTCCGGATCGCACCTTATTGAAAACGCATTTTCTGCATTGTGCCATAACTTTGCAGGGAAACTTCAGAACATGAAATTTTCACCTCCCACTATAGCAGAAAGGGTCTTTCTAGTAGTTGCAAATCAAATCTAAGCTGTTTGAAGTGTTTTTCGAAAGTTATCAACATTTTTATGTTTGGCGTTCCGGAATGGACCTTATCTCAGGCTGAAAACACGATTTACGCATTCTGCCATAACTTTGCAGGAAAGCTTCAGAACATGAATTTTCACCTCCCACTATAGCAGAAAGGGTCTTTCTAGTAGTTGCAAATCAAATCTAATCTGTTTGAAGTGTTTTTCCAAAGTTATCAACATTTTTATGTTTGGCGTTCTGAAATCAACCTCATCTCAGGCTGAAAACGAGTTTTACGCATTGTGCCATAACTTTGCAGCGAAGCTTCAGAACATGAAATTTTAACTTCCCACTATAGCAGAAAGGGTCATTCTAGTAGTTGCACATCAAATCTAAGCTGTCGAAATTGTTTTTCCAAAGTTATCAACATTTTTATGTTTGGCGTTCTGGAACCCACCTTATCTCAAGCTTAAAACGCGTTTTCTGGATAGTGCCATAACTTTGCAGGGAGACTTCAGAACATGAAATTTTAACATCCCACTATAGCAGAAAGGGTCTTTCTAGTAGTTGCACATCAAATCTAAGCTGTCGAAATTGTATTTCCAAAGTTATCAACATTCTTATGTTTGGCGTTCCGGAATCAACCTTATCTCACGCTGAAAACGCGTTTCTTGCATTGTGGCATAACTTTGCAGGGAAGCTTCAGAAGATGAAATTTTCACCTCCCACTGTAGCAGAAAGGGTCTTTCTAGTAGTTGCACATCAAATCTAAGCTGTCTGAAGTGTTTTTCCAAAGTTATCAACACTTTTATGTTTGGCGTTCCTGAATCAACCTTATCTCAGGCTGAAAACGCGTTTTATGCATTGTGCCATAACTTTGCAGGGAAGCCTCAAAACATGAAATTTTCAGCTCCCACTATAGCAGAAAGGGTCTTTCTCGTAGTTGCACATCAAATCTAAGCTGTCTGATGTGTTTTTCCAAAGTTATCAACCTTTTTATGTTTGGCGTTCTGGAACCCACCTTATCTCAGGCTGAAAACGCGTTTTCTGCATTGTGCCAAAACTTTGTAGGTAAGCTCCAGAACATGAAATTTTCACCTCCCACTATAGCAGAAAGGGTCTTTCTAGTAGGTGCACATCAAATCAAAGCTTTCTGAAGTGTTTTTCCAAAGTTATCAACACTTTTATCTTTGGCATTCCGGAATCAACCTTATCTCAGGCTGAAAACGCGTTTCCTGCATTGTGGCATAACTTTGCAGTGAAGCTTCAGAACATGAAATTTTCTCCTCCCACGATAGCAGAAAGGGTCTTTCTAGTAGTTGCACATCAAATCTAAGCTGTCTGTAGAGTTTTTCCTGAGTTATCAACATTCTTATGTGTGGCGTTCCGGAATCAACCTTATCTCAGGCTGAAAACGCGTTTTCTGCATGGTGTCATCACTTTGCAGGAGAGCTGCAGAATATGAAAATTTCACCTCCCACTATAGCAGAAAGGGTCTCTCTAGTAGTTGCACAACAAATCTAAGCTGTCTGAAGTGCTTTTCGAAAGTTATCAACATTTTTATGTTTGGCGTTCCGGATCGCACCTTATTGAAAATGCATTTTCTGCATTGTGCCATAACTTTGCAGGGAAACTTCAGAACATGAAATTTTCACCTCCCACTATAGCAGAAAGGGTCTTTCTAGTAGTTGCACATCAAATCTAAGCTGTTTGAAGTGTTTTTCGAAAGTTATCAACATTTTTATGTTTGGCGTTCCGGAATGGACCTTATCTCAGGCTGAAAACACGATTTACGCATTCTGCCATAACTTTGCAGGAAAGCTTCAGAACATGAATTTTCACCTCCCACTATAGCAGAAAGGGTCTTTCTAGTAGTTGCACATCAAATCTAATCTGTTTGAAGTGTTTTTCCAAAGTTATCAACATTTTTATGTTTGGCGTTCCGGAATCAACCTTATCTCAGGCTGAAAACGCGTTTTACGCATTGTGCCATGACTTTGCAGGAAAGCTTCAGAACATGAAATTTTCAACTCCCACTATAGCAGAAAGGGTCTTTCCAGTAGTTGCACATCAAATCTAAGCTGTCTGAAGTGTTTTTCCAAAGTTATCAATATTTTTATGTTTGGCGTTCCGGAATCGACCTTATCTCAGGCTGAAAACGCGTTTCCTGCATTGTGTCATAACTTTGCATAAAGCTTCAGAACATTAAATTTTCACCTCCCACTATAGCAGAAATGGTCTTTCTTGCACTTGCACATCAAATCTAAGCTGTCTGAAGTGCTTTTCCGAAGTTATTAACATTTTAATGTTTGGCGTTCCGGAAACGACCTTATCTCAGGCTGAAAACGCGTTTCTGCATTGTGGCATAACTTTGCTGGGAAGCTTCAGAACATCGAATTTTCACCTCCCACAATGGCAGAAATGGTATTTCTAGTAGTTGCACATCAAATCTAATCTGTCTGTTGAGTTTTTCCTGAGTTATCAACATTTTTATGTTTGGGGTTTTGAAATCAACCTCATCTCAGGCTGAAAACGCGTTTTCTGCATTGTGCCATAACTTTGCAGGGAAACTGCAGAACATGAAATTTTCACCTCCCACTATAGCAGAAAGGGTCTTTCTAGTAGTTGCACATCAAATCTAAGCTGTCTGAAGTGTTTTTTCAAAGTTATCATATTTTTATGTTTGGCGTTCCGTAATTGACCTTGTCTCATGCTGAAAACGCGTTTTCTGCACTGTGCCATAACTTTGCAGGGAAGCTTCAGAACATGAAATTTTCAAATCCCACTATAGCAGAAAGGCTTTTTCCAGTAGTTGCACATCAAATCTAAGCTGTCTGAAGTGTTTTTCCAAAGTTATCAACATTCTTATGTTTGGCGTTCCAGAAACAACCTTATCTCAGGCTGAAAACGCGTTTTACACAATTTGCCATAACTTTGCAGGAAAGCTTCAGAACATGAAATTTTCAACTCCCACAATAGCAGAAAGGGTCTTTCTAGTAGTTGCACATCAAATCTAAGCTGTTTGAAGTGTTTTTCGAAAGTTATCAACATTTTTATGTTTGGCGTTCCGGAATCGACCTTATCTCAGGCTGAAAACGCGTTTCCTGCATTGTGGCATAACTTTGCAGGGATGCTTCAGAACATGAAATTTTCACCTCCCACTATAGCAGAAAGGGTCTTTCTAGTAGTTGCACATCAAATCTAATCTGTTTGAAGTGTTTTTCCAAAGTTATCAACATTTTTATGTTTGGCGTTCCGGAATCAACCTTATCTCAGGCTGAAAACGCGTTTTACGCATTGTGCCATGACTTTGCAGGAAAGCTTCAGAACATGAAATTTTCAACTCCCACTATAGCAGAAAGGGTCTTTCCAGTAGTTGCACATCAAATCTAAGCTGTCTGAAGTGTTTTTCCAAAGTTATCAATATTTTTATGTTTGGCGTTCCGGAATCGACCTTATCTCAGGCTGAAAACGCGTTTCCTGCATTGTGTCATAACTTTGCATAAAGCTTCAGAACATTAAATTTTCACCTCCCACTATAGCAGAAATGGTCTTTCTTGCACTTGCACATCAAATCTAAGCTGTCTGAAGTGCTTTTCCGAAGTTATTAACATTTTAATGTTTGGCGTTCCGGAATCGACCTTATCTCAGGCTGAAAACGCGTTTCTGCATTGTGGCATAACTTTGCTGGGAAGCTTCAGAACATCGAATTTTCACCTCCCACAATGGCAGAAATGGTATTTCTAGTAGTTGCACATCAAATCTAATCTGTCTGTTGAGTTTTTCCTGAGTTATCAACATTTTTATGTTTGGGGTTCTGAAATCAACCTCATCTCAGGCTGAAAACGCGTTTTCTGCATTGTGCCATAACTTTGCAGGGAAACTGCAGAACATGAAATTTTCACCTCCCACTATAGCAGAAAGGGTCTTTCTAGTAGTTGCACATCAAATCTAAGCTGTCTGAAGTGTTTTTTCAAAGTTATCATATTTTTATGTTTGGCGTTCCGTAATTGACCTTGTCTCATGCTGAAAACGCGTTTTCTGCACTGTGCCATAACTTTGCAGGGAAGCTTCAGAACATGAAATTTTCAAATCCCACTATAGCAGAAAGGCTTTTTCCAGTAGTTGCACATCAAATCTAAGCTGTCTGAAGTGTTTTTCCAAAGTTATCAACATTCTTATGTTTGGCGTTCCAGAAACAACCTTATCTCAGGCTGAAAACGCGTTTTACACAATTTGCCATAACTTTGCAGGAAAGCTTCAGAACATGAAATTTTCAACTCCCACAATAGCAGAAAGGGTCTTTCTAGTAGTTGCACATCAAATCTAAGCTGTCTGAAGTGTTTTTCCAAAGTTGTCAACATTTTTATGTTTGGCTTTCCGGAATCGACCTTATCTCAGGCTGAAAACGCGTTTCCTGCATTGTGGCATAACTTTGCAGGGATGCTTCAGAACATGAAATTTTCACCTCCCACTGTAGCAGAAAGGGTCTTTCTAGTAGTTGCACATCAAATCAAAGCTTTCTGAAGTGTTTTTCCAAAGTTATCAACACTTTTATGTTTGGCATTCCGGAATCGACCTTATCTCAGGCTGAAAACGCGTTTCCTGCATTGTGGCATAACTTTGCAGTGAAGCTTCAGAACATGAAATTTTCTCCTCCCACGATAGCAGAAAGGGTCTTTCTAGTAGTTGCACATCAAATCTAAGCTGTCTGTAGAGTTTTTCCTCAGTTATCAACATTCTTATGTGTGGCGTTCCGGAATCAACCTTATCTCAGGCTGAAAACGCGTTTTCTGCATGGTGTCATCACTTTGCAGGAGAGCTGCAGAATATGAAAATTTCACCTCCCACTATAGCAGAAAGGGTCTTTCTAGTAGTTGCACAACAAATCTAAGCTGTCTGAAGTGCTTTTCGAAAGTTATCAACATTTTTATGTTTGGCGTTCCGGATCGCACCTTATTGAAAACGCATTTTCTGCATTGTGCCATAACTTTGCAGGGAAACTTCAGAACATGAAATTTTCACCTCCCACTATAGCAGAAAGGGTCTTTCTAGTAGATGCACATCAAATCTAAGCTGTTTGAAGTGTTTTTCGAAAGTTATCAACATTTTTATGTTTGGCGTTCCGGAATGGACCTTATCTCAGGCTGAAAACACGATTTACGCATTCTGCCATAACTTTGCAGGAAAGCTTCAGAACATGAATTTTCACCTCCCACTATAGCAGAAAGGGTCTTTCTAGTAGTTGCACATCAAATCTAATCTGTTTGAAGTGTTTTTCCAAAGTTATCAACATTTTTATGTTTGGCGTTCTGAAATCAACCTCATCTCAGGCTGAAAACGAGTTTTACGCATTGTGCCATAACTTTGCAGCGAAGCTTCAGAACATGAAATTTTAACTTCCCACTATAGCAGAAAGGGTCTTTCTAGTAGTTGCACATCAAATCTAAGCTGTCGAAATTGTTTTTCCAAAGTTATCAACATTTTTATGTTTGGCGTTCTGGAACCCACCTTATCTCAAGCTTAAAACGCGTTTTCTGGATAGTGCCATAACTTTGCAGGGAGACTTCAGAACATGAAATTTTAACATCCCACTATAGCAGAAAGGGTCTTTCTAGTAGTTGCACATCAAATCTAAGCTGTCGAAATTGTATTTCCAAAGTTATCAACATTCTTATGTTTGGCGTTCCGGAATCAACCTTATCTCAGGCTGAAAACGCGTTTTACGCATTGTGCCATAACTTTGCAGGAAAGCTTCAGAACATGAAATTTTCTACTCCCACTTTTGCAGAAAGGGTCTTTCTAGTGGTTGCACATCAAATCAAAGCTGTCTGAAGTGTTTTTCCAAAGTTATCAATATTTTTATGTTTGGCGTTCCGGAATCGACCTTATCTCAGGCTGAAAACGCGTTTTATGCATTGTGCCATAACTTTGCAGGGAAGCCTCAAAACATGAAATTTTCAGCTCCCACTATAGCAGAAAGGGTCTTTCTCGTAGTTGCACATCAAATCTAAGCTGTCTGAAGTGTTTTTCCAAAGTTATCAACATTTTTATGTTTGGCGTTTTGGAACCCACCTTATCTCAGGCTGAAAACGCGTTTTCTGCATTGTGCCAAAACTTTGTAGGTAAGCTCCAGAACATGAAATTTTCACCTCCCACTATAGCAGAAAGGGTCTTTCTAGTAGGTGCACATCAAATCAAAGCTTTCTGAAGTGTTTTTCCAAAGTTATCAACACTTTTATGTTTGGCGTTCCGGAATCGACCTTATCTCAGGCTGAAAACGCGTTTCCTGCATTGTGGCATAACTTTGCAGTGAAGCTTCAGAACATGAAATTTTCTCCTCCCACGATAGCAGAAAGGGTCTTTCTAGTAGTTGCACATCAAATCTAAGCTGTCTGTAGAGTTTTTCCTGAGTTATCAATATTTTTATGTTTGGCGTTCCGGAATCGACCTAATCTCAGGCTGAAAACGCGTTTCCTGCATTGTGGCATAACTTTGCAGTGAAGCTTCAGAACATGAAATTTTCACCTCCCACTGTAGCAGAAAGGGTCTTTCTAGTAGTTGCACATCAAATCTAAGCTGTCTGTAGAGTTTTTCCTGAGTTATCAACATTCTTATGTTTGGCGCTCCGGAATCAACCTTATCTCGGGCTGAAAACGCGTTTCCTGCATTGTGGCATAACTTTGCAGTGAAGCTTCAGAACATGAAATTTTCTCCTCCCACGATAGCAGAAAGGGTCTTTCTAGTAGTTGCACATCAAATCTAAGCTGTCTGTAGAGTTTTTCCTGAGTTATCAATATTTTTATGTTTGGCGTTCCGGAATCGACCTTATCTCAGGCTGAAAACGCGTTTCCTGCATTGTGGCATAACTTTGCAGTGAAGCTTCAGAACATGAAATTTTCACCTCCCACTGTAGCAGAAAGGGTCTTTCTAGTAGTTGCACATCAAATCTAAGCTGTCTGTAGAGTTTTTCCTGAGTTATCAACATTCTTATGTTTGGCGCTCCGGAATCAACCTTATCTCGGGCTGAAAACGCGTTTTACGCATTGTGCCATAACTTTGCAGGAAAGCTTCAGAACATGAAATTTTCAACTCCCACTATAGCAGAAAGGGTCTTTCTAGTAGGTGCACATCAAATCAAAGCTGTTTGAAGTGTTTTTCCAAAGTTATCAACACTTTTATGTTTGGCGTTCCGGAATCGACCTTATCTCAGGCTGAAAACACGATTTACGCATTCTGCCATAACTTTGCAGGGAAGCTTCAGAACATGAAATTTTCATATCCCACTATAGCAGAAAGGGTCTTTCTAGTAGTCTCACATCAAATCTAAGCTGTCTGAAGTGTTTTTCCAAAGTTATCAACATTTTTATGTTTGGCGTTCCGGAATCAACCTTATCTCAGGCTGAAAACGCGTTTTACGCATTGTGCCATGACTTTGCAGGAAAGCTTCAGAACATGAAATTTTCAACTCCCACTATAGCAGAAAGGGTCTTTCCAGTAGTTGCACATCAAATCTAAGCTGTCTGAAGTGTTTTTCCAAAGTTATCAATATTTTTATGTTTGGCGTTCCGGAATCGACCTTATCTCAGGCTGAAAACGCGTTTCCTGCATTGTGTCATAACTTTGCATAAAGCTTCAGAACATTAAATTTTCACCTCCCACTATAGCAGAAATGGTCTTTCTTGCACTTGCACATCAAATCTAAGCTGTCTGAAGTGCTTTTCCGAAGTTATTAACATTTTAATGTTTGGCGTTCCGGAATCGACCTTATCTCAGGCTGAAAACGCGTTTCTGCATTGTGGCATAACTTTGCTGGGAAGCTTCAGAACATCGAATTTTCACCTCCCACAATGGCAGAAATTGTATTTCTAGTAGTTGCACATCAAATCTAATCTGTCTGTTGAGTTTTTCCTGAGTTATCAACATTTTTATGTTTGGCGTCCTGGAACCCTCCTAATCTCAGGCTGAAAACGCGTTTTCTGCATTGTGCCATAACTTTTCAGGGAAGCTTCAGAACATGAAACTTTCGCCTACCACTATAGCGGATAGGGTCTTTCTAGTAGTTGCACATCAAATCTAAGCTGTCTGAAGTGTTTTTCCAAAGTTATCAACATTTTTATGTTTGGCATTCTGAAACCCACCTTATCGGAGGCTGAAAACGCGTTTTCTGCATTGTGCCGTAACTTTGCAGGGAGACATCAGAACATGAAATTTTTTCCTCCCACTATAGCAGAAAGGGTATTTCCAATAGTTGCACATCAAATCTAAGTTGTCTGAAGTGTTTTTCCAAAGTTATCAACATTCTTATGTTTGGCTTTCCGGAAACAACCCTATCTCAGACTGAAAACGTGTTTTCTGCATTGTGCCATAACTTTGCAGGGAAACTTCAGAACATGAAATTTTAACCTCGCACTATAGCAGAAAGGGTCTTTCTAGTAGTTGCACATCAAATCTAAGCTGTCTGAAATGTTTTTCCAAAGTTATCGACATTCTTATGTTTGGCGTTCCGGAATCAACCTTATCTCACGCTGAAAACGCGTTTTACGCATTGTGCCATAACTTTGCAGGAAAGCTTCAGAACATGAAATTTTCCACTCCCACAATAGCAGAAAGGGTCTTTCTAGTAGTTGCACATCAAATCTAAGCTGTCTGAAGTGTTTTTCCAAAGTTGTCAACATTTTTATGTTTGGCTTTCCGGAATCGACCTTATCTCAGGCTGAAAACGCGTTTCCTGCATTGTGGCATAACTTTGCAGGGACGCTTCAGAACATGAAATTTTCAGCTCCCACTTAAGCAGAAAGGGTCTTTCTAGCAGTTGCAGATCAAATCTAAGCTGTCTGAAATGTTTTTCCAAAGTTATCAACATTTTTATGTTTGGCGTTCTGGAACCCACCTTATCTCAGTCTGCAAACGTGTTTTTTGCATTGTGCCATAACTTTGCAGGGAAGCTACAGAACATGAAATTTTCAACTCCCACTATAACAGACAGGGTCTTTCTAGTAGTTGCACATCAAATCTAAGTTGTCTGAAGTGTTTTTCGAAAGCTATCAACATTTTTTAGGTTAGCGTTCCGGAAACGACCTTATCTCGGGCTGAAAACGCATTTTCTGCATTGTGCCATAACTTTGCAGGGAAGCTTCAGAACATGAAATTTTCACCTCTCACTATAGCAGAAAGGGTCTTTCTAGTCGATGCACATTAAATCTAAGCTGTCTGAAGTGTTTTTCAAAGTTATCAACATTTTTACGTTTGCCGCTCCGGAACCCACATTATCTCGGGCTGAAAACGGGTTTTCTGCATTGTGCCATAACTTTGCAGGGAAGCTTCAGAACATGAAATTTTAACCTCCCACTGTAGCAGAAAGGGTCTTTCTAGTCGTTGCACATTAAATCTAAGCTGTCTGAAGTGTTTTTCCAAAGTTATCAACATTTTTATGTTTGGCGTTCCGAAACCCACCTTATCTCAGGCTGAAAACGCGTTTTCTGCATTGTTCCTTAACTTTGCAGGGAAGCATCAGAACATGAAATTTTCGGCTCCCACTATGACAAACAGGGTCTTTCTAATAGTTGCACATCAAATCTAATCTGTCTGAAGTGTTTTTCGAAAGTTATCAACATTTTTATGTTTGGCGTTCCGGAACCCACCTTATCTCAGGCTGAAAACGCATTTTGTGCATTGAGCCATTAATTCTCAGGGAAGATTCAGAAAATGAAATTTTCACCTCCCACTATAGCAGAAAGGGTCTTTCTAGTAGTTGCACATCACATCTTAGCTGTCTGAAGTGTTTTTCCAAAGTTATCAACATTTTTATGTTTGGCGTTCTGGAATCGACCTTATCTCAGGCTGAAAACGCGTTTTCTGCATTGTGCCATAACTTTGCAGGGAAGCTTCAGAACATGAAATTTTAACCTCCCCCTCTTGCAGAAAGTGTCTTTCTAGGAGTTGCACATCAAATCTAACCTGTCTGAAATGTTTTTCCAAAGTTATCAACATTTTTATGTTTGGCGTTCCGGAATCAACCTTATCTCAGGCTGAAGACGCGTTTTACGCATTGTGCCATAACTTTGCAGGGAAGTTCCAGAAAATGAAATTTTCACCTCCCACTATGGCAGAAAGGGTTTTTCTAGTAGTTGCACATCAAATCTATGCTGTCTGAAGTGTTTTTCCAAAGTTATCAACATTTTTATGTTTGGCGTCCCGGAATCGACCTTATGTCAGTTTGAAAAATTGTTTTCTGCATTATCCCATAACTTTCCAGGGAAGCTTCAGAACATGAAATTTTGACCTCCCTCAATAGCAGAAAGGGTATTTCTATTAGTTGCACATCAAATCTAAGCTGTCTGAAGTGCTTTTTGAAAATTATCAACATTTTTATGTTTGGCGTTCCGGAACACACCTTATCTCAAGCTGAAAACGCGTTTTCTGCATTATGTCATTACTTTGCAGGGAAGCTTCAGAACATGAAATGTTCACCTCCCACTATAGCAGAAAGGGTCTTTCCCGTAGCTGCACATCAAATCTAAGCTGTCTGATGTGTTTTTCCAAAGTTATCAACATTTTTATGTATGGCGTTCCGGAATCGACCTTATCTCAGGCTGAAAACGCGTTTTACGCATTGTGCCATGACTATGCAGGGAAGCTTCAGAAAATGCAATTTTCACCTCCCACTATAGCAGAAAGGGTCTTTCTAGTAGTTGCACATCAAATCTAAGCTGTATGAAGTTTTTTTCCAAAGTTATCAACATTTTTATGTTTGACGTTCCGGAACCCACCTTATCTCAGGCTGAAAACGCGGTTTCTGCATTGTTCCTTAACTTTGCAGGGAAGCTTCAGAACATGAAATTTTCAACTCCCACTATAACAGACAGGGTCTTTCTAGTAGTTGCACATCAAATCTAAGTTGTCTGAAGTGTTTTTCGAAAGCTATCAAAATTTTTTAGGTTGGCGTTCCGGAAACGACCTTATCTCGGGCTGAAAACGCGTTTTCTGCATTATGCCATAACTTTGCAGGGAAGCTTCAGAACATGAAATTTTAACCTGTCACTATATAAGAAAGGGTCTTTCAAGTCGTTACACATCAAATCTAAGCTGTCTGAAGTGTTTTTCCAAAGTTATAAACATTTTTATGTTTGGCGTTCCGGAACCCACCTTATCTCAGGCTGAAAACGCGTTTTCTGCATTGTTACTTAACTTTGCAGGGAAGCTTCAGAACATGAAATTTTCAACTCCCACCATAACAGACAGGGTCTTTCTAGTCGTTGCACATCAAATCTAAGCTGTCTGAAGTGGTTTTCCAAAGTTATCAACATTTTTATGTTTGGCGTTCCAGAACCCACCTTATCTCAGGCTGAAAACGCGGTTTCTGCATTGTTCCTTAACTTTGCAGGGAAGCTTGAGACCATGAAATTTTCAGCTCCCACTATAACAGACAGGGTCTTTCTAGTAGTTGCAGATCAAATCTAAGTTGTCTGAAGTGTTTTTCGAAAGCTATCAACATTTTTTAGGTTGGCGTTCCGGAAACGACCTTATCTCAGGCTGAAAACGCGTCTTCTGCATTGTGCCATAACTTTGCAAGGAAGCTTCAGAACATGAAATTTTAACCTCCCACTATAGCAGAAAGGGTCTTTCAAGTCGTTGCACATCAAATCTAAGCTGTCTGAAGTGTTTTTCCAAAGTTATAAACATTTTTATGTTTGGCGTTCCGGAACCCACCTTATCTCAGGCTGAAAACGCGTTTTCTGCATTGTTCCTTAACTTTGCAGGGAAGCTACAGAACATGAAATTTTCAACTCCCACTATAACAGACAGGGTCTTTCTAGTAGTTGCACATCAAATCTAAGTTGTCTGAAGTGTTTTTCGATAGCTATCAACATTTTTTAGGTTAGCGTTCCGGAAACGACCTTATCTCGGGCTGAAAACGTGTTTTCTGCATTGTGCCATAACTTTGCAGGGAAGCTTCAGAACATGACATTTTCAACTCCCACTATAACAGACAGGGTCTTTCTAGTAGTTGCACATCAAATCTAAGCTGTCTGAAGTGGTTTTCCAAAGTCATCAACATTTTTATGTTTGGCGTTCCGGAACCCACCTTATCTCAGGCTGAAAACGCGTTTTCTGCATTGTTCCTTAACTTTGCAGCGAAGCTTCAGAACATGAAATTTTCACCTCCCACTATAACAGACAGGGTCTTTCTAATAGTTGCACATCAAATCTAATCTGTCTGAAGTGTTTTTCGAAAGTTATCAACATTTTTATGTTTGGCGTTCCGGAACCCACCTTGTCTCAGGCTGAAAACGCGTTTTCTGCTTTATGCCATAACTTTGCTGGGAATCTTCAGAACATGAAATTTTCACCTCCCACTATAGCAGAATGGGTCTTTCTAGTAGTTGCACATCAAATCTAAGCTGTCTGAAATGTTTTTTCCAAAGTTATCAACATTTTCATGTTTGGCGTTCCGGAACCCAACTTATCTCAGGCTGAAAACGCGTTTTCTGCATTGTGCCATAACTTTGCAGGGAAGCTTCAGAAAAAGAAATTTTAACCACCCACTGTAGCAGAAAGGCTCTCAGGCTGAAAACGCGTTTTCTACATTTTTCCTTAACTTTGCAGGGAAGCATCAGAACATAAAATTTTCAGCTCCCACTATGACAAACAGGGTCTTTCTAATAGTTGCACATCAAATCTAATCTGTCTGAAGTGTTTTTCGAAAGTTATCAACATTTTTATGTTGGGCGTTCCGGAACCCACCTTGTCTCAGGCTGAAAATGTGTTTTCTGCATTGTCCCATAACTTTGAAGGAAAGCTTCAGAACATGGAAGTTTCACCTCCCACTATAGCATAAAGGGTCTTTCTAGTAGTTGCACATCAAATATAAGCTGACTGAAATGTTTTTCCAAAGTTATCAACATTTTTATGTTTGGCGTTCCGGAATCGACCCTATCTCAGGCTGAAGACGCGTTTTACGCATTGTGCCATAACTTTGCAGGGAAGTTCCAGAAAATGAAATTTTCACCTCCCACTATAGCAGAAAGGGTTTTTCTAGTAGTTGCACATCAAATCTAAGCTGTCTGAAGTGTTTTTCGAAAGTTATCAACATTTTTATGTTTGGTGTTCCGGAATCGACCTTATCTCAGGCTGAAAACGCGTTTTACGCATTGTCCCATAACTTTCCAGGGAAGCTTCAGAACATGAAATTTTTACCTCCCACTATGTCAGAAAGAGTCTTTCTAGTAGTTGCACATCAAATCTAAGCTGTCTGAAGTGTTGTTCCAAAGTTATCAACATTTTTACGTTTTGAGTTCCGGAACCCTCCCCCTGGAACTGCAACCTTATCGTGGTGGGGGAGTTTGTGTACCTTGAATGATCCTGGGAGCTATGTTGTCGGGGGCGTTATGCTCCTGGTAGGGTCTCCCATGGCAAACAGGTCCTAGGTGACGGGTCAGACTAAGAGCAGTTCAGAAGCCCCGATGACAAAACCAAAAACATCGAGGACCGTGACGTCGCCCGGCATGGCGCAGCCGGGGCCCCACCCTGGAGCCAGGCCTGGGGTTGGGGCTCGAATGCGAGCGCCTGGTGGCCGGGCCTCTGCCCATGGGGCCCGGCCGGGCCAAGCCCGAACGAATGACATGGGCCGTCCCTCCTGCGGACCCACCACCCACAGAGGGAGTCATAGGGGTCGGGTGCATAGAGAACTAGGTAGCAGTCGAGGCCGGGGGGCCCGACGACCTGGTTCGTGTGGACATTCTCTGGCTCTTGGGACATGGAATGTCACTTCGCTGGGGGGGAAAGAGCCTGAGCTTGTGCAGGAGGTTGAGAGGTACCGGCTAGATATAGTCGGGCTCTCCTCCACGCACAGCCTGGGCTCTGGAACCCAACTCCTTGAGAAAGGCTGGACCCTCTACTTTTCTGGAGTTGTCCGCGGGGAGAGGCGGCGGGCTGGCGTAGGCTTGCTCATAGCCCCGCAGCTCTGCAGCTTCGTGTTGGGGTTTACCCCGGTGAACGAGAGGGTCGCGTCCCTACGCCTACGGGTTGGGGACAGGTGTCTCACAGCGGTTGCGGCTTACGGGCCGAACAGCAGTATAGACTACCCGGCTTTCTTGGAGTCACTGGGAGGGGTACTCGACAGTGCCCCAACCGGGGACTCCATTGTTCTACTGGGAGACTTCAACGCCCACGTGGGCAATGACAGCAAGACCTGGAGGGGCGTGATTGGGAAGAACGGCCTACCCGATCTGAACCTGAGCGGTGTTCTATTACTGGACTTCTGTGCCACCCACAGTTTGTCCATAACGAACACCATGTTTGAGCACAAGGGTGTCCATAAGTGCTCATGGCACCAGGACACCCTTGGCCGGAGGTCTATGATAGACTTTGTGATCGTGTCATCTGACCTTCGGCCACGTGTCTCGGACACTCGGGTGAAGAGAGGGGCAGAGCTGTCAACCGATCACCACCTGGTGGTGAGTGCGATCCGCTGGCAGGGGAGGAAGCCGGTCAGACCGGGCAGGCCCAAACGTATTGTGAGGGTCTGCTGGGAACGCCTGGCGGAACCCACTGTCAGTGGGGTCTTTAACTCCCACCTTCGGGAGAGTTTCTCCCAGATCCCGAGGGAGGTAGGTGACATGGAGTCTGAGTGGTCCATGTTCTCCTCCTCCATTGTCAGTGCGGCTGCACGCAGTTGTCGTCGCTAGGTCTCCGGTGCCTGTCGCGGCGGCAATCCCCGAACCCGGTGGTGGACACCGAAAGTAAGGGATGCCGTCAGGCTGAAGAAGGAGTCCTATCGGGTCTTGATGGCCTGTGGGACTCCTGAGGCAGCTGACGTGTACCGGCAGGCCAGGCGTGCCGTTTCCCGTGCAGTCTTGGAGGCAAAAACTCGGGTCTGGGAGGAGTTCGGAGAGGCCATGGAGGAGGACTATTGGTCGGCCTCGAAGAAATTCTGGCAAACCGTCCGTCGCCTCAGAAGGGGGAAGCAGTGCCTCACCAGTGCTGTTTACAGCGAGGGTGGGAGACTGCTGACCTCGACTGGTGATGTTGTCGGGCGGTGGAAAGAATACTTCGAGGGTCTCCTCAATCCCGTCGTCACGTCTTCCACTCAGGAAGCGGGGACTGAGGACTCGGATGGCTCTCTCATCACCCGGGCCGAAGTCACCGAGGTTGTTCGTAAGCTCCTCGGTGGTAGGGCCCCGGGAGTGGATGAGATCCGTCCGGAGTATCTGAAATTCCTGGATGTTGTAGGGCTGTCGTGGCTGACACGTCTCTGCAACATCGCGTGGCAGTCGAGGACAGTGCCTCTGGATTGGCAGACCGGGGTGGTGGTCCCCCTGTTTAAGAAAGGGGACCGGAGGGTGTGTTCCAACTATAGGGGGATCACACTCCTCAGCCTCCCTGGAAAGGTCTATTCCAGGGTACTAGAGAGGAGACTTCGGCCAATAGTCGAACCTCGGATCCAGGAGGAACAGTGTGGTTTTCGTCCCGGTCGTGGAACACTGGACCAGCTCTATACCCTCCACCGGGTGCTCGAGGGTTCATGGGAGTTCGCCCAACCAGTCCACATGTGCTTTGTGGATTTGGAGAAGGCGTTCGACCGTGTCCCTCGCAATGTCCTGTGGGGGGTGCTCCGGGAATATGGGGTGCGGGACCCTCTGCTAGGGGCTGTCCGCTCCTTGTATGACCGGAGCAGGAGCATGGTTCGCATTGCCGGCAGGAAATCAGACCTGTTCCCGGTGCATGTTGGTCTCCGCCAGGGCTGCCCTTTGTCACCGGTTCTGTTCATCACTTTTATGGACAGAATTTCTAGGCGTAGCCAGGGGGCGGAGGGGATCCGGTTCGGGAACCACAGAATTTCATCTCTGCTATTTGCGGACGATGTTGTTCAGCAGCATGCGCTGGGTCGGTTTGCAGCCGAGTGTGAAGCGGCCGGGATGAGGATCAGCACCTCCAAGTCGGAGGCCATGGTTCTCGGCCGGAACACGGTGGTTTGCTCTCTCCAGGTTGGTGGAGAGTTCTTGCCTCAAGTGGCGGAGTTTAAGTATCTCGGGGTCTTGTTCTCGAGTGAGGGAAAAAGGGAGCGTGAGATTGTTAGACGGGTTGGTGCAGCGGCGGCAGTGATGCGGTCGCTGTATCGGACCGTCCCTGGGGAGGTGTTCCGGGCATGTCCTACCGGGAGGAGACCCCGGGGAAGACCCAGGACTCGCTGGAGAGATTATGTCTCCGGTCTGGCCTGGAAACGCCTCGGGATCCCCCGGGAGGAGCTGGAGGAGGTTTGTGCGGACCGGGAAGTTTGGGCTTCCTTGCTCCGAATGCTGCCTCCGCGACCCGACCCCGGATAAGCGGCAGAAGAAGGTGAAGGTGGTGAAGGTGAGTTCCGGAACCCACCTTATCTCAGGCTGAAAACGCATTTTGTGCATTGAGCCATTAATTCTCAGGGAAGATTCAGAAAATGAAATTTTCACCTCCCACTATAGCAGAATGGGTCTTTCTAGTAGTTGCACATCAAATCTAAGCTGTCTGAAGTGTTTTTCCAAAGTTATCAACATTTTTATGCTTGGCGTTCTGGAATCGACCTTATCTCAGGCTGAAAACGTGTTTTACGCATTGTGCCATAACTTTACAGGGAAGCTTCAGAAAATGAAATTTTCACCTCCCACTATAGCAGAATGGGTCTTTCTAGTAGTTGCACATCAAATCTAAGCCGTCTGAAGTGTTTTTCCAAAGTTATCAACATTTTTTTGTTCGGCGTTCCGGAACCCACCTTATCTCAGGCTGAAAACGCGTTTTCTGCATTGCGCCATAACATTGCGGGGAAGCTTCAGAACATGAAATTTTAACCTCCCACTATTGCAGAAAGTGTCTTTCTAGTAGTTGCACATCAAATCTAAGCTGTCTGATGAGTTTTTCCAAAGTTATCAACATTTTTATGTTTGGCGTTCCGGAATCTACCTTATCTCAGGCTGAAAACGCTTTTTACGCTTTGTGCCATAACTTTGCAGGGAAGCTTCAGAAAATGAAATTTTCACCCCCCACTATAGCAGAAAGGGTTTTTCTAGAAGTTGCACATCAAATCTAAGCATTCTGAAGTGTTTTTCGAAAGTTATCAACATTTTTATGTTTGGCGTTCCGGAATCGACCTTATCTCAGGCTGAAAACGCGTTTTCTGCATTGTTCCTTAACTTTGCAGGGAAGCTTCAGAACAAGAAAGTTTCAACTCCCACTATAACAGACAGGGTCTTTCTAGTAGTTGCACATCAAATCTAAGTTGTCTGAAGTGTTTTTCGAAAGCTATCAACATTTTTATGTTTGGCGTTCCGGAACCCTCCTTATCTCAGGCTGAAAACGCGTTTTCTGCATTGTGCCATAACTTTGCAGGGAAGCTTCAGAACATGAAATTTTAACCTCCCACTGTAGCAGAAAGGGTCTTTCTAGTAGTTGCACATCAAATCTAAGCTGTCTGAAGTGTTTTTCGAAAGTTATCAACATTTTTATGTTTGGCGTTCCGGAACCCACCTTGTCTCAGGCTGAAAACGCGTTTTCTGCATTGTGCCATAACTTTGAAGGAAAGCTTCAGAACACGAAAGTTTCACCTCCCACTATAGCAGAAAGGGTCTTTCTTGTAGTTGCACATCAAATCTAAGCTGTCTGAAGTGGTTTTCCAAAGTTATCAACATTTTTATGTTTGGCGTACCGGAACCCACCTTTTTTCAGGCTGAAAACGCGTTTTCTGCATTGTTCCTTAACTTTGCAGGAAAGCTTCAAAAATGAAATTGTCACCTCCCACTATAGCAGAAAGGGTCTTTCTAGTAGTTGCACCTCAAATCTAAGCTGTCTGAAGTGTTTTTCCAAAGTTGTCAACATTTTTATTTTTGGCGTTCCGGAAAACATCTTATCTCAGGCTGAAAACGCGTTTTCTGCATTGTGCCATAACTTTGAAGGAAAGCTTCAGAACACGAAAGTTTCATCTACCACTATAGCAGAAATTGTCTTTCTAGTAGTTGCACATCAAATCTAAGCTGTCTGAAGTGGTTTTCCAAAGTTATCAACATTTTTATGTTTGGCGTTCCGGAACCCACCTTTTTTCAGGCTGAAAACGCGTTTTCTGCATTGTGCCATAACTTTGCAGGGAAGCTTCAGAACATGAAATTTTCACCTCCCACTATAACAGACAGGGTCCTTGTAGTAGTTGCACATCAAATCCAAGCTGTCTGAAGTGTTTTTCCAAAGTTATCAACATTTTTATGTTTAGCGTTCTGGAACCCACCTTATGTCAGGCTGCAAACGTCTTTTCTGCGTTGTGCCATAACTTTGCAGGGAAGCTTCAGAACATGAAATTTTCACATCCCACTACAGCAAAAAGGGTCTTACTGGTAGTTGCACATCAAATCTAAGCTGTCTGAAGTGTTTTTCCAAAGTTATCAACATTTTTATGTTTGGCGTTCCGGAACCCATCAAATCTCAGGCTGAAAACACGTTTTCTGCATTGTGCCATGACTTAGCAGGGAATCTTCAGAACATGAAATTTTAACCTCCCACTATAGCAAAAATGGTCTTTCTAGTAGTTGCACATCAAATCTAAGCTGGCTGAAGTGTTTTAACAAAGTTATCAACAGTTTTATGTATGGCGTTCCGGAATCGACCTTATCTCTGGCTCAAAATGCATTTTCTGCATTGTGCCATAACTTTGCAGGGAAACTTCAGAACATGAAATTTTAACCTCCCACTATAGCACAAAGGGTCTTTCTAGTAGTTGGACATCAAATCTAAGCTGTCTGAAGTGTTTTTCCAAAGTTATCAACATTTTTATGTTTGGCGTTCCGGAACCCACCTTATCTCAGGCTGAAAACGCGTTTTCGGCATTGTGCCATAACTTTGCAGGGAAGCTTCAGAACATGAAATTTTCACGTCCCACTATAGCAGAAAGGGACTTTCTAGTAGTTGCACATCAAATCTAGGCTGTCTGAAATGTTTTCCGAAAGTTATCAACATTTCTATGTTTGGCGTTCCAGAATCGACCTTAACTCAGGCTGAAAATGCGATTTCTGCATTGTGCCATAACTTGGCATGGAAGCTTCCGAACATGAAATTTTAACCTCCCACTATAGCAGAAAGGGTCTTTCTAGTAGTTGCACATCAAATCTAAGCTGTCTGATGTGTTTTTCCAAAGTTAATAACATTTTTATGTTTGGCGTTCCGGAATCGACCTCATCTTAGGCTGAAAACGCGTTTTACGCATTGTGCCATAACTTTGCAGGGAAGCTTCAGAACATGAAATTTTCAACTCTCACTATAACAGACAGGGTCTTTCTAGTAGTTGCATATCAAATATAAGTTGTCTGAAGTGTTTCTCGAAAACTATCAACATTTTTATGTTTGGCGTTCCAGAATCAATCTTATCTCAGGCTGAAAACGCGTTGTGTGCATTGTGCCATGACTTTGCATGGAAGCTTCCGAACATGAAATTTTAACCTACCACTATAGCAGAAAGGGTCTTTCTAGTAGTTGCACATCAAATCTAAGCTGTCTGATGTGTTTTTCCAAAGTTATCAACGTTGTTATGTATGGCGTTCCGGAATCAACCTTATCTCAGGCTGAAAACGCGTTTTACGCATTGTGCCATAACTTTGCAGGGAAGCTTCAGAACATGAAATGTTCACCTCCCACTATAGCAGAAAGCGTCTTTCTAGTAGTTGCACATCAAATTTAAGCTGTCTGAAGTGTTTTTTAAAAGTTATCAACATTTTTATGTTTGGCGTTCCGGAACCCACCTTATCTCAGGCTGAAAACGCGTTTTCTGCATTGTGCCATATCTTTGCAGGGAAGCTTCAGAACATGAAAATTTAACCTCCCACTATAGCAGAAAGGGTCCTTCTAGTAGTTGCACATCAAATCTAAGCTGTTTGAAGTGTTTTTCCAAAGTTATCAACATTTTTATGTTTGGCGATCCGGAATCAACCTTATCTCAGGCTGAAAACGCATTTTCTGCATTGTGCCATAACTTCTCAGGGAAGCTTCAGAACATGAAATGTTCACCTCCCACGATTGCAGAAAGGGTCTTTATAGTAGTTGCACATCAGATCTAAGCTGTCCGAAGTGTTTTTCGAAAGTTATCAACATTTTTATGTTTGGTGTTCCGGAATCGACCTTATCTCAGGATGAAAAATCGTTTTCTGCATTGTCCCATGACTTTCCAGGGAAGCTTCAGAACATGAAATTTTCACATCCCACTACAGCAAAAAGGGTCTTACTGGTAGTTGCACATCAAATCTAAGCTGTCTGAAGTGTTTTTCCAAAGTTATCAACATTTTTATGTTTGGCGTTCCGGAACCCATCAAATCTCAGGCTGAAAACACGTTTTCTGCATTGTGCCATAACTTTGCAGGGAAGCTTCAGAACATGAAATGTTCACCTCCCACTTTTGCAGAAAGGGTCTTTCTAGTAGTTGCACATCAAATCTAAGCTGTCTGAAGTGCTTTTCGAAAGTTATCAACATTTTTATGTTTGGCGTTCCAGAATCGACCTTATCTCAGGCTGAAAACGCGTTGTCTGCATTGTGCCATAACTTTGCATGGAAGCTTCCGAACATGAAATTTTAACCTACCACTATAGCAGAAAGGGTCTTTCTAGTAGTTGCACATCAAATCTAAGCTGTCTGATGTGTTTTTCCAAAATTATCAACGTTATGTATGGCGTTCTGGAACCCACCTTATCTCAGGCTGAAAACGCGTTTTCTGCATTGTGCCATATCTTTGCAGGGAAGCTTCAGAACATGAAAATTTAACCTCCCACTATAGCAGAAAGGGTTCTTCCAGTAGTTGCACATCAAATCTAAGCTGTTTGAAGTGTTTTTCCAAAGTTATCAACATTTTCACGTTTGGCGTTCCGGAACCCACCTTATCTCAGGCTGAAAACGCGTTTTCTGCATTGTGCCATATCTTTGCAGGGAAGCTTGAGAACATGAAATTTTAACCTCCCACTATAGCAGAAAGGGTTCTTCCAGTAGTTGCACATCAAATCTAAGCTGTTTGAAGTGTTTTTCCAAAGTTATCAACATTTTTATGTTTGGCGTTCCGGAATCAACCTTATCTCAGGCCGAAAACGCATTTTCTGCACTGTTCCATAACTTCTCAGGGAAGCTTCAGAACATGAAATGTTCACCTCCCACGATAGCCGAAAGGGTCTTTCTAGTAGTTGCACATCAAATCTAAGCTGTCTGAGGTGTTTTTCCAAAGTTATCAACATTTTTATGTTTGGCGTTCCAGAATCGACCTTATCTCAGACTGAAAACGCGTTTTACGCATTGTTCCATAACTTTGCAGGGAAGCTTGAGAAAATGAAATTTTCACCTCCCACTAAAGCAGAAAGGATCTTTCTAGTAGTTGCACATCAAATCTAAGCTGACTGAAGTGTTGTTCCAAAGTTATCAACATTTTTACGCTTGGCGTCTCGGAACCCACCTTATCTCATAACTAAGCCATTACTTCTCAGGGAAGCTTCAGAACATGAAATGTTCACCTCCCACTATAGAAGAAAGGGTCTTTCTAGTAGTTGCACATCAAATCTAAGCTGTCTGAAGTGCTTTTCGAAAGTTATCAACATTTTTATGTTTGGCGTTCCAGAATCGACCTTATCTCAGGCTGAAAACGCGTTGTCTGCATTGTGCCATAACTTTGCATGGAAGCTTCCGAACATGAAATTTTAACCTACCACTATAGCAGAAAGGGTCTTTCTAGTAGTTGCACATCAAATCTAAGCTGTCTGATGTGTTTTTCCAAAGTTATCAACGTTGTTATGTATGGCGTTCCGGAATCAACCTTATCTCAGGCTGAAAACGCGTTTTACGCATTGTGCCATAACTTTGCAGGGAAGCTTCAGAACATGAAAATTTAACCTCCCACTATAGCAGAAAGGGTCCTTCTAGTAGTTGCACATCAAATCTAAGCTGTTTGAAGTGTTTTTCCAAAGTTATCAACATTTTTATGTTTGGCGTTCCGGAATCAACCTTATCTCAGGCTGAAAACGCATTTTCTGCATTGTGCCATAACTTCTCAGGGAAGCTTCAGAACATGAAATGTTCACCTCCCACGATAGCAGAAAGGGTCTTTCTAGTAGTTGCACATCAGATCTAAGCTGTCCGAAGTGTTTTTCGAAAGTTATCAACATTTTTATTTTTGGTGTTCCGGAATCGACCTTATCTCAGGATGAAAAATCGTTTTCTGCATTGTCCCATGACTTTCCAGGGAAGCTTCAGAACATGAAAATTTAACCTCCCACTATAGCAGAAAGGGTTTTTCTAGTAGTTGCACATCAAATCTAAGCTGTCTGATGTGTTTTTCCAAAGTTATCAACGTTATGTATGGCGTTCCGGAATCAACCTTATCTCAGGCTGAAAACGCGTTTTACGCATTGTGCCATAACTTTGCAGGGAAGCTTCAGAACATGAAATGTTCACCTCCCACTATAGCAGAAAGGGTCTTTCTAGTAGTTGCACATCAAATTTAAGCTGTCTGAAGTGTTTTTTAAAAGTTATCAACATTTTTATGTTTGGCGTTCCGGAACCCACCTTATCTCAGGCTGAAAACGCGTTTTCTGCATTGTGCCATATCTTTGCAGGGAAGCTTCAGAACATGTAAATTTAACCTCCCACTATAGCAGAAAGGGTCCTTCTAGTAGTTGCACATGAAATCTAAGCTGTTTGAAGTGTTTTTCCAAAGTTATCAACATTTTTATGTTTGGCGATCCGGAATCAACCTTATCTCAGGCTGAAAACGCATTTTCTGCATTGTGCCATAACTTCTCAGGGAAGCTTCAGAACATGAAATGTTCACCTCCCACGATAGCAGAAAGGGTCTTTCTAGTAATTGCACATCAGATCTAAGCTGTCCGAAGTGTTTTTCGAAAGTTATCAACATTTTTATGTTTGGTGTTCCGGAATCGACCTTATCTCAGGATGAAAAATCGTTTTCTGCATTGTCCCATGACTTTCCAGGGAAGCTTCAGAACATGAAATTTCGACCTCCCACTGTAGCAGAAAGGGTCTTTCTAGCAGTTGCACATCAAATCTAAGCTGTCTGAAGTGTTTTTCCAAAGTTATCAACATTTTCACGTTTGGCGTTCCGGAACCCACCTTATCTCAGGCTGAAAACGCGTTTTCTGCATTGTGCCATATCTTTGCAGGGAAGCTTCAGAACATGAAATTTTAACCTCCCACTATAGCAGAAAGGGTTCTTCCAGTAGTTGCACATCAAATCTAAGCTGTTTGAAGTGTTTTTCCAAAGTTATCAACATTTTTATGTTTGGCGTTCCGGAATCAACCTTATCTCAGGCCGAAAACGCATTTTCTGCACTGTGCCATAACTTCTCAGGGAAGCTTCAGAACATGAAATGTTCACCTCCCACGATAGCAGAAAGGGTCTTTCTAGTAGTTGCACATCAAATCTAAGCTGTCTGAGGTGTTTTTCCAAAGTTATCAACATTTTTATGTTTGGCGTTCCAGAATCGACCTTATCTCAGACTGAAAACGCGTTTTACGCATTGTGCCATAACTTTGCAGGGAAGCTTGAGAAAATGAAATTTTCACCTCCCACTAAAGCAGAAAGGATCTTTCTAGTAGTTGCACATCAAATCTAAGCTGACTGAAGTGTTGTTCCAAAGTTATCAACATTTTTACGCTTGGCGTCTCGGAACCCACCTTATCTCATAACTAAGCCATTACTTCTCAGGGAAGCTTCAGAACATGAAATGTTCACCTCCCACTATAGAAGAAAGGGTCTTTCTAGTAGTTGCACATCAAATCTAAGCTGTCTGAAGTGCTTTTCGAAAGTTATCAACATTTTTATGTTTGGCGTTCCAGAATCGACCTTATCTCAGGCTGAAAACGCGTTGTCTGCATTGTGCCATAACTTTGCATGGAAGCTTCCGAACATGAAATTTTAACCTACCACTATAGCAGAAAGGGTCTTTCTAGTAGTTGCACATCAAATCTAAGCTGTCTGATGTGTTTTTCCAAAGTTATCAACGTTGTTATGTATGGCGTTCCGGAATCAACCTTATCTCAGGCTGAAAACGCGTTTTACGCATTGTGCCATAACTTTGCAGGGAAGCTTCAGAACATGAAATGTTCACCTCCCACTATAGCAGAAAGGGTCTTTCTAGTAGTTGCACATCAAATTTAAGCTGTCTGAAGTGTTTTTTAAAAGTTATCAACACTTTTATGTTTGGCGTTCAGGAACCCACTTTATCTCAGGCTGAAAACGCGTTTTCTGCATTGTGCCATATCTTTGCAGGGAAGCTTCAGAACATGTAAATTTAACCTCCCACTATAGCAGAAAGGGTCCTTCTAGTAGTTGCACATGAAATCTAAGCTGTTTGAAGTGTTTTTCCAAAGTTATCAACATTTTTATGTTTGGCGATCCGGAATCAACCTTATCTCAGGCTGAAAACGCATTTTCTGCATTGTGCCATAACTTCTCAGGGAAGCTTCAGAACATGAAATGTTCACCTCCCACGATAGCAGAAAGGGTCTTTCTAGTAATTGCACATCAGATCTAAGCTGTCCGAAGTGTTTTTCGAAAGTTATCAACATTTTTATGTTTGGTGTTCCGGAATCGACCTTATCTCAGGATGAAAAATCGTTTTCTGCATTGTCCCATGACTTTCCAGGGAAGCTTCAGAACATGAAATTTTAACCTCCCACTATAGCAGAAAGGGTTCTTCCAGTAGTTGCACATCAAATCTAAGCTGTTTGAAGTGTTTTTCCAAAGTTATCAACATTTTTATGTTTGGCGTTCCGGAATCAACCTTATCTCAGGCCGAAAACGCATTTTCTGCACTGTGCCATAACTTCTCAGGGAAGCTTCAGAACATGAAATGTTCACCTCCCACGATAGCAGAAAGGGTCTTTCTAGTAGTTGCACATCAAATCTAAGCTGTCTGAGGTGTTTTTCCAAAGTTATCAACATTTTTATGTTTGGCGTTCCAGAATCGACCTTATCTCAGACTGAAAACGCGTTTTACGCATTGTGCCATAACTTTGCAGGGAAGCTTGAGAAAATGAAATTTTCACCTCCCACTAAAGCAGAAAGGATCTTTCTAGTAGTTGCACATCAAATCTAAGCTGACTGAAGTGTTGTTCCAAAGTTATCAACATTTTTACGCTTGGCGTCTCGGAACCCACCTTATCTCATAACTAAGCCATTACTTCTCAGGGAAGCTTCAGAACATGAAATGTTCACCTCCCACTATAGAAGAAAGGGTCTTTCTAGTAGTTGCACATCAAATCTAAGCTGTCTGAAGTGCTTTTCGAAAGTTATCAACATTTTTATGTTTGGCGTTCCAGAATCGACCTTATCTCAGGCTGAAAACGCGTTGTCTGCATTGTGCCATAACTTTGCATGGAAGCTTCCGAACATGAAATTTTAACCTACCACTATAGCAGAAAGGGTCTTTCTAGTAGTTGCACATCAAATCTAAGCTGTCTGATGTGTTTTTCCAAAGTTATCAACGTTGTTATGTATGGCGTTCCGGAATCAACCTTATCTCAGGCTGAAAACGCGTTTTACGCATTGTGCCATAACTTTGCAGGGAAGCTTCAGAACATGAAATGTTCACCTCCCACTATAGCAGAAAGGGTCTTTCTAGTAGTTGCACATCAAATTTAAGCTGTCTGAAGTGTTTTTTAAAAGTTATCAACACTTTTATGTTTGGCGTTCAGGAACCCACTTTATCTCAGGCTGAAAACGCGTTTTCTGCATTGTGCCATATCTTTGCAGGGAAGCTTCAGAACATGAAAATTTAACCTCCCACTATAGCAGAAAGGGTCCTTCTAGTAGTTGCACATCAAATCTAAGCTGTTTGATGTGTTTTTCCAAAGTTATCAACATTTTTATGTTTGGCGTTCCGGAATCAACCTTATCTCAGGCTGAAAACGCATTTTCTGCATTGTGCCATAACTTCTCAGGGAAGCTTCAGAACATGAAATGTTCACCTCCCACGATAGCAGAAAGGGTCTTTCTAGTAGTTGCACATCAGATCTAAGCTGTCCGAAGTGTTTTTCGAAAGTTATCAACATTTTTATTTTTGGTGTTCCGGAATCGACCTTATCTCAGGATGAAAAATCGTTTTCTGCATTGTCCCATGACTTTCCAGGGAAGCTTCAGAACATGAAATTTCGACCTCCCACTATAGCAGAAAGGGTCTTTCTAGTAGTTGCACATCAAATCTAAGCTGTCTGAAGTGTTATTCCAAAGTTATCAACATTTTTATGTTTGGCGTTCCAGAATCGACCTTATCTCAGGCTGAAAACACGTTTTACGCATTGTGCCATAACTTTGCAGGGAAGCTTCAGAACATGAAATTTTCACCTCCCACTGTAACAGAAAGGGTCTTTCTAGTACTTGCACATCAATTCTAAGCTGTCTGAAGTGTTGTTCCAAAGTGATCAACATTTTTACGTTTGGCGTTTCGGAACCCACCTTATCTCAGGCTGAAAACGCGTTTTCTGCATTGTCCCATAACTTTCCAGGGAAGCTTCAGAACATGAAATTTTGACCTCCCACTATAGCAGAAAGGGTCTTTCTTGTAGTTGCACATCAAATCTAAGCTGTCTGAGGTGTTTTTCCAAAGTTATCAACATTTTTATGTTTGGCGTTCCAGAATCGACCTTATCTCAGGCTGAAAACGCGTTTTCTGCATTGTGCCATAACTTTGCAGAGAAGCTTCAGAACATGAAATTTTCACCTCCCACTATAGCAGAAAGGGTCTTTCTAGTAGTTGCACATCAAATCTAAGCTGTTTGAAGTGTTTTTCCAAAGTTATCAACATTTTTATGCTTGGCGTTCCGGAACCCACCTTATTGAAAACGCCTTTTCTGCATTGTGCCATAACTTTGCAGGGAAGCTTCAGAACATTAAATTTTCAACTCCCACTATAGCAGAAAGGGTCTTTCTTGTAGTTGCACGTCAAATCTAAGCTGTCTGCAGTGTTTTTCCAAAGTTATCAACATTTTTATGTTTGGCATTCCAGAATCGACCTTATCTCTGGCTGAAAACGCGTTTTCTGCATTGTGATATAACTTTGCAGGGAAGCTTCAGAACATGAAATTTTCAACTCCCACTATAGCAGAAAGGGTCTTTCTAGTAGTTGCACGTCAAATATAAGCTGTCTGAAGTGTTTTTCCAAAGTTATCAACATTTTTATGGTTGGCGTTCCGAAACCCACCTTATCTCACTCTGTAAGCGCGTTTTCTGCATTGTGCCATACCTTTGGAGGAAAGCTTCAGAATATGAAATTTTCACATCCCACTATAGCAGAAAGGGTCTTTCTAGAAGTTGCACAACAAATTTAAGCTGTCTGAAGTGTTTTTCGAAAGTTCTCAAAATTTTTATGTTTGGCGTTTTGGAACCCACCTTATCTCAGGCTGAAAACGCGTTTTCTGCATAGTGCCATAACTTTGCAGGACAGCTGCAGAATATGAAATTTTCACTTCCCACTATAGCATAAAGGGTCTCTCTATTAGTTGCACATCAAATCTAAGCTGTTTGAAGTGTTTTTCCAAAGTTATCAACATTTTTATGTTTGGCGTTCCGGAATCAACCTTATCTCAGGCTGAAAACGCCTTTTCTGCATTGTGCCATAACTTTGCAGGGAAGCATCAGAACAAAAAAATTTCACCTCCCACTATAGCAGAAAGGGTCTTTCTAGTAGTTGCACATCAAATCTAAGCTGTCTGAAGTGTTTTTCCGAAGATATTAACATTTTTATGTTTGGCGTTCCGGAATCGACCTTATCTCAGGCTGAAAACGCGTTTCCTGCATTGTGGCATAACTTTGCAGGGAAGCTTCAGAACATCGAATTTTCACTTCGACAATGGCAGAAATGGTCTTTCTAGTAGTTGCACATTTAATCTAAGCTGTCTGAAGTGTTTTTCCAGAATTATGAACCTTTTTATGTTTGGCGTTCCGGAATCGACCTTATCTCAGGCTGAAAACGCGTTTTACGCATTGTGCCATAACTTTGCAGGAAAGCTTCAGAACATGAAATTTTCACCTCCCACTATAGCAGAAAGGGTCTTTCTAGTAGTTGCACATCAAATCTAAGCTGTCTAAAGAGTTTTTCCAAAGTTATCAACACTTTCATGTTTGATGTTCCGGAATCAACCTTATCTCAGGCTGAAAACGCGTTTTACGCATTGTGCCATAACTTTGCAGGAAAGCTTCAGAACATGAAATTTTCAACTCCCACTATAGCAGAAAGGGTCTTTCGAGTAGTTGCACATCAAATCTAAGCTGTCTAAAGAGTTTTTCCAAAGTTATCAATATTTTTATGTTTGGCGTTCCGGAATCGACCTTATCTCAGGCTGAAAACGCGTTTTACGCATGGTGCCATAACTTTGCAGGGAAGCTTCAGAACATCGAATTTTCACCTCCCACTATAGCAGAAACGGTCTTTCTAGTAGTTGCACATCAAATCTAAGCAGTATGAAGTGTTTTTCCAAAGTTATCAACACTTTTATGTTTGGCGTACCAGAATCTATCTTATCTCAGGCTGAAGACGTGTTTTCTGCATTGTGCCATAACTTTGCAGGGAAGCTTCTGAACATGAAATTTTAAACTTGCGCTATAGCAGAAAAGGTCTTTCTAGTAGTTGCACATCAAATCTAAGCTGTCTGAAGTGTTTTTCGAAAGTTTTCAACATTTTTATGTTTGGCGTTCCGGAACCCACCTTATCTCAGGCTGTAAACGCGTTTCCTGCATTGTGCCATAACTTTGCAGGGAAGCTTCAGAACAAGAAATTTTCACCTCCCACTATATCAGAAAGGGTCTTTCTAGTAGTTGCACATCAAATCTAAGTTGTTTGAACTGTTTTTCGAAAGTTATCAACATTTTTATGTTTCGCGTTCCGGATTGGACCTTATCTCAGGCTGAAAACACGATTTACGCATTCTGCCATAACTTTGCAGGAAAGTTTCAGAACATGAATTTTCACCTCCCACTATCGCAGAAAGGGTCTTTCTAGTAGTTGCACATCAAATCTAATCTGTTTGAAGTGTTTTTCCAAAGTTATCAACATTTTTATGTTTGGCGTTTTGAAATCAACCTCATCTCAGACTGAAAACGAGTTTTACGCATTGTGCCATAACTTTGCAGCGAAGCTTCAGAACATGAAATTTTAACTTCCCACTATAGCAGAAAGGGTCTTTCTAGTAGTTGCACATCAAATCTAAGCTGTCTGAAGTGTTATTCCAAAGTTATCAACATTTTTATGTTTGGCGTTCCAGAATCGACCTTATCTCAGGCTGAAAACACGTTTTACGCATTGTGCCATAACTTTGCAGGGAAGCTTCAGTACATGAAATTTTCACCTCCCACTGTAACAGAAAGGGTCTTTCTAATACTTGCACATCAATTCTAAGCTGTCTGAAGTGTTGTTCCAAAGTGATCAACATTTTTACGTTTGGCGTTTCGGAACCCACCTTATCTCAGGCTGAAAACGCGTTTTCTGCATTGTCCCATAACTTTCCAGGGAAGCTTCAGAACATGAAATTTTGACCTCCCACTATAGCAGAAAGGGTCTTTCTAGTAGTTGCACATCAAATCTAAGCTGTCTGAGGTGTTTTTCCAAAGTTATCAACATTTTTATGTTTGGCGTTCCAGAATCGACCTTATCTCAGGCTGAAAACGCGTTTTCTGCATTGTCCCATAACTTTCCAGGGAAGTTTCAGAACATGAAATTTTGACCTCCCACTATAGCAGAAATGGTCTTTCTAGTAGTTGCACATCAAATGTAAGCTGTGTGAAGTGTTTTTCCAAAGTTATCAACATTTTGATGCTTGGCGTCCCGAAACCCACCTTATCTCAGGCTGAAAACGCGTTTTCTGCATTGTGCCATAACTTTGCAGAGAAGCTTCAGAACATGAAATTTTCACCTCCCACTATAGCAGAAAGGGTCTTTCTAGTAGTTGCACATCAAATCTAAGCTGTTTGAAGTGTTTTTCCAAAGTTATCAACATTTTTATGTTTGGCGTTCCGGAACCCACCTTATTGAAAACGCCTTTTCTGCATTGTGCCATAACTTTGCAGGGAAGCTTCAGAACATTAAATTTTCAACTCCCACTATAGCAGAAAGGGTCTTTCTATTAGTTGCACGTCAAATATAAGCTGTCTGAAGTGTTTTTCCAAAGTTATCAACATTTTTATGTTTGGCGTTCCGAAACCCACCTTATCTCACTCTGTAAGCGCGTTTTCTGCATTGTGCCATACCTTTGGAGGAAAGCTTCAGAATATGAAATTTTCACATCCCACTATAGCAGAAAGGGTCTTTCTAGTAGTTGCACAACAAATTTAAGCTGTCTGAAGTGTTTTTCGAAAGTTCTCAAAATCTTTATGTTTGGCGTTTTGGAACCCACCTTATCTCAGGCTGAAAACGCGTTTTCTGCATCGTGCCATAACTTTGCAGGACAGCTGCAGAATATGAAATTTTCACTTCCCACTATAGCAGAAAGGGTCTTTCTAGTAGTTGCACATCAAATCTGAGCTGTTTGAAGTGTTTTTCCAAAGTTATCAACATTTTTATGTTTGGCGTTTCGGAATCAACCTTATCTCAGGCTGAAAACGCGTTTTCTGCATTGTGCCATAACTTTGCAGGGAAGATTCAGAACATGAAATTTTCTCCTCCCACTATAGCATAAAGGGTCTCTCTATTAGTTGCACATCAAATCTAAGCTGTTTGAAGTGTTTTTCCAAAGTTATCAACATTTTTATGTTTGGCGTTCTGGAATCAACCTTATCTCAGGCTGAAAACGCCATTTCTGCATTGTGCCATAACTTTGCAGGGAAGCATCAGAACAAAAAAATTTCACCTCCCACTATAGCAGAAAGGGTCTTTCTAGTAGTTGCACATCAAATCTAAGCTGTCTGAAGTGTTTTTCGGAAGATATTAACATTTTTATGTTTGGCGTTCCGGAATCGACCTTATCTCAGGCTGAAAACGCGTTTCCTGCATTGTGGCATAACTTTGCAGGGAAGCTTTAGAACATCGAATTTTCACTTCGACAATGGCAGAAATGGTCTTTCTAGTAGCTGCACATCAAATCTAAGCTGTCTGAAGTGTTTTTCCAGAATTATGAACCTTTTTATGTTTGGCGTTCCGGAATCGACCTTATCTCAGGCTGAAAACGCGTTTTACGCATTGTGCCATAACTTTGCAGGAAAGCTTCAGAACATGAAATTTTCACCTCCCACTATAGCAGAAAGGGTCTTTCTAGTAGTTGCACATCAAATCTAAGCTGTCTAAAGAGTTTTTCCAAAGTTATCAACACTTTCATGTTTGGTGTTCCGGAATCAACCTTATCTCAGGCTGAAAACGCGTTTTACGCATTGTGCCATAACTTTGCAGGAAAGCTTCAGAACATGAAATTTTCAACTCCGACTATAGCAGAAAGGGTCTTTCGAGTAGTTGCACATCAAATCTAAGCTGTCTAAAGAGTTTTTCCAAAGTTATCAATATTTTTATGTTTGGCGTTCCGGAATCGACCTTATCTCAGGCTGAAAACGCGTTTTACGCATGGTGCCATAACTTTGCAGGGAAGCTTCAGAACATCGAATTTTCACCTCCCACTATAGCAGAAACGGTCTTTCTAGTAGTTGCACATCAAATCTAAGCAGTATGAAGTGTTTTTCCGAAGTTATCAACACTTTTATGTTTGGCGTACCAGAATCTATCTTATCTCAGGCTGAAGACGTGTTTTCTGCATTGTGCCATAACTTTGCAGGAAAGCTTCAGAACATGAAATTTTCAACTCCCACTATAGCAGAAAGGGTCTTTCGAGTAGTTGCACATCAAATCTAAGCTGTCTAAAGAGTTTTTCCAAAGTTATCAATATTTTTATGTTTGGCGTTCCGGAATCGACCGTATCTCAGGCTGAAAACGCGTTTTACGCATGGTGCCATAACTTTGCAGGGAAGCTTCAGAACAAGAAATTTTCACCTCCCACTATATCAGAAAGGGTCTTTCTAGTAGTTGCACATCAAATCTAAGCTGTTTGAACTGTTTTTCGAAAGTTATCAACATTTTTATGTTTGGCGTTCCGGAATGGACCTTATCTCAGGCTGAAAACACGATTTACGCATTCTGCCATAACTTTGCAGGAAAGTTTCAGAACATGAATTTTCACCTCCCACTATCGCAGAAAGGGTCTTTCTAGTAGTTGCACATCAAATCTAATCTGTTTGAAGTGTTTTTCCAAAGTTATCAACATTTTTATGTTTGGCGTTCTGAAATCAACCTCATCTCAGACTGAAAACGAGTTTTACGCATTGTGCCATAACTTTGCAGCGAAGCTTCAGAACATGAAATTTTAACTTCCCACTATAGCAGAAAGGGTCTTTCTAGTAGTTGCACATCAAATCTAAGCTGTCGAAGTTGTTTTTCCAAAGTTATCAACATTTTTATGTTTGGCGTTCTGGAACCCACCTTATCTCAAGCTAAAAACGCGTTTTCTGGATAGTGCCATAACTTTGCAGGGAGACTTCAGAACATGAAATTTTAACATCCCACGAAAGCAGAAAGGGTCTTTCCAGTGGTTGCACATCAAATCAAAGCTGTCTGAAGTGTTTTTCCAAAGTTATCAATATTTTTATGTTTGGCGTTCCGGAATCGACCTTATCTCAGGCTGAAAACGCGTTTCTTGCATTGTGGCATAACTTTGCAGGGAAGCTTCAGAACATGAAATTTTCACCTCCCACTGTAGCAGAAAGGGTCTTTCTAGTAGTTGCACATCAAATCTAAGCTGTCTGAAGTGTTTTTCCAAAGTTATCAACACTTTTATGTTTGGCGTTCCTGAATCAACCTTATCTCAGGCTGAAAACGCGTTTTATGCATTGTGCCATAACTTTGCAGGGAAGCCTCAAAACATGAAATTTTCAGCTCCCACTATAGCAGAAAGGGTCTTTCTCGTAGTTGCACATCAAATCTAAGCTGTCTGAAGTGTTTTTCCAAAGTTATCAACATTTTTATGTTTGGCGTTCCGGAATCGACCTTATCTCAGGCTGAAAACGCGTTTTCTGCATTGTGCCAAAACTTTGTAGGTAAGCTCCAGAACATGAAATTTTCACCTCCCACTATAGCAGAAAGGGTCTTTCTAGTAGGTGCACATCAAATCGAAGCATTCTGAAGTGTTTTTCCAAAGTTATCAACACTTTTATGTTTGGCGTTCCGGAATCGACCTTATCTCAGGCTGAAAACGCGTTTCCTGCATTGTGCCATAACTTTGCAGTGAAGCTTCAGAACATGAAATTTTCACCTCCCACTGTAGCAGAAAGGGTCTTTCTAGTAGTTGCACATCAAATCTAAGCTGTCTGTAGAGTTTTTCCTGAGTTATCAACATTCGTATGTTTGGCGTTCCGGAATCAACCTTATCTCAGGCTGAAAACGCGTTTTACGCATTGTGCCATAACTTTGCAGGAAAGCTTCAGAACATGAAATTTTCACCTCCCACTGTAGCAGAAAGGGTCTTTCTAGTAGTTGCACATCAAATCTAAGCTGTCTAAAGAGTTTTTCCAAAGTTATCAACACTTTCATGTTTGGTGTTCCGGAATCAACCTTATCTCAGGCTGAAAACGCGTTTTACGCATTGTGCCATAACTTTGCAGGAAAGCTTCAGAACATGAAATTTTCAACTCCGACTATAGCAGAAAGGGTCTTTCGAGTAGTTGCACATCAAATCTAAGCTGTCTAAAGAGTTTTTCCAAAGTTATCAATATTTTTATGTTTGGCGTTCCGGAATCGACCTTATCTCAGGCTGAAAACGCGTTTTACGCATGTTGCCATAACTTTGCAGGGAAGCTTCAGAACATCGAATTTTCACCTCCCACTATAGCAGAAACGGTCTTTCTAGTAGTTGCACATCAAATCTAAGCAGTATGAAGTGTTTTTCCGAAGTTATCAACACTTTTATGTTTGGCGTACCAGAATCTATCTTATCTCAGGCTGAAGACGTGTTTTCTGCATTGTGCCATAACTTTGCAGGGAAGCTTCAGAACATGAAATTTTAAACTTGCGCTATAGCAGAAAGGGTCTTTCTAGTAGTTGCACATCAAATCTAAGCTGTCTGAAGTGTCTTTTCAAAGTTATCAACACTTTCATGTTTGGCGTTCCGGAATCGACCTTATCTCAGGCTGAAAACGCGTTTTACGCATTGTGCCATAACTTTGCAGGAAAGCTTCAGAACATGAAATTTTCAACTCCCACTATAGCAGAAAGGGTCTTTCGAGTAGTTGCACATCAAATCTAAGCTGTCTAAAGAGTTTTTCCAAAGTTATCAATATTTTTATGTTTGGCGTTCCGGAATCGACCGTATCTCAGGCTGAAAACGCGTTTTACGCATGGTGCCATAACTTTGCAGGGAAGCTTCAGAACAAGAAATTTTCACCTCCCACTATATCAGAAAGGGTCTTTCTAGTAGTTGCACATCAAATCTAAGCTGTTTGAACTGTTTTTCGAAAGTTATCAACATTTTTATGTTTGGCGTTCCGGAATGGACCTTATCTCAGGCTGAAAACACGATTTACGCATTCTGCCATAACTTTGCAGGAAAGTTTCAGAACATGAATTTTCACCTCCCACTATCGCAGAAAGGGTCTTTCTAGTAGTTGCACATCAAATCTAATCTGTTTGAAGTGTTTTTCCAAAGTTATCAACATTTTTATGTTTGGCGTTCTGAAATCAACCTCATCTCAGACTGAAAACGAGTTTTACGCATTGTGCCATAACTTTGCAGCGAAGCTTCAGAACATGAAATTTTAACTTCCCACTATAGCAGAAAGGGTCTTTCTAGTAGTTGCACATCAAATCTAAGCTGTCGAAGTTGTTTTTCCAAAGTTATCAACATTTTTATGTTTGGCGTTCTGGAACCCACCTTATCTCAAGCTAAAAACGCGTTTTCTGGATAGTGCCATAACTTTGCAGGGAGACTTCAGAACATGAAATTTTAACATCCCACGAAAGCAGAAAGGGTCTTTCCAGTGGTTGCACATCAAATCAAAGCTGTCTGAAGTGTTTTTCCAAAGTTATCAATATTTTTATGTTTGGCGTTCCGGAATCGACCTTATCTCAGGCTGAAAACGCGTTTCTTGCATTGTGGCATAACTTTGCAGGGAAGCTTCAGAACATGAAATTTTCACCTCCCACTGTAGCAGAAAGGGTCTTTCTAGTAGTTGCACATCAAATCTAAGCTGTCTGAAGTGTTTTTCCAAAGTTATCAACACTTTTATGTTTGGCGTTCCTGAATCAACCTTATCTCAGGCTGAAAACGCGTTTTATGCATTGTGCCATAACTTTGCAGGGAAGCCTCAAAACATGAAATTTTCAGCTCCCACTATAGCAGAAAGGGTCTTTCTCGTAGTTGCACATCAAATCTAAGCTGTCTGAAGTGTTTTTCCAAAGTTATCAACATTTTTATGTTTGGCGTTCCGGAATCGACCTTATCTCAGGCTGAAAACGCGTTTTCTGCATTGTGCCAAAACTTTGTAGGTAAGCTCCAGAACATGAAATTTTCACCTCCCACTATAGCAGAAAGGGTCTTTCTAGTAGGTGCACATCAAATCGAAGCATTCTGAAGTGTTTTTCCAAAGTTATCAACACTTTTATGTTTGGCGTTCCGGAATCGACCTTATCTCAGGCTGAAAACGCGTTTCCTGCATTGTGCCATAACTTTGCAGTGAAGCTTCAGAACATGAAATTTTCACCTCCCACTGTAGCAGAAAGGGTCTTTCTAGTAGTTGCACATCAAATCTAAGCTGTCTGTAGAGTTTTTCCTGAGTTATCAACATTCGTATGTTTGGCGTTCCGGAATCAACTTTATCTCAGGCTGAAAACGCGTTTTACGCATTGTGCCATAACTTTGCAGGAAAGCTTCAGAACATGAAATTTTCACCTCCCACTGTAGCAGAAAGGGTCTTTCTAGTAGTTGCACATCAAATCTAAGCTGTCTGTAGAGTTTTTCCTGAGTTATCAACATTCTTATGTTTGGCGTTCCGGAATCAACCTTATCTCAGGCTGAAAACGCGTTTTACGCATTGTGCCATGACTTTGCAGGAAAGCTTCAGAACATGAAATTTTCTACTCCCACTATAGCAGAAAGGGTCTTTCCAGTAGTTGCACATCAAATCTAAGCTGTCTGAAGTGTTTTTCCAAAGTTATCAATATTTTTATGTTTGGCGTTCCGGAATCGACCTTATCTCAGGCTGAAAACGCGTTTCCTGCATTGTGGCATAACTTTGCATAAAGCTTCAGAACATTAAATGTTCACCTCCCACTATAGCAGAAAGGGTCTTTCTAGTAGTTGCACATCAAATCTAAGCTGTCTGAAGTGTTTTTCCAAAGTTATCAATATTCTTATGTTTGGCGTTCCGGAATCAACCTTATCTCAGGCTGAAAACGCGTTTTACGCATTGTGCCATAACTTTGCAGGAAAGCTTCAGAACATGAAATTTTCAACTCCCACAATAGCAGAAAGGGTCTTTCTAGTAGTTGCACATCAAATCTAAGCTGTCTGAAGTGTTTTTCCAAAGTTGTCAACATTTTTATGTTTGGCTTTCCGGAATCGACCTTATCTCAGGCTGAAAACGCGTTTCCTGCATTGTGGCTTAACTTTGCAGGGATGCTTCAGAACATGAAATTTTCACCTCCCACTGTAGCAGAAAGGGTCTTTCTAGTAGTTGCACATCAAATCTAAGCTGTCTGAAGTGTTTTTCCAAAGTTATCAATGTTTTTATGTTTGGCGTCCTGGAACCCTCCTAATCTCAGGCTGAAAACGCGTTTTCTGCATTGTGCCATAACTTTTCAGGGAAGCTTCAGAACATGAAACGTTCGCCTACCACTATAGCGGATAGGGTCTTTCTAGTAGTTGCACATCAAATCTAAGCTGTCTGAAGTGTTTTTCCAAAGTTATCAACATTTTTATGATTGGCATTCTGGAACCCACCTTATCGGAGGCTGAAAACGCGTTTTCTGCATTGTGCCGTAACTTTGCAGGGACACATCAGAACATGAAATTTTTTCCTCCCACGATAGCAGAAAGGGTATTTCCAATAGTTGCACATCAAATCTAAGTTGTCTGAAGTGTTTTTCCAAAGTTATCAACATTCTTATGTTTGGCTTTCCGGAAACAACCCTATGTCAGACTGAAAACGTGTTTTCTGCATTGTGCCATAACTTTGCAGGGAAACTTCAGAACATGAAATTTTAACCTCGCACTATAGCAGAAAGGGTCTTTCTAGTAGTTGCACATCAAATCTAAGCTGTCTGAAGTGTTTTTCGAAAATTATCAACATTTTTATGTTTGGCGTTCTGGAACCCACCTTATCTCAGGCTGAAAACGTGTTTTCTGCATTGTGCCATAACTTCTCAGGGAAGCTTCAGAACATGAAATTTTCACCTCCCACTATCGCAGAAAGGGTCTTTCTAGTAGTTGCACATCAAATCTAAGCTGTCTGAAGTGTTTTTCCGAAGATATCAACATTTTTGTGTTTGGCGTTCCGGAACCGACCTTATCTCAGGCTGAAAACGCGTTTTCTGCTTTGTGCCATAACTTTGCAGGGAAGCTTCAGAACATGAAATTTTCAACTCCCACTATAACAGAAAGGGTCTTTCTAGTAGTTGCACATCAAATCTAAGCTGTCTGAAGTGTTTTTCCAAAGATATCAACATTTTTGTGTTTGGCGTTCCGGAATCAACCTTATCTCAGGCTGAAAACGCGTTTTCTGCTTTGTGCCATAACTTTGCAGGGAAGCTTCAGAACATTAAATTTTCAGCTCCCACTATGACAAACAGGTTCTTTCTAATAGTTGCACATCAAATCTAATCTGTCTGAAGTGTTTTTCGAAAGTTATCAACATTTTTATGTTTGGCGTTCCGGAACCCACCTTGTCTCAGGCTGAAAACGCGTTTTCTGCTTTATGTCATAACTTTGCTGGGAATCTTCAGAACATGAAATTTTCACCTCCCACTATAGCAGAAAGGGTCTTTCTAGTAGTTGCACATCAAATCTAAGCTGTCTGAAATGTTTTTTCCAAAGTTATCAACATTTTCATGTTTGGCGTTCCGCAACCCACCTTATCTCAGGCTGAAAACGCGTTTTCTGCATTGTGCCATAACTTTGCAGGGAAGCTTCAGAAAATGAAATTTTAACCACCCACTGTAGCAGAAAGGCTCTTTCTAGTAGTTTCACATCAAATCTATGCTGTCTGAATTGTTTTACCAAAGTTATCAACAGTTTTATGTTTGGCGTTCCGGAACCCACCTTATCTCAGGCTGAAAACGCGTTTTCTACATTGTTCCTTAACTTTGCAGGGAAGCATCAGAACCTAACATTTTCAGCTCCCACTATGACAAACAGGGTCTTTCTAATAGTTGCACATCAAATCTAATCTGTCTGAAGTGTTTTTCGAAAGTTATCAACATTTTTATGTTTGGCGTTCCGGAACCCACCTTATCTCAGGCTGAAACTGTGTTTTCTTCATTGTCCCATAACTTCGAAGGAAAGCTTCACAACATGAAAGTTTCACCTCCCACTATAGCAGAAAGGGTTTTTCTAGTCGTTGCACATCAAATCTAAGCTGTCTGAAGTGTTTTTCGAAAGTTATCAACATTTTTATGTTTGGCGTTCCGGAATCGACCTTATCTCAGGCTGAAAACGCGTTTTACGCATTGTCCCATATCTTTCCAGGGAAGCTTCAAAACATGAAATGTTTACCTCCCACAATGTCAGAAAGAGTCTTTCTAGTAGTTGAACATCAAATCTAAGCTGTCTGAAGTGTTGTTCCAAAGTTATCAACATTTTTACGTTTCGCGTTCCGGAACCCACCTTATCTCAGGCTGAAAACGCATTTTGTGCATTGAGCCATTAATTCTCAGGGAAGATTCAGAAAATGAAATTTTCACCTCCCACTATAGCAGAAAGGGTCTTTCTAGTAGTTGCACATCAAATCTAAGCTGTCTGAAGTGTTTTTCGAAAGTTATCAACATTTTTATGTTTGGCGTTCTGGAACCCACCTTATCTCAGGCTGAAAACGCGTTTTTTGCATTGTGCCATAACTTTGCAGGGAAGCTTCAGAACATGAAATTTTGAAATTCCTCTAAAGCAGAAACAGTCTTTGTAGTAGTTGCACATCAAATCTAAGCTGTCTGAAGTGTTGTTCCAAAGTTATCAACATTTTTACGTTTGGCGTTCCGGAACCCACCTTATCTCAAGCTGAAAACGTGTTTTCTGCATTGTGCCATAACTTCTCAGGGAAGCTTCAGAACATGAAATTTTCACCTCCCACTATCGCAGATAGGGTCTTTCTAGTAGTTGCACATCAAATCTAAGCTGTCTGAAGTGTTTTTCCAAAGATATCAACATTTTTATGTTTGGCGTTCCGGAACCCACCTTATCTCAGGCTGAAAACGCGTTTTCTGCTTTGTGCCATAACTTTGCAGGGAAGCTTCAGAACATGAAATTTTCAACTCCCACTATAACAGACAGGGACTTTGTGGTCCTTGCACATCAAATCTAAGCTGTCTGAAGTGTTTTTCGAAAGTTATCAACATTTTTATGTTTGGCGTTCCGGAACCCACCTTGTCTCAGGCTGTAAACGCGTTTTCTGCATTGTGCCACAACTTTGCAGGGAAGCTTCAGAACATGAAATTTTAACCACCCACTATAGCAGAAAGGGTCTTTCTAGTAGTTGCACATCATATCTAAGCTGTCTGAAGTGTTTTTCCAAAGTTATAAACATTTTTATGTTTGGCGTTCCGAAACCCACCTTATCTCAGGCTGAAAACGCGTTTTCTGCTTTGTTCCTTAACTTTGCAGGGAAGCATCAGAACATTAAACTTTCAGCTCCCACTATGACAAACAGGTTCTTTCTAATAGTTGCACATCAAATCTTATCTGTCTGAAGTGTTTTTCGTAAGTTATCAACATTTTTATGTTTGGCGTTCCGGAATCGACCTTATCTCAGGCTGAAAACGTGTTTTACGCATTGTCCCATAACTTTCCAGGGAAGCTTCAGAACATGAAATTTTGACCTCCCACTATGGCAAAAAGGGTCTTTCTAGTAGTTGCACATCAAATCTAAGCTGTCTGAAGTGTTGTTCCAAAGTTATCAACATTTTTATGTTTGGCGTTCTGGAACCCACCTTATCTCAGGCTGAAAACACGTTTTGTGCATTGTGCCATAAATTCTCAGGGAAGATTCAGAAAATGAAATTTTCACCTCCCACTATAGCAGAAAGGGTCTTTCTAGTAGTTGCACATCAAATCTAAGCTGTCTGATGAGTTTTTCCAAAGTTATCAACATTTTCATGTTTGGCTTTCCGGAATCGACCTTATCTCAGGCTGAAGACGCGTTTTACGCATTGTGACATAACTTTGCAGAGAAGTTCCAGGAAATGAAATTTTCACCTCCCACTATGGCAGAAAGGGTTTTTCTAGTAGTTGCACATCAAATCTAAGGTGTCTGAAGTGTTTTTCGATAGTTATCAACATTTTTATGTTTGACGTCCCGGAATCGACCTTATGTCAGTTTGAAAAATTGTTTTCTGCATTATCCCATAACTTTCCAGGGAAGCTTCAGAACATGAAATTTTGACATCCCTCAATAGCAGAAAGGGTATTTCTAGTAGTTGCACATCAAATCTAAGCTGTCTGAAGTGCTTTTTGAAAATTATCAACATTTTTATATTTGGCGTTCCGGAACACACCTTATCTCAAGCTGAAAACGCGTTTTCTGCATTATGTCATTACTTTGCAGGGAAGCTTCAGAACATGAAATGTTCACCTCCCACTATAGCAGAAAGGGTCTTTCTAGTAGTTGCACATCAAATCTAAGCTGTCTGATGTGTTTTTCCAAAGTTATCAACATTTTTATGTATGGCGTTCCGGAATCGACCTTATCTCAGGCTGAAAACGCGTTTTACGCATTGTGCCATGACTATGCAGGGAAGCTTCAGAAAATGCAATTTTCACCTCCCACTATAGCAGAAAGGGTCTTTCTAGTAGTTGCACATCAAATCTAAGCTGTATGAAGTTTTTTTCCAAAGTTATCAACATTTTTATGTTTGGCGTTCCGGAACCCACCTTATCTCAGGCTGAAAACGCGGTTTCTGCATTGTTCCTTAACTTTGCAGGGAAGCTTCAGAACATGAAATTTTCAACTCCCACTATAACAGACAGGGTCTTTCTAGTAGTTGCACATCAAATCTAAGTTGTCTGAAGTGTTTTTCGAAAGCTATCAAAATTTTTTAGGTTGGCGTTCCGGAAACGACCTTATCTCGGGCTGAAAACGCGTTTTCTGCTTTGTGCCATAACTTTGCAGGGAAGCTTCAGAACATGAAATTTTAACCTCCCACTATGTAAGAAAGGGTCTTTCAAGTCGTTGCAAATCAAATCTAAGCTGTCTGAAGTGTTTTTCCAAAGTTATAAACATTTTTATGTTTGGCGTTCCGGAACCCACCTTATCTCAGGCTGAAAACGCGTTTTCTGCATTGTTACTTAACTTTGCAGGGAAGCTTCAGAACATGAAATTTTCACCACCCACTATAGCAGAAAGGGTCTTTCTAGTCGTTGCACATCAAATCTAAGCTGTCTGAAGTGTTTTTCCAAAGTTATCAACATTTTTATGTTTGGCGTTCCGGAACCCACCTCATCTCAGGCTGAAAACGCATTTTCTGCTTTGTGCCATAACTTTGCTGGGAATCTTTTGAACATGAAATTTTAACCTCCCACAATAGCATAATGGGTCTTTCTTGTAGTTGCACATCAAATCTAAGCTGTCTGAAGTGGTTTTCCAAAGTTATCAACATTTTTATGTTTGGCGTTCCAGAACCCACCTTATCTCAGGCTGAAAACGCGGTTTCTGCATTGTTCCTTAACTTTGCAGGGAAGCTTGAGACCATGAAATTTTCAACTCCCATTATAACAGACAGGGTCTTTCTAGTAGTTGCAGATCAAATCTAAGTTGTCTGAAGTGTTTTTCGATAGCTATCAACATTTTTTCGGTTAGCGTTCCGGAAACGACCTTATCTCGGGCTGAAAACGTGTTTTCTGCATTGTGCCATAACTTTGCAGGGAAGCTTCAGAACATGAAATTTTCAACTCCCACTATAACAGACAGGGTCTTTCTAGTAGTTGCACATCAAATCTAAGCTGTCTGAAGTGGTTTTCCAAAGTCATCAACATTTTTATGTTTGTTGTTCCGGAACCCACCTTATCTCAGGCTGAAAACGCGTTTTCTGCATTGTTCCTTAACTTTGCAGCGAAGCTTCAGAACATGAAACTTTCAACTCCCACTATAAGAGACAGGGTCTTTCTAGTAGTTGCACATCAAATCTAAGCTGTCTGAAGTGGTTTTCCAAAGTTATCAACATTTTTATGTTTGGCGTTCCGGAAGCAACCTTTTTTCTGGCTGAAAACGCGTTTTCTGCATTGTGCCATAACTTTGCAGGGAAGCTTCAGAACATGAAATTTTCACCTCCCACTATAACAGACAGGGTCTTTCTAGTAGTTGCACATCAAATCTAAGTTGTCTGAAGTGTTTTTCGAAAGCTATCAACATTTTTTAGGTTGGCGTTCCGGAAACGGCCTTATCTCGGGCAGAAAACGCGTCTTCTGCATTGTGCCATAATTTTGCAGGGAAGCTTCAGAAAATGAAATTTTCACCTCCCACTATAGCAGAAAGGGTTTTTCTAGTAGTTGCACATCAAATCTAAGCTGTTTGAAGTGTTTTTCCAAAGTTATCAACATTTTTATGTTAGGCGTTCCGGAACCCACCTTATCTCAGGCAGAAAACGCGTTTTCTGCATTGTCCCATAACTTTCCAGGGAAGCTTCAGAACATGAAATTTTGACCTCCCATTATAGCAGAAAGGGTCTTTCTAGTAGTTGCACATCAAATCTAAGCTGACTGAAGTGTTGTTCCAAAGTTATCAAAATTTTTACCCTTGGCGTTCCGGAACCCACCTTATCTCAGGCTGAAAACGCGTTTTCTGCATTGTGCCATAACTTCTCAGGGAAGCTTCAGAACATGAAATGTTCACCTCCCACTATAGAAGAAAGGGTCTTTCTTGTAGTTGCACATCAAATCTAAGCTGTCTGAAGTGTTTTTTAAAAGTTATCAACATTTTTACGTTTGGCGTTCCGGAACCCACCTTATCTCAGGCTGAAAACGCGTTTTCTGCATTGTCCCATAACTTTCCAGGGAAGCTTCAGAACATGAAATTTTGACCAACCACTATAGCAGAAAGGGTCTTTCTAGTAGTTGCACATCAAATCTAAGCTGTCTGAGGTGTTTTTCCAAAGTTATCAACATTTTTATGTTTTGCGTTCCAGAATCGACCTTATCTCAGGCTGAAAACGCGTTTTACGCATTGTGCCATAACTTTGCAGGGAAGCTTGAGAAAATGAAATTTTCACCTCCAACTAAAGCAGAAAGGATCGTTCTAGTAGTTGCACATCAAATCTAAGCTGACTGAAGTGTTGTTCCAAAGTTATCAAAATTTTTACCCTTGGCGTTCCGGAACCCACCTTATCTCAGGCTGAAAACGCGTTTTCTGCATTGTGCCATAACTTCTCAGGGAAGCTTCAGAACATGAAATGTTCACCTCCCACTATAGAAGAAAGGGTCTTTCTAGTAGTTGCACATCAAATCTAAGCTGTCTGAAGTGTTTTTTAAAAGTTATCAACATTTTTACGTTTGGCGTTCCGGAACCCACCTTATCTCAGGCTGAAAACGCGTTTTCTGCATTGTGTCATATTTTTGCAGGGAAGCTTCAGAACATGAAATTCTAACCTCCCACTATAGCAGAAAGGGTCCTTCCAGTAGTTGCACATCAAATCTAAGCTGTTTGAAGTGTTTTTCCAAAGTTATCAACATTTTTATGTTTGACGTTCCGGAATCAACCTTATCTCAGGCTGAAAATGCATTTTCTGCATTGTGCCATAACTTCTCAGGGAAGCTTCAGAACATGAAATGTTCACATCCCACGATAGCAGAAAGGGTCTTTCTAGTAGTTGCACATCAAATGTAAGCTGTCTGAAGTGTTTTTTGAAAGTTATCAACATTTTTATGTGTGGCGTTCCGGAATCTACCTTATCTCAGGATGAAAATGCATTTTCTGCATTGTCCCATAACTTTCCAGGGAAGCTTCAGAACATGAAATTTTGACCTCCCACTATAGCAGAAATTGTCTTTCTAGTAGTTGCACGTCAAATCTCAGCTGTCTGAAGTGTTTTTCGAACGTTATCAACATTTTTATGTTTGGCGTTCCAGAATCGACCTTATCTCAGGCTGAAAACGCATTGTCTGCATTGTGACATAACTTTGCATGGAAGCTTCCGAACATGAAATTTTAACCTCCCACTATAGCAGAAAGGGTCTTTCTAGTAGTTGCACATCAAATCTAAGCTGTCTGAAGTGTTTTTCCAAAGTTATCAACATTTTTATGTTTGGCGTTCCGGAATCGACATTATCTCAGTCTGAAAACGCATTTTCTGTATTGTGCCATAACTTTGCAAGGAAGCTTCAGAACATGAAATTTTTTCCTCCCACTATAGCAGAAAGGGTCTTTCTAGTAGTTGCACAGCAAATCTAAGCTGTCTGAAGTGTTTTTCGAAAGTTATCAACATTTTTTTGTTTGGCATTCCGGAATCGACCTTATCTCAGGATGAAAATGCGTTGTCTGCATTGTGCCATAACTTTGCATGGAAGCATCAGAACATGAAATTTTGACCTCCCACTATAGCAGAAAGGGTCTTTCTAGTAGTTGCACATCAAATCTAAGCTGTCTGAAGTGTTTTTCCAAAGTTATCAACATTTTTATGTTTGGCGTTCCTGAATCAACCTTATCTCAATCTGAAAACGCGTTTTACGCATTGCGCCATAACTTTGCAGGGAACCTTTAGAACATGAAATTTAGACCTCCCACAATAGCAGAAAGGGTCTTTCCAGAAGTTGCACATCAAATCTAAGCTGTCTGAAGTGTTGTTCCAAAGTAATCAACATTTTTACGGTTGGCGTTCCGGAACCCACCTTATCTCAGGCTGAAAGCGCTTTTTCTGCATTGTGCCATAGCTTCTCAGGGAAAGTTCAGAACATGAAATTTTCACCTCCCACTATAGCAGAAAGGGTCTTTCTAGTAGTTGCACATCAAATCTAAGCTGTCTGATGTGTTTTTCCAAAGTTATCAACATTTTTATGTATGGCGTTCCGGAATCGTCCTTATCTCAGGCTGAAAACGCGTTTTCTGCATTGTGCCATAACTTCTCAGGGAAGCTTCAGAACATGAAATGTTCACCTCCCACTGTAGCAGAAAGGGTCTTTCTAGTAGTTGCACATAAAATCTAAGCTGTCTGAAGTGTTTTTCCAAAGTTATCAACATTTTTATGATTGGCGTTCCGGAACCCACCTTATCTCAGGTTGAAAACGCGTTTTCTGCATTGTGCCATAACTTTGCAGGGAAGCTTCAGAACATGAAATTTTAACCTCCCAGTATAGCAGGAAGGGTCTTTCTAGTAGTTGCACATCAAATCTAAGCTGTCTGAAGTGTTTTTTGAAAGTTATCAACATTTTTATGTGTGGCGTTCTGGAATCTACCTTATCTCTGGATGAAAATGCATTTTCTGCATTGTCCCATATCTTTCCAGGGAAGCTTCAGAACATGAAATTTTGACCTCCCACTATAGCAGAAAGGTTCTTTCTAGTAGTTGCGCATCAAGTCTAAGCTGTCTGAAGTGTTTTTCCAAAGTTATCAACATTTTTATATTTGGCGTTCCGGAATCGACCTTATCTCAGTCTGAAAACGCGTTTTACGCATTGTGCCATAACTTTGCAGGGAACCTTTAGAACATGAAATTTTCACCTCCCACTATAGCAGAAAGGGTCTTTCTAGTAGTTGCACATCAAATCTAAGCTGCCTGAAGTGTTTTTCGAAAGTTATCAACATTTTTATGTTTGGCGTTCCGGAACCCACCTTATCTCAAGCTGAAAACGCGTTGTTTGCATTGTGCCATAACTTTGCAGGGAAGCTTCAGAACATGAAATGGTCACCTCCCACTATAGCAGAAAGGGTCTTTCTAGTAGTTGCACATCAGATCTAAGCTGTCTGAAGTGTTTTTCGAAAGTTATCAACATTTTAATGTTTGGCGTTACAGAATCGACCGTATCTCAGGATGAAAAATTGTTTTCTGCATTGTCCCATAACTTTCCAGGGAATCTTCAGAACATGAAATTTTGACCTAACACTATAGCAGAAAGGGTCTTTCTAGTAGTTGCACATCAAATCTAAGCTGTCTGAAGTGTTGTTCCAAAGTTATCAACATTTTTACGTTTGGCGTTTCGGAAACCACCTTGTCTCAGGCTGAAAATGCGTTTTCTGCATTGTGCCATAACTTCTCAGGGAAGCTTCAGAACATGAAATGTTCACCTCCCACTATAGCAGAAAGGGTCTTTCTAGTAGTTGCACATCAAATGTAAGCTGTCTGAAGTGTTTTTCCAAAATTATCAACATTTTTATGTTTGGCGTTCCGGAACCCACCTTATCTTAGGCTGAAAACGCGTTTTCGGCATTGTGCCATAACTTTGCAGGGAAGCTTCAGAACATGAAATTTTCACCTCCCACTACAGCAGAAAGGGTCTTTCTAGTAGTTGCACATCAAATCTAGGCTGTCTGAAATGTTTTTCCAAAGTTATCAACATTTTTACGTTTGGCGTTTCAGAATCGACCTTATCTCGGGCTGAAAACGCGTTGTCTGCATTGTGCCATAACTTTGCATGGAAGCTTCTGAACATGAAAATTTAACCTCCCACTATATCAGAAAGGGTCTTTCTAGTAGTTGCAGATCAAATCTAAGCTGTCTGATGTGTTTTTCCAAAGTTATCAACATTTTTATGTTTGGCGTTCCGGAATCGACCTTATCTTAGGCTGAAAACGCGTTTAACGCATTGTGCCATAACTTTGCAGGGAAGCTTCAGAACATGAAATGTTCACCTCCCACTATAGCAGAAAGGGTCTTTCTAGTAGTTGCACATCAAATGTAAGCTGTCTGAAGTGTTTTTCCATAGTTATCAACATTTTTATGTTTGGCGTTCCGGAATCGACCTTATCTCAGTCTGAAAACGCGTTTCACGCATTGTGCCATAACTTTGCAGGGAAGGTTCAGAAAATGAAATTTTCACCTCCCACTATAGCAGAAAGGGTATTTCTAGTAGTTGCACATTAAATCTAAGCTGTCTGAAGTGTTGTTCCAAAGTTATCAACATTTTTACGTTTGGCGTTTCGGAATCGACCTTATCTTAGGCTGAAAACGCGTTTTACGCATTGTGCCATAACTTTGCAGGGAAGCTTCAGAACATGAAATTTTCACCTCCCACTACAGCAGAAAGGGTATTTCTAGTAGTTGCACATTAAATCTAAGCTGTCTGAAGTGTTTTTCCAAAATTATCAACATTTTTATGTTTGGCGTTCCGGAACCCACCTTATCTCAGGCTGAAAACGCGTTTTCGGCATTGTGCCATAACTTTGAAGGGAAGCTTCAGAACATGAAATTTTCAGCTCCCACTCTAGCGGAAAGGGTCTTTCTAGTAGTTGCACATGAAATCTAAGCTGTCTGATGTGTCTTTCGAAAGTTTTCAACATTTTTATGTTTGGTGTTCCTGAATCGACCTTATCTCAGGCTGAAAATGCGTTTCCTGCATTGTGCCATAACTTTGCAAGGAATCTTCAGAACATGAAATTTTCACCTCCCACTACAGCAGAAAGGGTCTTTCTAGTAGTTGCACATCAAATCTAAGCTGTCTGAAATGTTTTTCCAAAGTTATCAACATTTTTACGTTTGGCGTTCCAGAATCGACCTTATCTCAGGCTGAAAACGCGTTGTCTGCATTGTGCCATAACTTTGCATGGAAGCTTCCGAACATGAAAATTTAACCTCCCACTTTTGCAGAAAGGGTCTTTCTAGTAGTTGCAGATCAAATCTAAGCTGTCTGATGTGTTTTTCCAAAGTAATCAACATTTTTATGTTTGGCGTTCCGGAACCCACCTTATCTCAAGCTGAAAACGCTTTTTCTGCATTGTGCCATAACTTTGCAGGGAAGCTTCAGAACATGCAATGTTCACCTGCCACTATAGCAGAAAGGGTATTTCTAGTAGTTGCACATTAAATCTAAGCTGTCTGAAGTGTTGTTCCAAAGTTATCAACATTTTTACGTTTGGCGTTTCGGAAACCACCTTGTCTCAGGCTGAAAACGCGTTTTCTGCATTGTGCCATAACTTCTCAGGGAAGCTTCAGAACATGAAATGTTCACCTCCCACTATAGCAGAAAGGGTCTTTCTAGTAGTTGCACATCAAATCTAAGCTGTCTGAAGTGTTTCTCGAAAGTTTTCAACATTTTTATGTTTGGTGTTCCTGAATCGACCTTATCTCAGGCTGAAAACGCGTTTCCTGCATTGTGCCATAACTTTGCAGGGAATCTTCAGAACATGAAATTTTCACCTCCCACTACAGCAGAAAGGGTCTTTCTAGTAGTTTCACATCAAATCTAAGCTGTCTGAAATGTTTTTCCAAAGTTATCAACATTTTTACGTTTGGCGTTTCAGAATCGACCTTATCTCAGGCTGAAAACGCGTTGTCTGCATTGTGCCATCAATTTGCAGGGAAGGTTCAGAAAATGAATTTTTCACCTCCCACTATAGCAGAAAGGGTATTTCTAGTAGTTGCACATTAGATCTAAGCTGTCTGAAGTGTTGTTCCAAAGTTATCAACATTTTTACGTTTGGCGTTTCGGAAACCACCTTGTCTCAGGCTGAAAACGCGTTTTCTGCATTGTGCCATAACTTCTCAGGGAAGCTTCAGAACATGAAATGTTCACCTCCCACTATAGCAGAAAGGGTCTTTCGAGTAGTTGCACATCAAATCTAAGCTGTCTGAAGTGTTTTTCCAAAATTATCAACATTTTTATGTTTGGCGTTCCGGAACCCACCTTATCTCAGGCTGAAAACGCGTTTTCGGCATTGTGCCATAACTTTGCAGGGAAGCTTCAGAAAATGAAATTTTCACCTCCCACTATACCAGAAAGGGTCTTTCTAGTAGTTGCACCTCAAATCTAAGCTGTCTGATGTGTTTTTCGAAAGTTTTCAACATTTTTATGTTTGGTGTTCCTGAATCGACCTTATCTCAGGCTGAAAACGCGTTTCCTGCATTGTGCCATAACTTTGGAAGGAATCTTCAGAACATGAAATTTTCACCTCCCACTACAGCAGAAAGGGTCTTTCTAGTAGTTGCACATCAAATCTAAGCTGTCTGAAATGTTTTTCCAAATTTATCAACATTTTTACGTTTGGCGTTCCAGAATCGACCTTATCTCAGGCTGAAAACGCGTTGTCTGCATTGTGCCATAACTTTGCATGGAAGCTTCAGAACATGAAATTTTCACGTCCCACTATAGCAGAAAGGGTCTTTCTAGTATTTGCACATCAGATCTAAGCTGTCTGAAGTGTTTTTCGAAAGTTATCAACATTTTTATGTTTGGCGTCCCGGAATCGACCTTATCTCAGACTGAAAATGCGTTTTCGGCATTGTGCCATAACTTTGCATGGAAGCTTTCGAACATGAAATTTTAACCTCCCACTATAGCAGAAAGGGTCTTTCTAGTATTTGAACATCAAATCTAAGCTGTCTAAAATGTTATTCGAAAGTTATCAACATTTTTATGTTTGGCGTTCTGGAACCCACCTTATCACAAGCTGAAAACGCGTTTTCTGCATTGTGCCATAACTTTTCAGGGAAGCTTCAGCACATGAAATTTTCACGTCCCACTATACCAGAAAGGGTCTTTCTAGTAGTTGCACATCAAATCTAAGCTGTCTGAAGTGTTTTTCGAAAGTTGTGAACATTTTTATGTTTCGCGTTCCGTAATCGACCTTATCTGAGGATGAAAAATCGTTTTCTGCATTGTCCCATAACTTTCCATGGGAAACTTCAGAACATGAAATTTTGACCTCCCACTATAGCAGAAAGGGTCTTTCTAGTAGTTGCACATTAAATCTAAGCTGTCAGAAGTGTTGTTCAAAAGTAATCAACATTTTTACCTTTGGCGATTTGGAAACCACCTTATCTCAGGCTGAAAACGCGTTTTCTGCATTGTGCCATAACTTCTCAGGGAAGCTTCAGAACATGAAATGTTCACCTCCCACTATAGCAGAAAGGGTCTTTCTAGTAGTTGCACATCAAATCTAAGCTGTCTGAAGTGTTGTTCCAAAGTTATCAACATTTTTACCTTTGGCGTTCCGGAACCCACCTTATCTCAGGCTTAAAACGCGTTTTCTGCATTGTGCCATAACTTTGCAGGGAAGCTTTAGAACATGAAATTTTAACCTCCCACTATAGCAGAAAGGGTCCTTCTAGTAGTTGCACATCAAATCTAAGATGTCTGAAGTGTTTTTCGAAAGTTATCAACATTTTTATGTGTGGCGTTCCGGAATCTACCTTATCTCAGGATGAAAATGCATTTTCTGCATTGTCCCATAACTTTCCAGGGAAGCTTCAGAACATGAAATTTTGACCTCCCACTATAGCAGAAAGGGTCTTTCTAGTAGTTGCACGTCAAATCTCAGCTGTCTGAAGTGTTTTTCGAACGTTATCAACATTTTTATGCTTGGCGTTCCAGAATCGACCTTATCTCAGGCTGAAAACGCATTGTCTGCATTGTGACATAACTTTGCATGGTAGCTTCCGAACATGAAATTTTAACCTCCCACTATAGCAGAAAGGGTCTTTCTAGTAGTTGCACATCAAATCTAAGCTGTCTGAAGTGTTGTTCCAAAGTTATCAACATTTTTATGTTTGGCGATCCGGAATCGATATTATCTCAGTCTGAAAACGCATTTTCTGCATTGTGCCATAACTTTGCAAGGAAGCTTCAGAACATCAAATTTTGACCTCCCACTATAGCAGAAAGGGTCTTTCTAGTAGTTGCACAGCAAATCTAAGCTGTCTGAAGTGTTTTTCGAAAGTTATCAACATTTTTTTGTTTGGCATTCCGGAATCGACCTTATCTCAGGATGAAAATGCGTTGTCTGCATTGTGCCATAACTTTGCATGGAAGCTTCAGAACATGAAATTTTGACCTCCCACTATAGCAGAAAGGGTCTTTCTAGTAGTTGCACATCAAATCTAAGCTGTCTGAAGAGTTTTTCCAAAGTTATCAACATTTTTATGTTTGGCGTTCTGGAACCCACCTTATCTCAGGCTGAAAACGCATTTTCGGCATTGTGCCATAACTTTGCAGGGAAGCTTCAGAACATGAAATTTTCACCTCCCACTACAGCAGAAAGGGTCTTTCTAGTAGTTGCACATCAAATCTAAGCTGTCTGATGTGTTTTTCCAAAGTTATCAACATTTTTGTGTTTGGTGTTCCGGAATCGACCTTATCTTAGGCTGAAAACGCGTTTTACTCATTGTGCCATAACTTTGCAGGGAAGCTTCAGAACATGAAATGTTCACCTCCCACTATAGCAGAAAGGGTCTTTCTAGTAGTTGCACATTAAATCTAAGCTCTCTGAAGTGTTGTTCCAAAGTTATCAACATTTTTACGTTTGGCGTTTTGGAAACCACCTTGTCTCAGGCTGAAAACGCGTTTTCTGCATTGTGCCATAACTTCTCAGGGAAGCTTCAGAACATGAAATGTTCACCTCCTACTATAGCAGAAAGGGTCTTTCTAGTAGTTGCACATCAAATCTAAGCTGTCTGAAGTGTTTTTCCTAAATTATGAACATTTTTATGTTTGGCGTTCCGGAACCCACCTTGTCTCAGGCTGAAAACGCGTTTTCTGCATTGTGCCATAACTTTGCAGGGAAGCTTCAGACCATGAAATTTTCAGCTCCCACTATAGCAGAAAGGGTCTTTCTAGTAGTTGCACATGAAATCTAAGCTGTCTGAAGTGTTTTTCGAAAGTTATCAACATTTTTATGTTTGGCGTTCCGGAATCGACCTTATCTCAGGATGAAAAATCGTTTTCTGCATTGTCCCATAACTTTGCAGGGAAGCTTCAGAACATGAAATTTTCACCTCCCACTACAGCAGAAAGGGTCTTTCTAGTAGTTGCACATCAAATCTAAGCTGTCTGATGTGTTTTTCCAAAGTTATCAACATTTTTATGTTTGGTGTTCCGGAATCGACCTTATCTTAGGCTGAAAACGTGTTTTACGCATTGTGCCATAACTTTGCAGGGAAGCTTCAGAACATGAAATGTTCACCTCCCACTATAGCTGAAAGGGTCTTTCTAGTAGTTGCACATCAAATGTAAGCTGTCTGAAGTGTTTTTCCAAAGTTATCAACATTTTTATGTTTGGCGTTCCGGAATCGACCTTATCTCAGGCTGAAAACGCGTTTCACGCATTGTGCCATAACTTTGCAGGGAAGGTTCAGAAAATGAAATTTTCACCTCCCACTATAGCAGAAAGGGTCTTTCTAGTAGTTGCACATTAAATCTAAGCTCTCTGAAGTGTTGTTCCAAAGTTATCAACATTTTTACGTTTGGCGTTTCGGAAACCACCTTGTCTCAGGCTGAAAACGCGTTTTCTGCATTGTGCCATAACTTCTCAGGGAAGCTTCAGAACATGAAATGTTCACCTCCTACTATAGCAGAAAGGGTCTTTCTAGTAGTTGCACATCAAATCTAAGCTGTCTGAAGTGTTTTTCCTAAATTATCAACATTTTTATGTTTGGCGTTCCGGAACCCACCTTATCTCAGGCTGAAAACGCGTTTTCTGCATTGTGCCATAACTTTGCAGGGAAGCTTCAGAACATGAAATTTTCAGCTCCCACTATAGCAGAAAGGGTCTTTCTAGTAGTTGCACATGAAATCTAAGCTGTCTGAAGTGTTTTTCGAAAGTTATCAACATTTTTATGTTTGGTGTTCCTGAATCGACCTTATCTCAGGCTGAAAACGCGTTTCCTGCATTGTGCCATAACTTTGCAAGGAATCTTCAGAACATGAAATTTTCACCTCCTACTACAGCAGAATGGGTCTTTCTAGTAGTTGCACGTCAAATCTAAGCTGTCTGTAGAGTTTTTCCTGAGTTATCAACATTTTTATGTTTGGCGTTCCAGAATCGACCTTATCTCAGGCTGAAAACACGATTTACGCATTCTGCCATAACTTTGCAGGGAAGCTTCAGAACATGAAATTTTCACCTCCCACTATTGCAGAAAGGGTCTTTCTAGTAGTTGCACATCAAATGTAAGCTGTCTGAAGTGTTTTTCCAAAGTAATCAACATTTTTATGTTTGGCGTTCCGGAACCCACCTTATCTCAAGCTGAAAACGCTTTTTCTGCATTGTGCCATAACTTTGCAGGGAAGCTTCAGAACATGCAATGTTCACCTGCCACTATAGCAGAAAGGGTATTTCTAGTAGTTGCACATTAAATCTAAGCTGTCTGAAGTGTTTTTCCAAAGTTTTCAACATTCTTATGTTTGGCGTTCCGGAATCAACCTTATCTCAGGCTAAAAACGTGTTTTACGCATTGTGCCATAACTTTGCAGGAAAGCTTCAGAACATGAAATTTTCAACTCCCACTATAGCAGAAAGGGTCTTTCTAGTAGTTGCACATCAAATCTAAGCTGTCTGAAGTGTTTTTCCAAAGTTATCAATATTTTTATGTTTGGCGTTCCGGAGTCAACCTTATTTCAGGCTGAAAACGCGTTTCCTGCATTATGGCATAACTTTGTAGGGAAGCTTCAGAACATGAAATTTTCACCTCCCACTGTAGCAGAAAGGGTTTTTCTAGTAGTTGCACATCAAATCTAAGCTGTCTGTAGAGTTTTTCCTGAGTTATCAACATTTTTAAGTTTGGGGTTCTGAATTCAACCTCATCTCAGGCTGAAAACGCGTTTTCTGCATTGTGCCATAACTTTGCAGGGAGACTTCAGAACATGAAATTTTCTCCTCCCACTATACCAGAAACGGTTTTTCTAATGGTTGCACGTAAAATCTAAGCTGTTTGAAGTGTTTTTCCAAAGTTATCAACATTTTTATGTTTGGTGTTCCGGAATGGACCTTATCTCAGGCTGAAAACGCGATTTACGCATTCTGCCATAACTTTGCAGGGAAGCTTCTGAACATGAAATTTTCATATCCCACTATAGCAGAAAGGGTCTTTCTAGTAGTCTCACATCAAATCTAAGCTGTCTGAAGTGTTTTTCCAAAGTTATCAACATTTTTATGTTTGGCGTTCCGGAATCGACCTTATCTCAGACTGAAAACGCGATTTCTGCATTGTGCCATAACTTTTCAGGGAAGCTTCAGAACAAGGAATATTCGCCTCCCACTATAGCAGATAGGGTCTTTCTAGTAGTTGCACATCAAATCTAAGCTGTCTGAAGTGTTTTTCCAAAGTTATCAACATTTTTGTGTTTGGCGTTCTGGAACCCACCTTATCACAGGCTGAAAACGCGTTTTCTGCATTGTGCCATAACTTTGCAGGGAAGCTTCAGAACTTGAAATTTTCACCTCCCACTATAGCAGAAAGGGTCTTTCTAGTAGTTGCACATCAAATCTAAGCTGTCTGAAGTGTTTTTCGAAAGTTATCAACATTCTTATGTTTGGGGTTCTGAAATCAACCTCACCTCAGGCTGAAAACGCGTTTTACGCATTGTGCCATAACTTTGCAGTGAAGCTTCAGAACATGAAATTTTCACCTCCCACTGTAGCAGAAAGGGTCTTTCTAGTAGTTGCACATCAAATCTAAGCTGTCTGAAGTGTTTTTCGAAAGTTTTCAACATTTTTATGTTTGGTGTTCCTGAATCGACCTTATCTCAGGCCGAAAACGCGTTTTCTGCATTGTGCCATAACTTTGCAGGGAAGCTTCAGAACATGAAATTTTCATATCCCACTATAGCAGAAAGGGTCTTTCTAGTAGTCTCACATCAAATCTAAGCTGTCTGAAGTGTTTTTCCAAAGTTATCAACATTTTTATGTTTGGCGTTCCGGAATCGACCTTATCTCAGGCTGAAAACGCGATTTCTGCATTGTGCCATAACTTTTCAGGGAAGCTTCAGAACAAGAAATATTCGCCTCCCACTATAGCAGATAGGGTCTTTCTAGTAGTTGCACATCAAATCTAAGCTGTCTGAAGTGTTTTTCCAAAGTTATCAACATTTTTATGTTTGGCGTTCTGGAACCCACCTTATCACAGGCTGAAAACGCGTTTTCTGCATTGTGCCATAACTTTGCAGGGAAGCTTCAGAACATGAAATTTTCACCTCCCACTATAGCAGAAAGGGTCTTTCTAGTAGTTGCACATCAAATCTAAGCTGTCTGAAGTGTTTTTCCAAAGTTATCAACATTCTTATGTTTGGCGTTCCGGAATCAACCTTATCTCAGGCTGAAAACGCGTTTTACGCATTGTGCTATAACTTTGCAGGAAAGCTTCAGAACATGAAATTTTCAACTCCCACTATAGCAGAAAGGGTCTTTCTAGTAGTTGCACATCAAATCTAAGCTGTCTGAAGTGTTTTTCCAAAGTTATCAATATTTTTATGTTTGGCGTTCCGGAATCGACCTTATTTCAGGCTGAAAACGCGTTTCCTGCATTGTGGCATAACTTTGAAGGGAAGCTTCAGAACATGAAATTTTCACCTCCCACTGTAGCAGAAAGGGTCTTTCTAGTAGTTGCACATCAAATCTAAGCTATCTGTAGAGTTTTTCCTGAGTTATCAACATTTTTATGTTTGGGGTTCTGAAATCAACCTCATTTCAGGCTGAAAACTTGTTTTCTGCATTGTGCCATAACGTTGCAGGGAAGCTTCAGAACATTAAATTTTCAACTCCCACTATAGCAGAAGGGGTCTTTCTAGTAGTTGCACGTCAAATATAAGCTGTCTGAAGTGTTTTTCCAAAGTTATCAACATTTTTATGTTTGGCGTTCCGAAACCAACCTTTTCTCACTCTGTAAGCGCGTTTTCTGCATTGTGCCATAGCTTTGGAGGAAAGCTTCAGAACATGAAATTTTAACCTGCCACCATAGCAGAAAGGGTCCTTCTAGTAGTTGCACATCAAATCTAACCTGTCTGAAGTGTTTTTCCAAAGTTATCAACAGTCTTATGTTTGGCGTTCCGTAATCAACCTTATCTCAGGCTCAAAACGCGTTCTCTGCATTGTGCCATCACTTTGCAGGGAAACTTCAGAACATGAAATTTTCACCTCCCACTATAGCAGAAAGGGTCTTTCTAGTAGTTGCACATCAAATCTAAGCTGTCTGAAGTGTTTTTCCAAAGTTAGCAACATTTTTATGTTTGCCGTTCTGAAATCGACCTTATCTCAGGCTGAAAACGTGTTTTACACATTGTGCCATAACTTTGCAGGGAAGCTTCAGAACATGAAATTTTCACTACCCACTATAGCAGAAAGGGTCTTTCTTGTAGTTGCACTTCAAATCTAAGCTGTCGTAAGTGTTTTTCAAAAGTTATCAACATTTTTATGTTTGGCGTTCCGGAATCGATCTTATCTCGGGCTGAATACCCGTTTTCTTCATTGTGCCATAACTTTGCAGGGAATTTTCAGAACATGAAATTTTCACCTTCCACTATAGCATAAAGGGTCTCTCGAGTAGTTGCACATCAAATCGAAGCTGTCTGAAGTGTTTTTCGGAAGTTATCAACATTTTTATGTTTGGCGTTCCGGAATCGACCTTATGTGAGGCTGAAAATGCGTTTTCTGCATTGTGCCATAACTTTGCAGGGAAGCTTCAGAACAAAAAAATTTCACCTCCCACTACAGCAGAAAGGGTCTTTCTAGTAGTTGCACATCAAATCTAAGCTGTCTAAAGAGTTTTTCCAAAGATATCAATATTTTTATGTGTGGCGTTCCGGAATCGACCTTATCTCAGGCTGAAAACGCGTTTCCTGCATTGTGGCATAACTTTGCAGGGAAGCTTCAGAACATCGAATTTTCGCTTCCACAATGGCAGAAATGGTCTTTCTAGTAGTTGCACATCACATCTAAGCTGTCTGAAGTGTTTTTCCAGAATTATGAACCTTTTTATGTTTGGCGTTCCGGAATCGACCTTATCTCAGGCTGACAACGCGTTTTACGCATTGTGCCATAACTTTGCAGGAAAGCTTCAGAACATGAAATTTTCACCTCCCACTATAGCAGAAAGGGTCTTTCTAGTACTTCTACATCAAATCTAAGCTGTCTGAAGTGTTTTTCCGAAGTTATCAACATTTTTACGTTTGGCGTTCCGGAATTGACCTTATGTGAGGCTGAAAACGCGTTTTCTGTATTGTGACATAACTTTGCAGGGAAGCTTCAGAACATGAAATTTTAACCTCCCACTATAGCAGAAAGGGTCTTTCTAGTAGTTGCACATCAAATCGAAGCTGTTTGAATTGTTTTTCCAAAGTTATCAACACTTTCATGTTTGGTGTTCCGGAATCAACCTTATCTCAGGCTGAAAACGCGTTTTACGCATTGTGCCATAACTTTGCAGGAAAGCTTCTGAACATGAAAATTTCAACTCCCACTATAGCAGAAAGGGTCTTTCTAGTAGTTGCACATCAAATCTAAGCTGTCTAAAGAGTTTTTCCAAAGTTATCAACATTTTTATGTTTGCCGTTCTGAAATCGACCTTATCTCAGTCTGAAAACGTGTTTTTTGCATTGTGCCATAACTTTGCAGGGATGCCACAGAACATGAAATTTTCACTACCCACTGTAGCAGAAAGGGTCTTTCTTATAGTTGCACATCAAATCTAAGCTGTCTGAAGTGTTTTTCGAAAGTTTTCAACATTTTTATGTTTGGCGTTCCGGAACCCATCTTATCTCAGGCTGAATACGTGTTTTCTTCATTGTGCCATAACTTTGCAGGGAATTTTCAGAACATGACATTTTCACCTTCCACTATAGCATAAAGGGTCTCTCAAGTAGTTGCACATCAAATCTAAGATGTCTAAAGAGTTTTTCCAAAGTTATCAACATTTTCATGTTTGGCGTTCCGTAATCAACCTTATCTCAGGCTCAAAACGCGTTCTCTGCATTGTGCCATCACTTTGCAGGAAAGCTGCAGAATATGAAATTTTCACCTCCCACTATAGCAGAAAGGGTCTTTCGAGTAGTTGCACAACAAATCTAAGCTGTCTGAAGTGTTTTTCGAAAGTTATCAACATTTTTATGTTTGGCGTTCCGGAACACACCTTATTGAAAACGCCTTTTCTGCATTGTGCCATAACTTTGCAGGGAAACTTCAGCACATGAAATTTTCTCCTCCCACTACAGCAGAAAGGGTCTTTCTAGTAGTTGCACATCAAATCTAAGCTGTCTGAAGTGTTTTTCCAAAGTTAGCAACATTTTTATGTTTGCCGTTCTGAAATCGACCTTATCTCAGGCTGAAAACGTGTTTTACGCATTGTGCCATAACTTTGCAGGGAAGCTACAGAACATGAAATTTTCACTACCCACTATAGCAGAAAGGGTCTTTCTAGTAGTTGCACATCACATCTAAGCTGTCTGAAGTGTTTTTCGGAAGTTATCAACATTTTTATGTTTGGCGTTCCGGAATTGACCTTATGTGAGGCTGAAAACGCGTTTTCTGCATTGTGACATAACTTTGCAGGGAAGCTTCAGAACATGAAATTTTCCCCTCCCACGATAGCAGAAAGGGTCTTTCTAGTAGTTGCACATCAAATCTAAGCTGTCAGAAGTGTTTTTCCAAATTTATCAACATTTTTATGTTTGGCGTTCCGGAACACATCTTATCTCAGGCTGAAAACGCGTTTTCTGCATTGTGCCATACCTTTGCAGGGAAGCTTCAGAACATGAAATTTTCACCTCCCACTATAGCAGAAAGGGTCTTTCTAGTAGTTTCACGTGAAATCTAAGCTGTCTGAAGTGTTTTTCAAAAGTTATCAACATTTTTATGTTTGGCGTTCCGGAATCGACCTTATCTCAGGATGAAAAATCGTTTTCTGCATTGTGCCATAACTTTGCAGGGAAGCTTCAGAATAAAAAAATTTCACCTCCCACTATAGCAGAAAGGGTCTTTCTAGTAGTTGCACATCAATTCTAAGCTGTCTGAAGTGTTTTTCCGAAGTTATTAACATTTTTATGTTTGGCGTTCCGGAATTGACCTTATGTGAGGCTGAAAACGCGTTTTCTGCATTGTGACATAACTTTGCAGGGAAGCTTCAGAAGATGAAATTTTCACCTCCCACGATAGCAGAAAGGGTCTTTCTAGTAGTTGCACATCAAATCTAAGCTGTCTAAAGAGTTTTTCCAAAGTTATCAATATTTTTATGTTTGGCGTTCCGGAATCGACCTTATCTCAGGCTGAAAACGCGTTTCCTGCATTATGGCATAACTTTGCAGGGAAGCTTCAGAACATCGAATTTTCACTTCCACAATGGCAGAAATGGTCTTTCTAGTAGTTGCACATCAAATCTAAGCTGTCTGAAGTGTTTTTCCAGAATTATCAACATTTTTATGTTTGGCGTTCCGGAACACACCTTATTGAAAACGCCTTTTCTGCATTGTGCCATAACTTTGCAGGGAAACTTCAGAACATGAAATTTTCACTACCCACTATAGCAGAAAGGGTCTTTCTTATAGTTGCACATCAAATCTAAGCTGTCTCAAGTGTTTTTCAAAAGTTATCAACATTTTGATGTTTGGCGTTCCGGAATCGATCTTATCTCGGGCTGAATACGCGTTTTCTTCATTGTGCCATAACTTTGCAGGGAATTTTCAGAACATGAAATTTTCAACTTCCACTATAGCATAAAGGGTCTCTCAAGTAGTTGCACATCAAATCTAAGCTGTCTAAAGAGTTTTTCCAAAGTTATCAACATTTTTATGTTTGGCGTTCCGTAATCAACCTTATCTAAGGCTCAAAACGCGTTCTCTGCATTGTGCCATCACTTTGCAGGAAAGCTGCAGAATATGAAATTTTCACCTCCCACTATAGCAGAAAGGGTCTTTCGAGTAGTTGCACATCAAATCTAAGCTGTCTGAAGTGTTTTTCCAAAGTTATCAACATTTTTATGTTTGGCGTTCCGGAACACACCTTATTGAAAACGCCTTTTCTGCATTGTGCCATAACTTTGCAGGGAAACTTCAGAACATGAAATTTTCACCTCCCACTATAGCAGAAAGGTTCTTTCTACTAGTTGCACATCAAATCTAAGCTGTCTGAAGTGTTTTTCCAAAGTTAGCAACATTTTTATGTTTGCCGTTCTGAAATCGACCTTATCTCAGGCTGAAAACGTGTTTTACGCATTGTGCCATAACTTTGCAGGGAAGCTTCAGAACAAGAAATGTTCACTACACACTATAGCAGAAAGGGTCTTTCTTGTAGTTGCACATCAAATCTAAGCTGTCTGAAGTGTTTTTCAAAAGTTATCAACATTTTTATGTTTGGCGTTCCGGAATCGATCTTATCTCGGGCTGAATACGCGTTTTCTTCATTGTGCCATAACTTTGCAGGGAATTTTCAGAACATGAAATTTTCACCTTCCACTATAGCATAAAGGGTCTCTCGAGCAGTTGCACATCAAATCTAAGCTGTCTGAAGTGTTTTTCGGAAGTTATCAACATTTTTATGTTTGGCATTCCAGAATCGACCTTATCTCTGGCTGAAAACGCGTTTTCTGCATTGTGCCATAACTTTGCAAGGAAGCTTCAGAACATGAAATTTTAAAATTGCGCTATAGCAGAAAGGGTCTTTCTAGTAGTTGCAGATCAAAACTAAGCTTTCTAAAATTTTTTTCCAAAGTTATCTACAGTTTTATGTTTGGAATTCCGGAATCGACCTTATCTCAGGCTGTAAACGCGTTTTTGCGTATGGTGCCATAACTTTGCTGGGAAGCTTCAGAACATCAAATGTTCACCTCCCACAATGGCAGAAAGGGTCTTTCTAGTAGTTGGACATTAAAGCTAAGCTGTCTGAAGCGTTTTTCCAAACTTATCAACATTTTTATGTTTGCCGTTCTGGAACCCACCTTATCTCAGTCTGAAAACGTGTTTTCTGCATTGTGCCATAACTTTGCAGGGAAGCCTCAGTACATGAAATTTTCACCTACCGCTATAGTAGAAAGGGTCTTTCTAGTAGTTGAACATCAAATCTAAGCAGTCTGAAGTGTCTTTCATAAGTTATCAACATTTTTATTTTTGGCGTTCCGGAATCAACCTTATCTCAGGCTGAAAACGCGTTTTACGCATTGTGCCATAACTTTGCAGGGAAGCTTCAGAACATGAAATTTTCAAATCCCACTGTAGCAGAAAGGGTCTTTTTAGTAGTTGCACATCAAATCTAAGCTGTCTGAAGTGTTCTTCCAAAGTTATCAACATTTTTATGTTTGGCGTTCCTGAATCGAAGTTATCTCAGGCTGAAAATGCGTTTTCTGCAATGTGCCATAACTTTGCAGGGAAGTTTCAGAACATGAAATTTTCACCTCCCACTATAGCAGAATGGGTCTTTCTAGTAGTTGCACATCAAATCTAAGCTGTCTGAAGTGTTTTTCCAAAGTTATCAACATTTTTATGTTTGGCGTTCCGGAATCGACCTTATCTCAGGCGGAAAACGCGTTTTACGCATTGTGCCATAACTGTGCATAAAACTTAAGAACATTACATTTTCACAACCCACTATAGCAGAAAGGGTCTTTCTCGTAGTTGCACGTCAAATCTAAGCTGACTGATGTGTTTTTCCGAAGTTATCAACATTTTTATGGTGGGCGTTCCGGAATCGACCTTATCTCAGGCTGTAAACGCGTTTTACGCATAGTGTAATAACTTTGCAGGGAAGCTTCAGAACATGGAATTTTCACCTCCCACTGTAGCAAAAAGGGTCTTTCTAACAGTTGCACATCAAATCTAAGCTGTCTGAAGTGTTTTTCCAAAGTTATCAACATTTTAATGTTTGGCGTTCCAGAATCGACCTCATCTCGGGCTGTAAATGCGTTTTACGCATTGTGCCATAACTTTGCAGGGAAGCTTCAGAACATGAAATTTTCACCTCCCACTATAGCAGAAAGGTTCTTTCGAGTAGTTGCACATCAAATCTAAGCTGTCCGAAGTGTTTTTCCAAAGTTATCAACATTTTTATGTTTGGCGTTACGGAACCCACCTTATCTCCGGCTGAAAACGCGTTTTCTGCATTGTGCCATAACTTTGCAGGGAAGCTTCCGAACATGAAATTTTCACTTCCCAGTATAGCAAAAAGGGTCTTTCTAGTAGTTGCACATCAAATCTAAGCTGTCTGATGTGTTTTTCCAAAGTTATCAACATTTTTATGTTTGGCGTTCCGGAACCCACCTTATGTCAGGCTGAAAATGCATTTTCTCCTTTGTGCCATAACTTTGCAGGGAAGTTTCAGATCATTAAATTTTCCCCTCCCACAATAGCAGAAAGGGTCTTTCTAGTAGTTTCACATCAAATCTAAGCTGTCTGAAGTGTTTTTCGAAAGTCATCAACATTTTTATGTTTGTCAGTCTCAAAACCACCGTCACTCTGCCTGAAAACGCGTTTTCTGTACTGTTCACTCATTGCTCAGCGAGGCCTCTGAACATGAAAATTCTACCTGCCAAAATAGTAGAAACGGTCTTTCTAGTAGCTGCAGGAGGGTTTTAACCTGTCTATAGTGGTTTCAGAGAGTTAGCAACATTTTTATTTTTGTCGGTTTGTGAACCACCTTTTCTTGGGCTGAATACGGGTTCTCTTATGGTACGTTCTCACCGAACGCGAGTTTTTTGTTGCCGTAGCGCCAGTCGTCAGTAGCAGGTAGCTTGCTCAAGAAGTGATTAGTTGCCTCCTGCCTATCTTTTTGAAAAAAAAAAGGAAAAAACTACGTGTGTGGGTGCTCGGATTTCCCATGAGGAAACCAACTACTGGCGCTCAATCCCTGAACGGCTGTCCATTTGCCTTCGGTAAGGTAGTCAATGTGTCGTGTTATGATGTGCAGAAGTCAATCTCAATCTCTCTCTCTCTTTCTCTCTCTCTCTCTCTCTCTCTCTCTCTCTATATATATATATATATATATATATATATATATATATATATATATATATATATGCACGTGGTTACAGTAACAATTACTGTATGCATGACGTCATTTGCAAGATACACAGACTGCAAACCTCGAATATATTATGACAAGTGGATGTTTAAAATAAAAACTTTGTGAAAATTGTCAGTGGGTACCAGTGGCGAAAACTTAATTCAACAGTTAGAAAGTCAATATGTATTGTGCGAAGGTACTGTTTTAAGATTAATATTTTTTTTTTTTGTTCTCATGCTTACGTATTCATGTAGATGAATATCTATACAGTATTCGTGTTTATGTATTCACCAGTATTTATTCAATTTTGCAGGTATCTTGCAACTGGAGGTTCCCTCAGGACCATCGCCAACAGCTTCCATGTTGGTGTGTCAACTGTCCAAGGATTTGTCCCAGAAGTTGCAGCTGCCATTTGGGATTGCCTTGTGGGTGAGTTCATGGCTGTGCCCTCCACAGCCGAGTGGCAGTCCATTGTTCAACAATTTGAAGAGCGATGGAACTTTCCGCTTTGCTGTGGGGCCCTGGACGGGAAACACATCATCATGAAATCCCCACCAAACTCAGGATCTCTTTTTTACAACTACAAGGGAACGTTTTCTCTAGTTCTCCTTGCAGTTGTAGACTCCAGATAATGCTACCGAGTGATTGATGTTGGTGGGTACGGTAGAAGTAGCGATGGTGGGATCGTGGGAAATTCAGCCTTTGGTCAGGCTCTAAGATCCGGTTCTCTCTCCCTGCCTGCTGACCGTCCACTTCCCGGAGATGGCCGCAGAGGACTTTTACATACGGATGTCAACAGGGGATACATCAGCAAGACAGTGCGTGCCATTTGTTGCAGGCAAGGTACTTCTAGGTCTGGGTTGTGTTGCAGCCACCAACCAAAGCAGGGAAGTTCTCGGGTGAGGGAAACCTTTGTGGAGTACTTCTCTACAGAGGGGGCAGTTCCATGGCAGCCACAAACCTAGAGCACATTCAGTGCACCACAATGGCTCTTGTAAGAGCCACACACCTATTTCAAAAGATGAAATGTCTGCAATAAAATGAAACTGTGTCCCTTTTGTTTAACTTGAGTCGTTGAGTTATGCACTGTTTTTCAGTTTCTTACTAGAAACTAAGCATTTCTACAACTAAACCAAGGTTCCCATTCAACACATTTATTCACAAAAAGACATTTCTGTACATACAAAACTTAAATAGACTTTCTTTATGAAAGGAGCTTGCCTGGAGGAATGAGGGACTTGAGAGAGAAGAGGAAGGACAGGGAGACTGGTTCCTATGATCCAGAAATTGGAAATGAAAAATACATAAATAAATAAAGAAATTAAACAAGAACAGAATTTAATAACCTAATCAGCTGCTTGTTTCTCTAGTACGTTCATAAACTAAATTGTGTATGTCCAAAAGAAGAGCTTCTTTTTTTTCTAAAGACAATCTCTGGATCATAGGAACCAGGCTCAGCAAAAATGACTCCTCTGCTGAGGGAGGTGGAGCAGTGGGTTTGGACAGAGAGGCGATGAGAACCTCGCAACTCTCTGTCCTCCTCTTCCACAGATGATGTGGATGACGCTTCCTTTTTTGTTCTGTAAATAAGGCATATATTGATATCAATTATACAAGTCAATGATGACTAAAAACAATAACCTCTATATCATAAATCACATATAAAGGATAAGTAAAATGACGTTGCTATGACATTTTATGTCATGGAGTTTAAACATTTTAATTCAATATTGTATGCATAAAAATTGTTTTTATACATACTTCGGGGACCAGCAGAGGATGTGGATGGGCCAGTGGCAGGTGAAGGTGGAGGAGGTGACGCAGCAGCATCAGCACCAGATGAGGAAGCAGGAGGTTCCACCTCTGTACCTTCATCAAGGGTTTCTTCAAATTCCTCCTCTTCCTCATCATCAACATGATGGCATGTTTCTGTAAAATGAGAACATAGTGTGATTATGTTTCCTATTCAGAAAGCAGATTACACTGTAATATAGCAAGTATTTAGATTCTCAACAACAACTATTACCTGCTGGTGGTGGTGGTGGTGGTGCTGCTGCTGCAGTCATGTTCCCCGACGTCTCCCTCGGGGTGATGAAGGGGTCCAGGAAGGAGAGGACGGCGAACCTCCTCCACTTTAACTGGCTGGATGCTGCTGACCCATTCTTTTTCTCCATGGCCTTCCTCATCTCTCTCATGTATTTATCCCTGAGTCCCTTCCATTTTTTTGCAGATCTCCACTGAAGGAAAGGTAAATATTTATGTTTAATATCCCAACAATACAGCCACTATAGCGCGTGCACTACGTATATTAAGCAAAATGATAAATATCACAACTCACTAGGGACGTCAATGGTACAGCGACTGGTCGCAGTAGTTCAAAAAAATTGAACTACAGGAGAGTGGAGACCTGTTGTGGACCTCAGTCTGAACCAATTCATGACCAGATAGCGGTTTGATCGAGAGTGGATGACCTCCATCGATCTTGCAGACGCCTACTTCCACAACGCGGTTTGGCAGTGTCAAAAGAAGTTTTTCCGGTTTGGGCTAGAGTCAGGTGTACATACAGCTCTCTTGTGCATGGCACCTTCGCCAAGTGTGTGGAGGCGGGGCTCGAACCACTAAGGAGACAGGGTCTGAGGATTCTGACGTACTTGGACTACTGGTTGATTCTAGCCAGGTCCAAACAGGAGTCATGAGCGCACACCAGCTTGGTGTTGGAGCACATCGCGATATTGAGGTTCAGAGTAAACCTCAAAAGCGCGCTGAGTACCAGTCAGAGCACAACCTTCCTGGGGGTCATGCTGGACTCAGTCTCGGGTCAGGACCGCCTTCCACCGGCCAGCGTTCTCCCCTTCACACAGCTGACATTGTCAATGTGTCTCCACGAGCTCTGAGAGATGTGAAGTTTGGGAACTCTGCTTCAAACCTCCATCGCACTGTATCCTTGGATTGTCAAAACACTTCTTTACAAATCTTTGCAGATGCATCTCTGTCAGGCTGGGGAGGCCACCTGGATCAGATCTGCGTCAGTGGGATCTGGAGTCGTTCCGAAGGTCGTCACATTGAAAAGGCTTAGACCAACCTCAAGACCTTTATGTCACTAATGGGACCTGCAGCTGGTACTCAATTCACTCTCCGAAGCCCCTTTTGAGCCACTTGGAGCTAGCAGCTTACAAGGAGGCTCTTATAGCCTTAGCTTCAGCAAAGAGAGTGGGAGAGCTGAGTTCTTTTTCCATCTGCCCTGATAGCATCTCTTTTGGTGACAATGACTCAGTGGTGTCACTTAGACCCAACCCTGACTTTGCACTTAATGTCTCTCTTTTTCTTCACAGGTCAGCACCTTGTCAGTAAAGACTTTCTGCCCTCCTCCCCATTTAGACGAGGAGCATGAGCGTTTACACAAAATGTGTCCGGTTAGAGCGCTAATAGCTTAACTGGATCGAGTCCCACCATTCAGAAAGACGGACAGTCTGTGGGTGGCTCTCGCAGGTGGTAAGAAGGGGCAGGCACTGTCCCCTCACAGGTTGTCATATTGGCTTAGAATTGCCATCATGAAAGCCGATGAGACAGGGGGAAAACAGGCACCAGAATCCCTGAGAGCACACTCGACCAGAAGGCTGGCAACATCTGTGGCTGCTTTCAAGGGAGTATCTCGGAAAGCAGCTTCTTGGTCATCAATCTCAACTTTTGCTGACCACTATTTGTCTAATGTGTCTGCATCCTCCTTCCCTCATGTCTTTCTGTCTTCAGGAGCAGCCGATCCCTGCGACCAGTAGGCCCACATTCACAGCACTGGCTCTGGGACACCAGTATCTGCTTCATTACAGTGCTGTGGACTGTGCAGCGTCCTGAGATCCACCGGATTCCTGCATAACTGTTTATTCATTTGTCAATAAACTCCTTCTTTCTTGCTCAGCTCAGACTAAAACCCTGACTGCTCACTGAATGTTTTCTCTCCATGTTTGGAGGATTATAAATGCCACTATCTAGTGACGTTGCAACCCAATATAGAATATATTTGTCGTAGAAATGTGATCAAAAGCCAACAAAAGCTTTTGTTTTCAAATCTCACAATTTAGAGCAAAATAGGACTGATGTCCACCATGTTTTGTGTTCAGACAGGAGAGCAAGCTGTCAGTCACGTGACCAGAGGCTCACCATTCACATAGCCATTGGGAAATGAAACGTACGAGGGCAACGATTTTTGAGGCAAATTCGTAAAATTATTACGGTATGCCAAGTGGACAAACGTCGTTATTGCATTTTTTTCAGTCCGCGCAGAAAACAATGTCACAATGCTACATTTTAATGGGGAATCACAAAACAATCTCGGTCCAAACGAAAGAAACTCAGCGTCATTTACATAAAACGAGAATATTATATGACAATCTAGGATATATTTGTCGCTAGAAATGTGATCAAAACTCAACAAAAGGATTTAATTGTTTTAAAATCTCACAATTTATCAAATCAAATTCATTCAAATCGAATCAGATTTCCATTCACATTTTGTAATAGCTCTGTAATTACAGTACTGACAGACACCATATTCATGTCACTTATAAAGGACCTCGACATGGTGTTACTACAACAGGTAGTTTTTCAATTATCTGTCCTCAATATTTTTCACAAATACTTATATCACATATAAGTTCATATTTTATAATAGCTCTGTAATTACAATGCTGACAGGCACCATATTCATGTCACATATAAAGGACCTCCACATGGTGTTACAGCAATAAGTAGTTCCTCAAATTTCTGTTCTCAATAGTTTTCACAAATATTTGTATCACATATATTTTCATATTTTGTAATAGCTCTGTAATTACAGCACTGACAGACACCATATTCATGTCACATATAAAGGACATACACATGGTGTTACTCAAAGTATTTTCTCAAATATCTGTCCTCAATATTTTTCACAAATCTTTGTATCAAATTTTCATTCAAATTTTGTCATAACTCTGTAATTACAGGACTGACAGACACCATATCACACATTCATATCATTGATAAAGGACCTCCACATGGTTTTACTACAACAGGTAGTTTCTCAAATGTCTGTCCTCAATATTTTTCATAAACATTTTTATCACATTTTCATTCATGTTTTGTAATAGTCACTTATCAAGGACCTCTGCATGGTGTAACTACAACAAGTAGTTTCTCCAATTTCTGTTCTCAATATTTTTCAGATATATTTGTATCATATTTTCATTCATATTTTGTAAAAGTTCTGTCATTACAGGACTGACAGACACCATATTCATGTCACATATAAAGGACCTCCACATGGTGTTGATAAAACAGGTAGTTTCTCAAATGTCTGTCCTCAATATTTTTCAAAAATATTTGAATCAAATTTTCATTCACATTTTGTAATAGCTCTGTAATTACAAGGCTGACAGGCACCATATTCATGTAACATATGAAGGACATCCACCTGGAGTTACTACAAGTAGTTTCTTAAATTTCTATTCTCAATATTTTTCAGATATATTTATATCATATTTTCATTCATATTTTGTAAGGCTGAAGGACACCATATTCATGTCACATATAAAGAACATCCCCATAGTGGTTACTACTGGAAGTAGTTTCTCAAATGTCTGTCTTCAATATTTTTCACAAACATTTTTATCACATGTATTTTCTGCACCATGAGGCGCACCACAATAGTTGTGATGCTTCATTCTGAGACCATTTGTGATGTGCATTCACCTTCCGTTACATTGAAGGATTTTATGTGTGGCTTTTAGTCGGGAAAATACATATATATGTCATGTTTGCCTAAGGTTCGACCCAGGTGCAGATGATTGTAGGCTGACAGAAGACACGGACAACGAGATTAAATTAAGAAATTTAATAAATGACGATATACAATACAATAGAAGACGGAGACAGGAACCGAGGACGTCGGAGCCAGAACGGGAACTGGGAAAAACACAGAGGGACTGGGGAAAAATCTGCAAAACAAGAGAGGTGAATTAATATCAACCTACAAAAGGGGAGAACAACCTCACGAGGTCCAATTAACCTAAAGCGCTGCGTGGAGGAGAAACACTCAAACTCACACGCAGGAAAAAAAAAAAAAAAAAAAAACAGACCACAATCATTAAATGAAAAGGTGAGTATCATAAGACTAACACGCGGACTAACTATTAAATTTAGAAGAGCAGAACGAAAGCGGAGCGCAAAAGAGAAAGCGAAACTGATGTAGCAGATGGAAAGGCAGTTCATGCGCCCGCTGCGTTTAGTAGCACCAACCAATCACCAGGGGACGCCGTTACTATTTAAGTGACTCTGGGCAGCGTCAGGTCTCTCTCTCTCTCCGCTTCCGGACTGCTGGTTTTGGTCCTGTAAGCCGGCTGTCAGCACAGAAAAGTGGCTGGAGTTTGTTGGTGCGTAAGTTTGATCGTGGCGATGCTGGTGTGATCGCTGTCGCAGGTATGGCTGGTAAGCTGTCGTTCTCCCCCATCCTCCTGATTTGGACTTTAGTGAAGCTCATGGCGGGTTTTACATGTATAGATGCGTTGCCGGTAGCTGCGCTGCGTCCTCTATCGCCCTGCGTTTGGGCAGGTGCATCGTCGTGTGCCGAAGTCTGGTAAGAGACGAACAATATAGTGACGCAGCACTTGGATTGTTTTGTTCTGTTTTGTACCCCGTTGTTTTCTTCTGTTTCGTGACGCACTGTTTTGTACAGTTCTGTGTTGAACAGTTCTTGAACGGTTTTGTATAGTTTTGTTTGTTTGTCTTTTCCTCTTCCCTTTTTGGTCGAGTCCGTTCTCTTTTTGATTTTGTTTCTTTTCTTTTGTGATTCGTTAACTCTGGGTGGTGTCTGATATTCGTTTTCTTGTTAGTTCATTATTGAGTTAGTCTGTTATTTTCTTTCACGTATTTTGTTTTCTTTGTGTCTCTGACCCGGTCTGCCATTGACACTCTTCTTGTAGCTGCTGGGCCCGGTGGTGTAGGTGACCTGGTGGCGGTTAATTTTATCGTGTCCTGTGCTGTTGGGGACACGTTTGCATGTTTGTGCGGCTTGGATGCGTTTGTTCGGGTTCATCAGTTTATTGTGTGGTTGGACCTGCCGTAGAGGGTGTCCCCCATCCCAGTAAGTCCCAGATCTACAATATTCTTGTTACTTTTATTTTTGATTGTTGGATTTTAGAATCATTTGTATTAATAAAGTATCTATACTTATTAATATGCAATTTGAACCCTGTCTCATGTCTCCCGAGTAAGCGGACCTGCGTGTCCTTAGTTATTATTCTTTGGGTGAAATTCCCAAGGTGGTGTAGCTGGACTCCAAATTTGGGCTGCATTTCATATACACTTGCACACACAAACACACACACACACACACTCACCCACCGTAGGGCAGCACACCACTATAGTAGAAGGGATCTTTCTAATAGGTGCGGATCTAATTCAACTTGTCTGAAGTGTTTTCAGATCAGTTTTTTCAGTTTGTCGGTCTGTAAACCACCGTCACTCGACCTGAAAACGCGTTTTCTGCACTGTTCACACACTGATCAGAATAAGCTAAGAACAGTGAAAATATCAACTGTACCTATAGGGAAAAGACTATTTCTCGTATATTGAGCACTAAATTAAACTTTCTGAACTGTTTTCAAAGAGACATTTTTATGTTTGCCTGTCCGAAACCCATCTTCTCTCGGGCTGAAAGCGCGTTTTCTGCACTGTTCGCTGACTGCTCAGGGATGCCTCAGAACATGAAAATTTCACCTGCAACTATAGGAAAAAACACTATTTCTATTATATTCAACTCTAAACCTCTTTGAATAGGGTGCTGCGACTGGCCTTCAAGCAGCCGAACCGTTCCACATTTCCTGCTTCCAAGCCATGGGATGAGTTTGACAAGAGCCAGGCCCTGCTACGAGGTGGATCCGGAGACTCTGTTCCCAGAGTTGGCTGAGTTCCGGGTGGTGGAGTCAGGCACGTTCCCGCTTGATCTTCTCCTGCGCCTCATTTCATTCGCTGCCTGTCGTATCGAAGTTGAGCTCTCTCTCCTCCGCCAGCTCAAGAATCATCTCACTTCACTAACGGCCTGCTGGAGTTGGACAGCGAGACTACACAAAAGTCACGACAGCATGTTGTCTGCCCACAACTGGAAGAAATCCATTATATTCCCAGCGCGGTTCTGACACTCCACTAGAACTAGGACCGCACTTGGTCAGGTACGGAGCTTACTGCCTGGTGGAGGGTTTGGATTGGCGGCGCGACGTTCCTGCTCAGTTAGCCGTCATGCGCGATGCGCGATACTCGACCTCCCCCTTGAGGAGTAACCAATCATCCCAGCTGGCTTTAACAGAGTCACCATAGCACAGTGGACTGGTGTCTACGCCATCAGCAACCAGTTCATAGCGCTTGAGAACATCATCGCACTCTTTATGAGCTCCGTTGACAGGCTCATCCATCGCAGAACCTCTGTCACTCCACCAGAGATTTTGGAGATTCAACAGTCCGTCGACGTGGTGCTGTGCTTGCGGCGCCTCCTCCACACACAGCCGCCGCCGGGGTGGAACACTGTCGCTGTTCGAAGGGGCGGGGTGAGCCCAGCCGTCTGGATCATAGCCGCACTGATCATCGCTGCTCCTCTTGGAGAGACCACCCGGCTGCTCTCACCTCTGCTCCCTCCAAAAAAACGAAGAAAACTTTGTATCAAAAAGTATGCATCTGAACCAAAGTCTAACTTGAATAAAAAATAAGATGCACTACTTTGGTATCGGGTCTGTTTCTTCTCTTCCGGTTCCAGTCAGTGCGAACTCAGGCTTCAAAAATGTGTTTTGGTTTGACATCGTCTCAGGAGACAGGGAAGTTCCTGGAGCCAAGAAGTTATGTTTTTCCTCAGCTTCGCCACAATAAGAAGCAGATGCGTCAAATAACTCTTTCCCATCTCTCAACAGATCCCGGTTCTAGCCAATAGTCAGGAGAGTCTCAATTCTGCCATTAACTCTTCTTATTCCTCAGACTCGCCAGTTTCTAGCAGGGGTCGCCACAGGACCGCGATAGCCGCGTCTTCAGAGGATCACACAGTAGGCGCTGCGTGGCAGACCTGCTCTGTTCTCAGCTCCCTCCTGCGATGTCTGATGCGATGTCTGTCTGTGATTCTGTTCTCTGCAGCCCTCCAAACCTCTCAGAGGCAAGTAGGACATCATCATCTACAGTCATCTTTTTCTGTAGATGATTGGGCCGGTCCCTCGGGTCTCCATCTTTGGAGAATTGCAGAGTCAGATCAAGGTACACTGCAAGTTTGGGGGCCCTACTTCCTCTGAAGGATCAACTGACAAAAGCGAGTCTGTTTTTGAAGAACCAGCGGGACTTGAAGTGCCCAGAGGAGTGTGCGCTGAGTACCGACGACCCTTTTGTCCTGGACCCGCCCCGGAGGCCGGGTCCGCTCCAGTGCTCAGTTCGCCGAATTTAAAGCGCCTGTCTCCTCACCTGCCCATATGGATCGAGAAGATACTCGTCATTGACACGCCCTTCAGTTTCACAGTCAACCCCGAGGTTCTGCGACACCACGTGGATCTGGGTGAACTCAGAGAACCAGCGGTCATGTCTGATGGAGGAGGACCGCGCTCTCCTGTCAAAGGAAGTAATCGAGCTAGTGCCAAAGCGATCCACCTACGCTGGGTTTTACTCAAGGTACTTTCTGGACAGGAGAGTGGAGACCTGTTCTGGACCTCAGTCTCCTGAACCAATTCATGACCAGACAGCGGATCCGGACTACCAGGAGACTCCTGGAGTGTGTCAGAGTGTGAGAGGCGATGACTTCCATAGATCTTGCAGACTCCTACTTCCACAACACGGTCTGTAGTGTGGACGTACTTGGAGTACTGGTTGATTCTAGCCAGGTCCAAACAGGAGTCATGAGTGCACACCAGCTTGGTGTTGGACCACATCGCGCTATTGAGGCAGCGTCCCACGCCTTTGTCCGGCTGGGTCTGCTCAACATGCAAGGCCTTCAAAAGTGGTTTGGCGGCCTGCACCCTCACCTGACTCGAGACCAGAGATCAGAACACAAATCTCGAGTCTCGGGTCTCGGGCCTGACCCGAGACTGAGTCCAGCATGACCACCAGGAAGGTCGTGCTCTTACTGGGACTCAGCGCGCTTTTCAGGATCCAGCAAGTCCTACAAGTCTTTACAGACAGTCAGGCGGGGGAGGCCACCTGGATCAGATCTGCATCAGCGGGATCTGGGGCAGTTCCGAAGGTCGTCACATTAACCTGCTGGAGCTGTTGGCAGTTTTTAAGGTGTTGGTGGCTCTATCTCCTTATCTAAGTGGGAACCACGTTTTGGTGAGATCAGACAGCTCTTCCACCGTGGCCTATATCAACCGCCAGCGTAGGGTGAGGACGTCTGCGTTATAAAACCTGGCCAGAAAGATTTGGCTCTGGGCTGATGTACATTTAGCGTCATTGGAGGCTCTGCATGTGCCAGGTGTAGACAATGTGGCAGCAGATGGATTATCTTGGAGACCACTGCCAGATGAATGAAGTTTATCTCAGGATATGGCAAATATGATCTGGGAGTTTTTCGGCCACCCAGTGGCTGATCTCTTTGCGAGCAGAGAGAACTTCAAATGTCCTCTCTGGTTCTCTCTCCCTAGATCCGACGACCCTCCACTGGGAGTGGACGCCCTGGCTCATCCAAGGTGGCCAAAAGGCCTCCTGTACGCCTTTCCTCCTCCTTGCCTTATTCTATGTCTGATGAGGGGAATTCAACTGCGGAGAGTGAGAATGATTCTCGTGGCTCTAGACAGCCCCAGCTCCATCTGGTATCCGGAGATGAGTCAGATGCGGATCAAAGGCCTCGGGACTTCCCTCCATTGAATTCAGCGCTTCTGCAAGCATCAGGAACCCTGAGGTCTCCCCCAATACTAGGACGACCCCTCAAGGTTTGGGTTCGCCAGGGTTAACAATCAGTCACTTCCCCCCTGATGTCCAATTGACTCTTCAGAACGCTAAAGCTCAGTCAACCCTCAGAGCATACAATGCTAAATGGACATTTTTTTCCCGGTGGTGTGGAACCCAGTCAGCCTCCCCAGAATCGGCACCTGTTCCTCTCATCCTCTCTTTTCTCCAGCATCTGGTTAATGAAGCTTGGAGCAGCGCTACATTACGGGTTTATGTAGCAGCCCTTTCCATGCTACACAATGGTCTGGACGGCCACCCCGTCTGCGAGCATCGTCTAGTGAGCCGTTTCATGAGAGGAGTGAAAAGGCTTAGACCAACCACAAGACCGTTATGTCAGTACTGGAACCTGCAGCTGGTACTCAATTCACTCTCTGAAGCCCCTTTTGAGCCACTTGATCAGGCAGTCCTCTGCCCCCCGAGGCGCAGTTCACTAGTCGAAATGCTAAAGCACCCGCAACACTCAAAGCATATAATGCTCAATGGGTGTGGACTGCTGTCCATTGGGTAAACATCCACTGCTAGTCCAGTTCATGCAGGGATCTCGAAGACTCAGTCCCACCTCCAGACGCATCTGCCCCATTGGGATCTTCAATTGGTATTAAAGGCTCTCTCTGAAGCTCCCTTCGAGCCACTTGATCAGGCTCCTTTGGAGCTGGTGGCTTACAAAGCAGCTCTCCTCCTGGTCCTGGCCTCCATCAGGAGGGTTTGGACAACTATGTGCCTTCTCGATTAGTCTTTTTTTCCCAATTTTCTTTGTGCCTCTTCTGAGGTGAGCAATTTTTCAGTAGACGCTTTCTGTACTACCCCCCCACCCGGATGAGAACCACTGGCGCTTGCAAAAGGTGTGTCCCGTGAGGGCACTGAGAGCTTGTCTGAATGGAGTCAAGGCCCTCAGGAAAAAATATAAGCTGTGGGTGGCTCTGGCAGGTGGTATAAAAGGCATCATGCATAGGAGCCTTCAGAGGAGTTTCTTTGGCAGAAATCTGCCAAACAGCCTCCTGGGCTTCTGACTTAACTTTTGCAGATCTCTGTTTGTCGGACGTAGCTGCTTCTTCTTTGTCGGACGCAGCTGCTTCATCTTTGCCTCACGTTGTCCTGTCTGCAGGTGCTTCCAGCAGCTCTGGCCAAGAGATCAGAGAATCGTTCGCGGACCGAGGGGAGGGTCTCTTCATCTGAATCCAACTTTTTCCTGCGATCAAGGGGACCAGGCCCCACCCTCCAGAGCTGAGAGAATTTCAGGAGCGCTGATGCTTTTGTATTGTTGGTGCAATAAAGTGTTTCTCTTCCGCAGTGCTTCGTCATGGGTTAAACTTGTCTCCGCTGGTGAGTTCTCCGTACAAATATGGACGGGATGGCGTCTGGTTCCCCTGTGTAGTCGCCGGAGCAGCGAAGCACCTGATTTGGCAACGAGAGGGCCCAAGGGGGACGCCAAGACCCACTGTATGGAAGGTTATTCGTGCCACTTCACAACATTTTTATGTTTGGCGTTCCGTAAACCACCTTTTCTGAAAACGCGTTTTCTGCATTGTGCCATAACTTCTCAGGGAAGCTTCAGAACATGATATTTTCAGCTCCCACTATAGCAGAAAGGGTCTTTGTAGTAGTTGCACATCAAATCTAAGCCGTCTGAAGTGTTTTTCAAAAGTTATCAACATTTTTATGTTTGGCGTTCCGAAACCCACCTTTTCTCAGGCTGAAAACGCGCTTTCTGCATTGTACCACAACTTCTCAGGGAAGCTTCAGAACATGAAATTTTCACCTCCCACTATAGCAGAAAGGGTCTTTCTAGTAGTTGCACATCAAATCCAAGCTGTCTGAAGTGTTTTTCCAAAGTTATCAACATTTTTATGTTTGGCGTACCCGAACCCACCTTCTCTCAGGCTGAAAACGCCTTTACTGCAATGTGCCAAAACTTTGCAGGGAAGCTTCAGAACATGAAACTTACAACTCCCACTATAGCAGAATGGGTCTTTCTTGTAGTTGCACATCAAATCTAAGCTGTCTGAAGTGTTTTTCGAAAGGTATCAACATTTTTATGTTTGGCGTTCCGGAACCCACCTAATCTCAGGCTGAAAACGCGTTTTCCGCATTCTGCCATAACTTCTCAGGGAAGCTACAGAACACGAAATGTTCACCTCCCACTATAGCAGAAAGGGTCTTTCTCGTAGTTGCACATCAAATCTAAGCTGTCTGAAGTGTTTTTCGAAAGAGATAAACATTTTTATTGTTTGGTATTCCGAAACCCACCTTATCTCAGGCTGAAAACGCGTTTTCTGAGTTGTGCCATAACTTCTCAGGGAAGCTTCAGAACATGAAATTTTCACCCCCCACTATAGCAGAAAGGGTATTATTACTAGTTGCACATCAAATCTATGCTGTCTGAAGTGTTTTTCAAAAGTTATCAACATTTTTCTTTTTGGCGTTCCGATACCCACTTCATCTCCGGCTGAAAACACCTTTTCTCCATTGTGACATAACTTCTCGGGGAAGCCTCAGATCTTGAAATTTTCACCTCCCACTATAGCAGAAATGGTCTTTCTAGTAGATGTACATTAAATGCAAGCTGTCTGAAGTGTTTTTCCAAAGTTATCAACATTTTTATGTTTGGCGTTCCGAATTCCACCTTATCTCAGGCTGAAAACGCGCTTTCTGCATTGTACCACAACTTCTCAGGGAAGCTTCAGAAGATGAAATTTTCACCTCCCACTATAGCAGAAAGGGTCTTTCTAGTAGTTGCACATCAAATCCAAGCTGTCTGAAGTGTTTTTCCAAACTTATCAACATTTTTATGTTTGGCGTACCCGAACCCACCTTCTCTCAGGCTGAAAACGCCTTTACTGCAATGTGCCAAAACTTTGCAGGGAAGCTTCAGAACATGAAATTTACAACTCCCACTATAGCAGAATGGGTCTTTCTTGTAGTTGCACATCAAATCTAAGCTGTCTGAAGTGTTTTTCGAAAGGTATCAACATTTTTATGTTTGGCGTTCCGGAACCCACCTAATCTCAGGCTGAAAACGCGTTTTCCGCATTGTGCCATAACTTTGCATGGAAGCTTCAGAACAAGAAATGTTCACCTCCAAATATAGCAGAAAGGGTCTTTCTAGTAGTTGCACATTACAATCTAAGCTGTCTGAAGTGTTTTTCCAAAGGTAACAACTTTTTTATGTTTGGCGTTCCGGAATCGACCTTATCTCAGGCTGAAAACGCGTTTTATGCATTGTGCCATAACTTTGCAGGGAAGCTTCAGAACATGAAATTTTCACCTGCCACTATAGCAGAAAGTGTCTTTCGAGTAGTTTCACATCAAATCTAAGCTGTCTGAAGTGTTTTTCCAAAGTTATCAACATTTTTATGTTTGGCGTTCCGGAATCGACCTCATCTCAGTCTGAAAACGCGTTTTCTGCATTGCGCCTTAACTTTGCAGAGAAGCTTCAGAAAATGAAATTTTCACTTCCAACTACAACAGAAAGGGTCTTTTTAGTAGTTGCACATCAAATCTAAGCTGTCTGAAGTGTTTTTCGAAACTTATCAACATTTTTATGTTTGGCGTTCCGGAATCGACCTTATCTCAGGCTGAAAACGTGTTTTTTGCATTGTGCCATAACTTTGCATGGATGCTTCCGAACATGAAATTTTCATGTTCCACTATCGCAGAAAGGGTCTTTCTAGTAGTTACACATCAAATCTAAGCTGTCTGAAGTGTTTTTCCAAAGTTATCAACATTTTTATGTTTGGCATTCCGGAATCGACCTTATCTCAGGCTGAAAACGCGTTTTCTGCATTGTGCCATAACTTTGCATGGATGCTTCCGAACATGAAATTTTCATGTCCCACTATCGCAGAAAGGGTCTTTCGAGTAGTTGCACATCAAATCTATGCGGTCTGAAGTGTTTTTCAAAAGTTATCAACATTTTTATGTTTGCCGTTCCGGAATCGACCTTATCTCAGGCTGAAAACGCGTTTTCTGCTTTTGGGCATAACTATGCGCGGAAGTTTCAGAACATGAAATTTTCACATCCCACTATAGCAAAAAGGGTCTTTCTAGTACTTGCACATCAAATCTAAGCTGTCTGAAATGTTTTTCCAAAGTTATCAACATTTTTATGTTTGGCGTTCCAGAATCGACCTTATCTCAGGCTGAAAATGCGTTTTCAGCATTGTGCCATAACTTTGCAGGGAAGCTTCAGAACATGAAATTTTCACATCCCACTATAGCAGAAAGGGTCTTTCTAGTACTTGGACAACAAATCTAAGCTGTCTGAAATGTTTTTCCAAAGTTATCAACATTTTTATGTTTGGTGTTCCGGAACCCACCTTATCTCAGGCTGAAAACGCGTTTTCTGCATTGTGCCATAACTTTGCAGGGAAGCTTCAGAACATGAAATTTTCACCTCCCACTATAGTAGAAAGGGTCTTTCTAGTTGTTGCACATCTAATCTAAGCTGTCTGAAGTGTTTTTCCAAAGTTATCAACATTTTTATGTTTGGCGTTCCGGAACCCACCTTATCTCAGGCTGAAAATGCGTTTTCTGCAATGTGCCATAACTTTCCAGGGAAGCTTCAGTACATGAAATTTTCACATCCCACTATAGCAGAAAGGGTCTTTCTAGTACTTGCACATCAAATCTAAGCGGTGTGAAATGTTTTTCCAAAGTGATCAACATTCTCATGTTTGGCGTTCCGGAACCCGCCTTATCTCAGGCTGAAAACGCGTTTCCTGCATTGCGCCATAACTTTGCAGAGAAGCTTCAAAACATGAAATTTTCACCTCCCACTATCGCAGAAAGGGTCTTTCTAGTAGTTGCACATCAAATCGTAGCAGTCTGAAGTGTTTTTCCAAAGTTATCAAAATGTTTATGTTTGGCGTTCCGGAACCCACCTTATGTCAGGCTGAAAACGCGTTTTCTGCATTGTGTCATAACTTTGCAGAGAAGCTTCAGAACATGAAATTTTCACATCCCACTATAGCAGAAAGGGTCTTTCTAGTAGTTGCTGATCAAATCTCAGCTGTCTGAAATGTTTTTCCAAACTTATCAACATTTTTATGTTTGGCGTTCCGGAACCCTCCTAATCTCAGGCTAAAAACGTGTTTTCTGCATTGTGCCATAACTTTGCAGTGAAGCCTCAGAACATGAAATTTTCACCTCCCACTATAGTAGAAAGGGACTTTCTAGTAGTTGCACATCAAATCGTAGCAGTCTGAAGTGTTTTTCCAAAGTTATCAACATTTTTATATTTGGCGTTCAGAACCCACCTTATCTCAGGCTGAAAACGTGTTTCTTTCTTTGTGCCATAACTTTGCAGGGAAGCTTCAGAACATGAAATTTTCACCTCTGACTATAGCAGAAAGGGTTTTTCTAGTAGTTGCACATCATATCTAAGCTGTCTGAAGAGTTTTTCCAAAGTTATCAACATTTTTATGTTTTTGTGTTCCGGAATCCACCTCATCTCAGGCTGAAAACGCGTTTCCTGCTTTGTGCCAAAGCTTTGCAGGGAAGCTTCAGAACATGGAATTTTAACCTCCCACTAAAGCAGAAAGGGTCTTTCTAGTAGTTGCACATCAAATCTAAGCTGTCTGAAGTTTTTTTCCAAAGTTATCAACATTTTTATTCATGGCGTTCCGGAACCCATCTTATCTCAGGTTGAAAACGCGTTTTTTGCCTTGTGCCATAACTTTGCAGGGAAGCTTCAGAACATGGAATTTTAACCTCCCGCGAAAGCAGAAAGGGTCTTTCTAGTAGGTGCACATCAAATCTAAGCTGTCTGAAGTGTTTTTCCAAAGTTATCAACATTTTTATGTTTGGCGTTCCGGAACCCACCTTATCTCAGGCTGAAAACTTTGTTTCATTCTTTGTGCCAGAACTTTGCAGGGAAGCTTCAGAACATGAAATTTTCACTTCCGACTATTGCAGAAAGGGTCTTTCTAGTAGTTGCACATCATATCTAAGCTGTCTGAAGTATTTTTCCAATGTTATCAACATTTTTATGTTTGGCGTTCCGGAACCCACCTTATCACAGGCTGAAAACGCATTTTCTGCTTTGTGCCATAACTTTGCAGGGAAGCTCCAGAAAATAAAATTTTCACTTCCAACTACAACAGAAAGGGTGTTTCTAGCAGTTGCACATCAAATCTAAGCTGTCTGAAGTGTTTTTCAAATGTAATCAACATTTTTATGTTTGGCGTTCCGGAATCAACCTTATCTCAGGCTGAAAACGTGTTTTACGCATTGTGCCATAACTTTACAGGGAAGCTTCAGAACATGAAATGTTCACCTCCCCCTGTAGCAGAAAGGGTCTTTCTAGTAGTTGCAAATCAAATCTAAGCTGTCTGAAGTGTTTTTCCAAAGTTATCAACATTTTCATGTTTGCCGTTCCGGAATCGACCTTATCTCGGGCTGAAAACGCGTTTTCTGCATTGTGCCATAACTTTGCATGGATGCTTCCAAACATGAAATTTTGGCCTCCTTCTATAGCAGAAAGGGTCTTTTTAGTAGTTGCACATCAAATCTAAGCTGTCTGAAGTGTTTTTCGAAACTTATCAACATTTTTATGTTTGGCGTTCCGGAATCGACCTTATCTCAGGCTGAAAACGCGTTTTTTGCATTGTGCCATAACTTTGCATGGATGCTTCCGAACATGAAATTTTCATGTCCCACTATCGCAGAAAGGGTCTTTCTAGTAGTTGCACATCAAATCTAAGCTGTCTGAAGTGTTTTTCCAAAGTTATCAACATTTTTATGTTTGGCATTCCGGAATCGACCTTATCTCAGGCTTAAAACGCGTTTTCTGCATTGTGCCATAACTTTGCAGGGAAGCTTCAGAACATGAAATTTTCACCTGCCACTATAGCAGAAAGGGTCTTTCGAGTAGTTTCACATCAAATCTAAGCTGTCTGAAGTGTTTTTCCAAAAGTTATCAACATTTTTATGTTTGGCGTTCCGGAATCGACCTCATCTCAGTCTGAAAACGCGTTTTCTGCATTGTGCCGTAACTTTGCAGAGAAGCTTCAGAAAATGAAATTTTCACTTCCAACTACAACAGAAAGGGTGTTTCTAGCAGTTGCACATCAACTCTAAGCTGTCTGAAGTGTTTTTCAAATGTTATCAGCATTTTTATGTTTGGCGTTCCCGAATCAACCTTATCTCAGGCTGAAAACGTGTTTTACGCATTGTGCTATATCTTTACAGGGAATCTTCAGAACATGAAATGTTCACCTCCCACTGTGGCAGAAAGGGTCTTTCTAGTAGTTGCACAGCAAATCGAAGCTGTCTGAAGTGTTTTTCCAATGTTAACAATATTTTTATGTTTGGCGTTCCGGAATCGACCATATCTCGCGCTGAAAACGCGTTTTCTGCATTGTGCCATAACTTTGCATGGATGCTTCCGAACATGAAATTTTGGCCTCCTACTATAGCAGAAAGGGTCTTTTTAGTAGTTGCACATCAAATCTAAGCTGTCTGAAGTGTTTTTCCAAAGTTATCAACATTTTTATGTTTGGCATTCCGGAATCGACCTTATCTCAGGCTGAAAACGCGTTTTCTGCATTGTGCCATAACTTTTCATGGATGCTTCCGAACATGAAATTTTCATGTCCCACTATCGCAGAAAGGGTCTTTCTAGTAGTTGCACATCAAATCTAAGCTGTCTGAAGTGTTTTTCCAAAGTTATCAACATTTTTATGTTTGGCATTCCGGAATCGACCTTACCTCAGGCTGAAAACGCGTTTTCTGCATTGTGCCATAACTTTGCAGGGAAGCTTCAGAACATGAAATTTTCACCTGCCACTATAGCAGAAAGGGTCTTTCGAGCAGTTTCACATCAAATCTAAGCTGTCTGAAGTGTTTTTCCAAAGTTATCAACATTTTTATGTTTGGCGTTCCGGAATCGACCTCATCTCAGTCTGAAAACGCGTTTTCTGCATTGTGCCGTAACTTTGCAGAGATGCTTCAGAAAATGAAATTTTCACTTCCAACTACAACAGAAAGGGTGTTTCTAGCAGTTGCACATCAAATCTAAGCTGTCTGAAGTGTTTTTCAAATGTTATCAGCATTTTTATGTTTGGCGTTCCCGAATCAACCTTATCTCAGGCTGAAAACGTGTTTTACGCATTGTGCTATATCTTTACAGGGAAGCTTCAGAACATGAAATGTTCACCTCCCACTGTAGCAGAAAGGGTCTTTCTAGTAGTTGCACATCAAATCGAAGCTGTCTGAAGTGTTTTTCCAATGTTATCAACATATTTATGTTTGGCGTTCCGGAATCGACCTTATCTCGAGCTGAAAACGCGTTTTCTGCATTGTGCCATAACTTTGCATGGATGCTTCCGAACATAAAATTTTGGCCTCCTACTATAGCAGAAAGGGTCTTTTTAGTAGTTGCACATCAAATCTAAGCTGTCTGAAGTGTTTTTCCAAAGTTATCAACATTTTTATTTTTGGCATTCCGGAATCGACCTTATGTCAGGCTGAAAACGCGTTTTCTGCATTGTGCCATAACTTTTCATGGATGCTTCCGAACATGAAATTTTCATGTCCCACTATCGCAGAAAGGGTCTTTCTAGTAGTTGCACATCAAATCTAAGCTGTCTGAAGTGTTTTTCCAAAGTTATCAACATTTTTATGTTTGGCATTCCGGAATCGACCTTATCTCAGGCTGAAAACGCCTTTTCTGCATTGTCCCATAACTTTGCATGGATGCTTCCGAACATGAAATTTTCATGTCCCACTATCGCAGAAAGGGTCTTTCTAGTAGTTGCACATCAAATCTAAGCTGTCTGAAGTGTTTTTCCAAAGTTATCAACATTTTTATGTTTGGCATTCCGGAATCGACCTTATCTCAGGCTGAAAACGCGTTTTCTGCATTGTGCCATAACTTTGCAGGGAAGCTTCAGAACATGAAATTTTCACCTCCCACTATAGCAGAAAGGGTCTTTCGAGTAGTTGCACATCAAATCTATGCGGTCTGAAGTGTTTTTCAAAAGTTATCAACATTTTTATGTTTGCCGTTCCGGAATCGACCTTATCTCAGGCTGAAAACGCGTTTTCTGCTTTTGGGCATAACTATGCAGGGAAGTTTCAGAACATGAAATTTTCACATCCCACTATAGCAAAAAAGGGTCTTTCTAGTACTTGAACATCAAATCTAAGCTGTCTGAAATGTTTTTCCAAAGTTATCAACATTTTTATGTTTGGCGTTCCAGAATCGACCTTATCTCAGGCTGAAAATGCGTTTTCTGCATTGTGCCATAACTTTGCAGGGAAGCTTCAGAACATGAAATTTTCACATCCCACTATAGCAGAAAGGGTCTTTCTAGTACTTGCACAACAAATCTAAGCTGTCTGAAGTGTTTTTCCAAAGTTATCAACATTTTCATGTTTGCCGTTCCGGAATCGACCTTATCTCGGGCTGAAAACGCGTTTTCTGCATTGTGCCATAACTTTGCATGGATGCTTCCGAACATGAAATTTTGGCCTCCTTCTATAGCAGAAAGGGTCTTTTTAGTAGTTGCACATCAAATCTAAGCTGTCTGAAGTGTTTTTCGAAACTTATCCACATTTTTATGTTTGGCGTTCCGGAATCGACCTTATCTCAGGCTGAAAACGCGTTTTTTGCATTGTGCCATAACTTTGCATGGATGCTTCCGAACATGAAATTTTCATGTCCCACTATCGCAGAAAGGGTCTTTCTAGTAGTTGCACATCAAATCTAAGCTGTCTGAAGTGTTTTTCCAAAGTTATCAACATTTTTATGTTTGGCATTCCGGAATCGACCTTATCTCAGGCTTAAAACGCGTTTTCTGCATTGTGCCATAACTTTGCAGGGAAGCTTCAGAACATGAAATTTTCACCTGCCACTATAGCAGAAAGGGTCTTTCGAGTAGTTTCACATCAAATCTAAGCTGTCTGAAGTGTTTTTCCAAAAGTTATCAACATTTTTATGTTTGGCGTTCCGGAATCGACCTCATCTCAGTCTGAAAACGCGTTTTCTGCATTGTGCCGTAACTTTGCAGAGAAGCTTCAGAAAATGAAATTTTCACTTCCAACTACAACAGAAAGGGTGTTTCTAGCAGTTGCACATCAACTCTAAGCTGTCTGAAGTGTTTTTCAAATGTTATCAGCATTTTTATGTTTGGCGTTCCCGAATCAACCTTATCTCAGGCTGAAAACGTGTTTTACGCATTGTGCTATATCTTTACAGGGAATCTTCAGAACATGAAATGTTCACCTCCCACTGTGGCAGAAAGGGTCTTTCTAGTAGTTGCACAGCAAATCGAAGCTGTCTGAAGTGTTTTTCCAATGTTAACAATATTTTTATGTTTGGCGTTCCGGAATCGACCATATCTCGCGCTGAAAACGCGTTTTCTGCATTGTGCCATAACTTTGCATGGATGCTTCCGAACATGAAATTTTGGCCTCCTACTATAGCAGAAAGGGTCTTTTTAGTAGTTGCACATCAAATCTAAGCTGTCTGAAGTGTTTTTCCAAAGTTATCAACATTTTTATGTTTGGCATTCCGGAATCGACCTTATCTCAGGCTGAAAACGCGTTTTCTGCATTGTGCCATAACTTTTCATGGATGCTTCCGAACATGAAATTTTCATGTCCCACTATCGCAGAAAGGGTCTTTCTAGTAGTTGCACATCAAATCTAAGCTGTCTGAAGTGTTTTTCCAAAGTTATCAACATTTTTATGTTTGGCATTCCGGAATCGACCTTACCTCAGGCTGAAAACGCGTTTTCTGCATTGTGCCATAACTTTGCAGGGAAGCTTCAGAACATGAAATTTTCACCTGCCACTATAGCAGAAAGGGTCTTTCGAGCAGTTTCACATCAAATCTAAGCTGTCTGAAGTGTTTTTCCAAAGTTATCAACATTTTTATGTTTGGCGTTCCGGAATCGACCTCATCTCAGTCTGAAAACGCGTTTTCTGCATTGTGCCGTAACTTTGCAGAGATGCTTCAGAAAATGAAATTTTCACTTCCAACTACAACAGAAAGGGTGTTTCTAGCAGTTGCACATCAAATCTAAGCTGTCTGAAGTGTTTTTCAAATGTTATCAGCATTTTTATGTTTGGCGTTCCCGAATCAACCTTATCTCAGGCTGAAAACGTGTTTTACGCATTGTGCTATATCTTTACAGGGAAGCTTCAGAACATGAAATGTTCACCTCCCACTGTAGCAGAAAGGGTCTTTCTAGTAGTTGCACATCAAATCGAAGCTGTCTGAAGTGTTTTTCCAATGTTATCAACATATTTATGTTTGGCGTTCCGGAATCGACCTTATCTCGAGCTGAAAACGCGTTTTCTGCATTGTGCCATAACTTTGCATGGATGCTTCCGAACATGAAATTTTGGCCTCCTACTATAGCAGAAAGGGTCTTTTTAGTAGTTGCACATCAAATCTAAGCTGTCTGAAGTGTTTTTCCAAAGTTATCAACATTTTTATTTTTGGCATTCCGGAATCGACCTTATGTCAGGCTGAAAACGCGTTTTCTGCATTGTGCCATAACTTTTCATGGATGCTTCCGAACATGAAATTTTCATGTCCCACTATCGCAGAAAGGGTCTTTCTAGTAGTTGCACATCAAATCTAAGCTGTCTGAAGTGTTTTTCCAAAGTTATCAACATTTTTATGTTTGGCATTCCGGAATCGACCTTATCTCAGGCTGAAAACGCCTTTTCTGCATTGTCCCATAACTTTGCATGGATGCTTCCGAACATGAAATTTTCATGTCCCACTATCGCAGAAAGGGTCTTTCTAGTAGTTGCACATCAAATCTAAGCTGTCTGAAGTGTTTTTCCAAAGTTATCAACATTTTTATGTTTGGCATTCCGGAATCGACCTTATCTCAGGCTGAAAACGCGTTTTCTGCATTGTGCCATAACTTTGCAGGGAAGCTTCAGAACATGAAATTTTCACCTCCCACTATAGCAGAAAGGGTCTTTCGAGTAGTTGCACATCAAATCTATGCGGTCTGAAGTGTTTTTCAAAAGTTATCAACATTTTTATGTTTGCCGTTCCGGAATCGACCTTATCTCAGGCTGAAAACGCGTTTTCTGCTTTTGGGCATAACTATGCAGGGAAGTTTCAGAACATGAAATTTTCACATCCCACTATAGCAAAAAAGGGTCTTTCTAGTACTTGAACATCAAATCTAAGCTGTCTGAAATGTTTTTCCAAAGTTATCAACATTTTTATGTTTGGCGTTCCAGAATCGACCTTATCTCAGGCTGAAAATGCGTTTTCTGCATTGTGCCATAACTTTGCAGGGAAGCTTCAGAACATGAAATTTTCACATCCCACTATAGCAGAAAGGGTCTTTCTAGTACTTGCACAACAAATCTAAGCTGTCTGAAATGTTTTTCCAAAGTTATCAACATTTTTATTTTTGGCGTTCCGGAACCCACCTTATCTCAGGCTGAAAACGCGTTTCCTGCATTGCGCCATAACTTTGCAGAGAAGCTTCAAAACATGAAATTTTCACCTCCCACTATCGCAGAAAGGGTCTTTCTAGTACTTGCACATCTAATCTAAGCTGTCTGAAGTGTTTTTCCAAAGTTATCAACATTTTTATGTTTGGCGTTCCGGAACCCACCTTATCTCAGGCTGAAAATGCGTTTTCTGTAATGTGCCATAACTTTGCAGGGAAGCTTCAGAACATGAAATTTTCACATCCCACTATAGCAGAAAGGGTCTTTCTAGTACTTGCACATCAAATCTAAGCCGTGTGAAATGTTTTTCCAAAGTTATCAACATTTTTATGTTTGGCGTTCCGGAACCCACCTTATCTCAGGCTGAAAACGCGTTTTCTGCATTGTGCCATAACTTTGCAGAGAAGCTTCAGAACATGAAATTTTCACCTCCCACTGTAGTAGAAAGGGTCTTTCTAGTACTTGCACATCAAATCGTAGCAGTCTGAAGTGTTTTTCCAAAGTTATCAAAATCTTTATGTTTGGCGTTCCGGAACCCACCTTATGTCAGGCTGAAAACGCGTTTTCTGCATTGTGTCATAACTTTGCAGAGAAGCTTCAAAACATGAAATTTTCACCTCCCACTATCGCAGAAAGGGTCTTTCTAGTAGTTGCACATCAAATCGTAGCAGTCTGAAGTGTTTTTCCAAAGTTATCAAAATCTTTATGTTTGGCGTTCCGGAACCCACCTTATGTCAGGCTGAAAACGCGTTTTCTGCATTGTGTCATAACTTTGCAGAGAAGCTTCAGAACATGAAATTTTCACATCCCACTATTGCAGAAAGGGTCTTTCTAGTAGTTGCACATCAAATCTTAGCTGTCTGAAGTGTTATTCCAAAGTTATCAACTTTTTTTATTTTTGGCCTTCCGGAATCGACCTTATCTCAGGCTGAAAACATGTTTTACGCATTGTGCCATAACTTTGCAGGGAAACTTCAGAACATAAAATTTTATTTTCACCTCCCACTATAGCAGAAATGGTCTTTCTCGTAGTTGCACATTAATTCTATGCAGTCTGAAGTGTTTTTCCAAAGTTATCAACATTTTTATGTTTGGCGTTCAGAACCCACCTTATCTCAGGCTGAAAACGTGTTTCTTTCTTTGTGCCATAACTTTGCAGGGAAGCTTCAGAACATGAAATTTTCACCTCTGACTATAGCAGAAAGGGTTTTTCTAGTAGTTGCACATCATATCTAAGCTGTCTGAAGAGTTTTTCCAAAGTTATCAACATTTTTATGTTTTTGTGTTCCGGAATCCACCTCATCTCAGGCTGAAAACGCGTTTCCTGCTTTGTGCCATAACTTTGCAGGGAAGCTTCAGAACATGGAATTTTAACCTCCCATTAAAGCAGAAACGGTCTTTCTAGTAGTTGCACATCAAACATAAGCTGTCTGAAGTTTTTTTCCAAAGTCATCAACATTTTTATTCATGGCGTTCCGGAACCCATCTTATCTCAGGTTGAAAACGCGTTTTCTGCCTTGTGCAATAACTTTGCAGGGAAGCTTCAGAACATGGAATTTTAACCTCCCGCGAAAGCAGAAAGGGTCTTTCTAGTAGGTGCACATCAAATCTAAGCTGTCTGAAGTGTTTTTCCAAAGTTATCAACATTTTTATGTTTGCCGTTCCGGAATTGACATTATCTCAGGCTGAAAAGGCGTTTTCTGCATTGTGCCATAACTTTGGAGGGAAGCTTCAGAACATGAAAATTTCACCACCCACTATGGCAGAACGGGTCTTTCTAATAGTTGTCCATCAAATCTAAGCTGTCTGAAGTGTTTTTCCAAAGTTATCAACTTTTTTATGTCTGGCGTTCCGAAACCCACCTTATCTCAGGCTGAAAATTGTTTTTGTGCATTGTGCCATAACGTCTCAGGGAAGCTTCAGAACATGGAATTTTTACATTCCACTATATCAGAAAGGGTCTTTCTAGTAGTTGCACATAAAATATAAGCTGTCTGAACTGTTTTTCCATAGTTATCAACATCTTTATGTTTGGCGTTCCGGAACCCACCTTCCGTCAGGCTGAAAATGCGTTTTCTGCATTGTGCCATAACTTTGCAGGGAAGCTTCAGAACATGAAATTTTCACCTCCCACTTTCACAGAAAGGGTCTTTCTAGTAGTTGCACATCAAATCGAAGCTGTCTGAAGTGTTTTTCCAAAGTTATCAATATTTTTATGTTTGACGTTCCGGAATCGACATTATCTCAGACTGAATACGCGTTTTACGCATTCTGCCATAACTTTGCAGGGAAGCTTCAAAACATGAAATTTTCACCTCCCACTATCGCAGAAAGGGTCTTTCTAGTAGTTGCACATCAAATCGTAGCAGTCTGAAGTGTTTTTCCAAAGTTATCAAAATCTTTATGTTTGGCGTTCCGGAACCCACCTTATGTCAGGCTGAAAACGCGTTTTCTGCATTGTGTCATAACTTTGCAGAGAAGCTTCAGAACATCAAATTTTCACATCCCACTATTGCAGAAAGGGTCTTTCTAGTAGTTGCACATCAAATCTTAGCTGTCTGAAGTGTTATTCCAAAGTTATCAACTTTTTTTATTTTTGGCCTTCCGGAATCGACCTTATCTCAGGCTGAAAACATGTTTTACGCATTGTGCCATAACTTTGCAGGGAAACTTCAGAACATAAAATTTTATTTTCACCTCCCACTATAGCAGAAATGGTCTTTCTCGTAGTTGCACATTAATTCTATGCAGTCTGAAGTGTTTTTCCAAAGTTATCAACATTTTTATGTTTGGCGTTCAGAACCCACCTTATCTCAGGCTGAAAACGTGTTTCTTTCTTTGTGCCATAACTTTGCAGGGAAGCTTCAGAACATGAAATTTTCACCTCTGACTATAGCAGAAAGGGTTTTTCTAGTAGTTGCACATCATATCTAAGCTGTCTGAAGAGTTTTTCCAAAGTTATCAACATTTTTATGTTTTTGTGTTCCGGAATCCACCTCATCTCAGGCTGAAAACGCGTTTCCTGCTTTGTGCCATAACTTTGCAGGGAAGCTTCAGAACATGGAATTTTAACCTCCCATTAAAGCAGAAAGGGTCTTTCTAGTAGTTGCACATCAAATCTAAGCTGTCTGAAGTTTTTTTCCAAAGTTATCAACATTTTTATTCATGGCGTTCCGGAACCCATCTTATCTCAGGTTGAAAACGCGTTTTCTGCCTTGTGCAATAACTTTGCAGGGAAGCTTCAGAACATGGAATTTTAACCTCCCATTAAAGCAGAAACGGTCTTTCTAGTAGTTGCACATCAAACATAAGCTGTCTGAAGTTTTTTTCCAAAGTCATCAACATTTTTATTCATGGCGTTCCGGAACCCATCTTATCTCAGGTTGAAAACGCGTTTTCTGCCTTGTGCAATAACTTTGCAGGGAAGCTTCAGAACATGGAATTTTAACCTCCCGCGAAAGCAGAAAGGGTCTTTCTAGTAGGTGCACATCAAATCTAAGCTGTCTGAAGTGTTTTTCCAAAGTTATCAACATTTTTATGTTTGCCGTTCCGGAATTGACATTATCTCAGGCTGAAAAGGCGTTTTCTGCATTGTGCCATAACTTTGGAGGGAAGCTTCAGAACATGAAAATTTCACCACCCACTATGGCAGAACGGGTCTTTCTAATAGTTGTCCATCAAATCTAAGCTGTCTGAAGTGTTTTTCCAAAGTTATCAACTTTTTTATGTCTGGCGTTCCGAAACCCACCTTATCTCAGGCTGAAAATTGTTTTTGTGCATTGTGCCATAACGTCTCAGGGAAGCTTCAGAACATGGAATTTTTACATTCCACTATATCAGAAAGGGTCTTTCTAGTAGTTCCACATAAAATATAAGCTGTCTGAAGTGTTTTTCCATAGTTATCAACATCTTTATGTTTGGCGTTCCGGAACCCACCTTCCGTCAGGCTGAAAATGCGTTTTCTGCATTGTGCCATAACTTTGCAGGGAAGCTTCAGAACATGAAATTTTCACCTCCCACTTTCACAGAAAGGGTCTTTCTAGTAGTTGCACATCAAATCGAAGCTGTCTGAAGTGTTTTTCCAAAGTTATCAATATTTTTATGTTTGACGTTCCGGAATCGACATTATCTCAGACTGAAAACGCGTTTTACGCATTCTGCCATAACTTTGCAGGGAAGCTTCAAAACATGAAATTTTCACCTCCCACTATCGCAGAAAGGGTCTTTCTAGTAGTTGCACATCAAATCGTAGCAGTCTGAAGTGTTTTTCCAAAGTTATCAAAATCTTTATGTTTGGCGTTCCGGAACCCACCTTATGTCAGGCTGAAAACGCGTTTTCTGCATTGTGTCATAACTTTGCAGAGAAGCTTCAGAACATCAAATTTTCACATCCCACTATTGCAGAAAGGGTCTTTCTAGTAGTTGCACATCAAATCTTAGCTGTCTGAAGTGTTATTCCAAAGTTATCAACTTTTTTTATTTTTGGCCTTCCGGAATCGACCTTATCTCAGGCTGAAAACATGTTTTACGCATTGTGCCATAACTTTGCAGGGAAACTTCAGAACATAAAATTTTATTTTCACCTCCCACTATAGCAGAAATGGTCTTTCTCGTAGTTGCACATTAATTCTATGCAGTCTGAAGTGTTTTTCCAAAGTTATCAACATTTTTATGTTTGGCGTTCAGAACCCACCTTATCTCAGGCTGAAAACGTGTTTCTTTCTTTGTGCCATAAGTTTGCAGGGAAGCTTCAGAACATGAAATTTTCACCTCTGACTATAGCAGAAAGGGTTTTTCTAGTAGTTGCACATCATATCTAAGCTGTCTGAAGAGTTTTTCCAAAGTTATCAACATTTTTATGTTTTTGTGTTCCGGAATCCACCTCATCTCAGGCTGAAAACGCGTTTCCTGCTTTGTGCCATAACTTTGCAGGGAAGCTTCAGAACATGGAATTTTAACCTCCCATTAAAGCAGAAAGGGTCTTTCTAGTAGTTGCACATCAAATCTAAGCTGTCTGAAGTTTTTTTCCAAAGTTATCAACATTTTTATTCATGGCGTTCCGGAACCCATCTTATCTCAGGTTGAAAACGCGTTTTCTGCCTTGTGCAATAACTTTGCAGGGAAGCTTCAGAACATGGAATTTTAACCTCCCGCGAAAGCAGAAAGGGTCTTTCTAGTATGTGCACATCAAATCTAAGCTGTCTGAAGTGTTTTTCCAAAGTTATCAACATTTTTATGTTTGCCGTTCCGGAATTGACATTATCTCAGGCTGAAAAGGCGTTTTCTGCATTGTGCCATAACTTTGGAGGGAAGCTTCAGAACATGAAAATTTCACCACCCACTATGGCAGAACGGGTCTTTCTAATAGTTGTCCATCAAATCTAAGCTGTCTGAAGTGTTTTTCCAAAGTTATCAACTTTTTTATGTTTGGCGTTCCGAAACCCACCTTATCTCAGGCTGAAAATTGTTTTTGTGCATTGTGCCATAACGTCTCAGGGAAGCTTCAGAACATGGAATTTTCACATTCCACTATATCAGAAAGGGTCTTTCTAGTAGTTGCACATAAAATATAAGCTGTCTGAAGTGTTTTTCCATAGTTATCAACATCTTTATGTTTGGCGTTCCGGAACCCACCTTCCGTCAGGCTAAAAATGCGTTTTCTGCATTGTGCCATAACTTTGCAGGGAAGCTTCAGAACAAGAAATTTTCACCTCCCACTTTCACAGAAAGGGTCTTTCTAGTAGTTGCACATCAAATCGAAGCTGTCTGAAGTGTTTTTCCAAAGTTATCAATATTTTTATGTTTGACGTTCCGGAATCGACATTATCTCAGACTGAAAACGCGTTTTACGCATTCTGCCATAACTTTGCAGGGAAGCTTCAAAACATGAAATTTTCACCTCCCACTATCGCAGAAAGGGTCTTTCTAGTAGTTGCACATCAAATCGTAGCAGTCTGAAGTGTTTTTCCAAAGTTATCAAAATCTTTATGTTTGGCGTTCCGGAACCCACCTTATGTCAGACTGAAAACGCGTTTTCTGCATTGTGTCATAACTTTGCAGAGAAGCTTCAGAACATGAAATTTTCACATCCCACTATTGCAGAAAGGGTCTTTCTAGTAGTTGCACATCAAATCTTAGCTGTCTGAAGTGTTATTCCAAAGTTATCAACTTTTTTTATTTTTGGCCTTCCGGAATCGACCTTATCTCAGGCTGAAAACATGTTTTACGCATTGTGCCATAACTTTGCAGGGAAACTTCAGAACATAAAATTTTATTTTCACCTCCCACTATAGCAGAAATGGTCTTTCTCGTAGTTGCACATTAATTCTATGCAGTCTGAAGTGTTTTTCCAAAGTTATCAACATTTTTATGTTTGGCGTTCAGAACCCACCTTATCTCAGGCTGAAAACGTGTTTCTTTCTTTGTGCCATAACTTTGCAGGGAAGCTTCAGAACATGAAATTTTCACCTCTGACTATAGCAGAAAGGGTTTTTCTAGTAGTTGCACATCATATCTAAGCTGTCTGAAGAGTTTTTCCAAAGTTATCAACATTTTTATGTTTTTGTGTTCCGGAATCCACCTCATCTCAGGCTGAAAACGCGTTTCCTGCTTTGTGCCATAACTTTGCAGGGAAGCTTCAGAACATGGAATTTTAACCTCCCATTAAAGCAGAAAGGGTCTTTCTAGTAGTTGCACATCAAATCTAAGCTGTCTGAAGTTTTTTTCCAAAGTTATCAACATTTTTATTCATGGCGTTCCGGAACCCATCTTATCTCAGGTTGAAAACGCGTTTTCTGCCTTGTGCAATAACTTTGCAGGGAAGCTTCAGAACATGGAATTTTAACCTCCCGCGAAAGCAGAAAGGGTCTTTCTAGTAGGTGCACATCAAATCTAAGCTGTCTGAAGTGTTTTTCCAAAGTTATCAACATTTTTATGTTTGCCGTTCCGGAATTGACATTATCTCAGGCTAAAAAGGCGTTTTCTGCATTGTGCCATAACTTTGGAGGGAAGCTTCAGAACATGAAAATTTCACCACCCACTATGGCAGAACGGGTCTTTCTAATAGTTGTCCATCAAATCTAAGCTGTCTGAAGTGTTTTTCCAAAGTTATCAACTTTTTTATGTTTGGCGTTCCGAAACCCACCTAATCTCAGGCTGAAAATTGTTTTTGTGCATTGTGCCATAACGTCTCAGGGAAGCTTCAGAACATGGAATTTTCACATTCCACTATATCAGAAAGGGTCTTTCTAGTAGTTGCACATAAAATATAAGCTGTCTGAAGTGTTTTTCCATAGTTATCAACATCTTTATGTTTGGCGTTCCGGAACCCACCTTCCATCAGGCTGAAAATGCGTTTTCTGCATTGTGCCATAACTTTGCAGGGAAGCTTCAGAACATGAAATTTTCACCTCCCACTTTCACAGAAAGGGTCTTTCTAGTAGTTGCACATCAAATCGAAGCTGTCTGAAGTGTTTTTCCAAAGTTATCAATATTTTTATGTTTGACGTTCCGGAATCGACATTATCTCAGACTGAAAACGCGTTTTACGCATTCTGCCATAACTTTGCAGGGAAGCTTCAGAACATGAAAATTTCACCACCCACTTTGGCAGAAAGGGTCTTTCTAGTAGTTGTACATCAAATCTAAGCTGTCTGAGGTGTTTTTCCGAAGTTATCAACTGTTTTATGTTTGGCGTTCCGGAATCAACCTTATCTCAGGCTAAAAAGGCGTTTTCTGCATTGTGCCTTAACTTTGCAGGGAAGCTGCAGAACATGAAATTTTCACGTCCCACTATAGCAGAAAGGGTCTTTCGCGTAGTTGCACATCAAATCTAAGCGGTCTGAAGTGTATTTCCAAAGTTATCAACATTTTTATGTTTGCCGTTCCGGAATCGACATCATCTCAGGCTGAAAAGGCGTTTTTGTGCATTGTGCCATAACTTCTCAGGGAAGCTTCAGAACATGGAATTTTCACATTACACGATATCAGAAAGGGTCTTTCTAGTAGTTGCACATAAAATATAAGCTGTCTGAAGTGTTTTTCCATAGTTATCAACATCTTTATGTTTGGCGTTCCGAAACCCACCTTATCTCAGCCTGAAAACGCGTTTTACATATTTTGCCATAACTTTGCAGGGAAGCTTCAGAACATGAAATTTTAACATCCCACTATAGCAGAAAGGGTCTTTCTAGTAGTTGCACATCAAATCTAAGCTGTCTGAAGTGTTTTTCCAAAGTTATCAACATTCTTATGTTTGGCGTTCCGGAATCGACCTTATCTCAGGCTGAAAACGCGTTTTACGCATTGTGCCATAACTTTGCAGGAAAGCTTCAGAACATGAAATTTTCAACTCCCACTATAGCAGAAAGGGTCTTTCTAGTAGTTGCACATCAAATCTAAGCTGTCTGAAGTGTTTTTCCAAAGTTATCAATATTTTTATGTTTGGCGTTCCGGAATCGACCTTAACTCTGGCTGAAAACGCGTTTCCTGCATTGTGGCATAACTTTGCAGGGAAGCTTCAGAACATGAAATTTTCACCTCCCACTAAAGCAGAAAGGGGCTTTCTAGTAGTTGCACATCAAATCTAAGCTGTCTGAAGTGTTTTTCCAAAGTTATCAACATTTTTATGTTTGGCGTTCTGGAACCCACCTAATCTCAGACTGAAAACGCGTTTTCTGCATTGTGCCATAACTTTTCAGGGAAGCTTCAGAACATGAAATTTTCAACTCCCACGATAGCAGAAAGGGTCTTTCTAGTAGTTGCACATCAAATCAAAGCTGTCTGAAGTGTTTTTCCAAAGTTATCAATATTTTTATGTTTGGCGTTCCGGAATCGACCTTATCTCAGGCTGAAAACGCGTTTTCTGCATTGTGGCATAACTTTGCAGGGAAGCTTCGGAACATGAAATGTTCGCCTCCCACTATAGCAGAAAGGGTCTTTCTAGTAGTTGCACATCAAATCTAAGCTGTCTGAAGTGTTTTTCCAAAGATATCAACATTTTTAAGTTTGGCGTTCCGGAACCCACCTAGTCTCAGCCTGAAAACGCATTTTACATATTTTGCCATAACTTTGCAGGGAAGCTTCAGAATATGAAATTTTAACATCCCACTATAGCAGAAAGGGTCTTTCTAGTAGTTGCACATCAAATCTAAGCTGTCTGAAGTGTTTTTCTAAAGTTATCAACATTCTTATGTTTGGCGTTTCGGAATCGACCTTATCTCCGGCTGAAAACGCGTTTTGTGCAATGTGCCATAACTTTGCAGGGAAGCTTCAGAACATGAAATTTTAACCTCCCACTATATCAGATAGGGTTTTTCTAGAAGTTGCACATCAAATCTAAGCTGTCGAAACTGTTTTTCCAAAGTCATCAACATTTTTATGTTTGGCGTTTCGCAATCGATCTTATCTCCGGCTGAAAACGCGTTTTAACTTTGTGCCATAACTTTGCAGGGAAGCTTCAGAACATGAAATTTTAACCTCCCACTATAGCAGAAAAGGTCCTTCTAGTAGTTGCACATCAAATCTAAGCTGTCTTGAAGTGTTTTTCTAAAGTTATCAACATTTTTAAGTTTGGCGTTCTGGAACCCACCTTATCTCACGCTGAAAATGCGTTTTCTGCATTGTCCCATAACTTTGAAGGAAAGCTTCAGAACATGAAAGTTTCACCTCCCACTATAGCAGAAAGGGTTTTTCTAGTAGTTGCACATCAAATCTAAGCTGTCTGAAGTGTTTTTCGAAAGTTATCAACATTTTCAAGTTTGGCGTTCCGGAACCCACCTTATCTAAGGCTGAAAACGCGTTTTCTGCATTGTGCCACAACTTTGCAGGGAAGCTTCAGAACATGAAATTTTCACCACCCACTATAGCAGAAAGGGTCTTTCTTGTAGTTGCACATCAAATCTAAGCTGTCTGAAGTGTTTTTCGAAAGTTATCAACATTTTTATGTTTGGCGTTCCGGAATCGACCTTATCTCAGGCTGAAAACGCGTTTTACGCATTGTCCCATAACTTTCCAGGGAAGCTTCAGAATATGAAATTTTTACCTCCCACTATGGCAGAAAGGGTCTTTCTAGTAGTTGCACATCAAATCTAAGCTGTCTGAAGTGTTGTTCCAAACTTATCAACATTTTTACGTTTGGCGTTCCGGAATCGACCTTATCTCAGGCTGAAAACGCGTTTTCTGCATTGTGGCATAACTTTGCAGGGAAGCTTCAGAACATGAAATGTTCGCCTCCCACTATAGCAGAAAGGGTCTTTCTAGTAGTTGCACATCAAATCTAAGCTGTCTGAAGTGTTTTTCCAAAGATATCAACATTTTTAAGTTTGGCGTTCCGGAACCCACCTAATCTCAGCCTGAAAACGCGTTTTACATATTTTGCCATAACTTTGCAGGGAAGCTTCAGAATATGAAATTTTAACATCCCACTATAGCAGAAAGGGTCTTTCTAGTAGTTGCACATCAAATCTAAGCTGTCTGAAGTGTTTTTCCAAAGTTATCAACATTCTTATGTTTGGCGTTTCGGAATCGACCTTATCTCCGGCTGAAAACGCGTTTTCTGCAATGTGCCATAACTTTGCAGGGAAGCTTCAGAACATGAAATTTTAACCTCCCACTATAGCAGATAGGGTTTTTCTAGAAGTTGCACATCAAATCTAAGCTGTCGAAAGTGTTTTTCCAAAGTCATCAACATTTTTATGTTTGGCGTTTCGCAATCGATCTTATCTCCGGCTGAAAACGCGTTTTAACTTTGTGCCATAACTTTGCAGGGAAGCTTCAGAACATGAAATTTTAACCTCCCACTATAGCAGAAAAGGTCCTTCTAGTAGTTGCACATCAAATCTAAGCTGTCTTGAAGTGTTTTTCTAAAGTTATCAACATTTTTAAGTTTGGCGTTCCGGAACCCACCTTATCTCACGCTGAAAATGCGTTTTCTGCATTGTCCCATAACTTTGAAGGAAAGCTTCAGAACATGAAAGTTTCACCTCCCACTATAGCAGAAAGGGTTTTTCTAGTAGTTGCACATCAAATCTAAGCTGTCTGAAGTGTTTTTCGAAAGTTATCAACATTTTCAAGTTTGGCGTTCCGGAACCCACCTTATCTAAGGCTGAAAACGCGTTTTCTGCATTGTGCCACAACTTTGCAGGGAAGCTTCAGAACATGAAATTTTCACCACCCACTATAGCAGAAAGGGTCTTTCTTGTAGTTGCACATCAAATCTAAGCTGTCTGAAGTGTTTTTCGAAAGTTATCAACATTTTTATGTTTGGCGTTCCGGAATCGACCTTATCTCAGGCTGAAAACGCGTTTTACGCATTGTCCCATAACTTTCCAGGGAAGCTTCAGAATATGAAATTTTTACCTCCCACTATGGCAGAAAGGGTCTTTCTAGTAGTTGCACATCAAATCTAAGCTGTCTGAAGTGTTGTTCCAAAGTTATCAACATTTTTACGTTTGGCGTTCCCGAACCCACCTTATCTCGGGCTGAAAACGCGTTTTCTGCATTGTGCCATAACTTTGCAGGGAAGCTTCAGAACATGCAATTTTCACCTCCCACTATAGCAGAAAGGGTCTTTCTAGTTGTTGCACATTAAATCTAAGCTGTCTGAAGTGTTTTTCCAAAGTTATCAACATTTTTACGTTTGCCGCTCCGGAACCCACATTATCTCGGGCTGAAAACGGGTTTTCTGCATTGTGCCATAACTTTGCAGGGAAGCTTCAGAACATGAAATTTTAACCTCCCACGATTGCAGAAAGTGTCTTTCTAGTAGTTGCACATCAAATCTAAGCTGTCTGAAGTGTTGTTCCAAAGTTATCAACATTTTTACGTTTGGCGTTCCGGAACCCACCTTATCTCAGGCTGAAAACGCGTTTTGTGCATTGTGCCATTAATTCTCAGGGAAGATTCAGAAAATGAAATTTTCACCTCCCACTATAGCAGAAAGGGTCTTTCTAGTAGTTGCACGTCAAATCTAAGCTGTCTGAAGTGTTTTTCCAAAGTTATCAACATTTTTATGTTTGGCGTTCTGGAATCGGCCTTATCTCAGGCTGAAAACGCGTTTTACGCATTGTGCAATAACTTTGCAGGGAAGCTTCAGAAAATGAAATTTTCAACTCCCACAATAGCAGAAAGGGTCTTTCTAGTAGTTGCACATCAAATCTAAGCCGTCTGAAGTGTTTTTCCAAAGTTATCAACATTTTTATGTTTGGCGTTCCGGAATCGACCTTATCTCAGGCTGAAAACGCGTTTTCTGCATTGTGCCATAACTTTGCAGGGAAGCTTCAGAACTAGAAATTTTAACCTCCCACTATTGCAGAAAGTGTCTTTCTAGTAGTTGCACATCAAATCTAAGCTGTCTGAAGTGGTTTTCCAAAGTTGTCAACATTTTTATGTTTGGCGTTCCGGAATCCACCTTATCTCAGCCTGAAAACGCGTTTTCTGCATTGTTCGTTATCTTTGCAGGGAAGCATCAGAACATGAAATTTTCAGCTCCCACTATGACAAACATCGTCTTTCTAGTAGTTGCACATCAAATCTAATCTGTCTGAAGTGTTTTTCGAAAGTTATCAACATTTTTATGTTTGGCGTTCCGGAACCCACCTTATCTAAGGCTGAAAATGCGTTTTCCGCATTGTGCCATAACTTTGAAGGAAAGCGTCAGAACATAAAATTTTCACATCCCACTATAGCAGAAAGGGTCTTTCTAGTAGTTGCACTTCAAATATAAGCTGTCTGAAGTGTTTTTCCAAAGTTATCAACATTTTTATGTTTGGCGTTCCGGAACCCACCTTATCTCAGGCTGAAAACGCGTTTTCTGCATTGTGCCATAACTTTGAAGGAAAGCTTCAGAACATGAAAGTTTCACCTCCCACTATAGCAGAAAGGGTCTTTCTAGTAGGTGCACATCAAATCTAATCTGTCTGAAATGTTTTTTCCAAAGTTATCAACATTTTTATGTTTGGCGTTCCGGAACCCACCTTATCTCAGGCTGAAAACGCGTTTTCTGCATTGTGCCATAACTTTGAAGGAAAGCTTCAGAACATGGAATTTTAACCTCCCACTGTAACAGAAAGGGTCTTTCTAGTAGTTGCACATCAAATCTAATCTGTCTGAACTGTTTTTTCCAAAGTTATCAACATTTTTATTTTTGGCGTTCCGGAACCCACCTTATGTCAGGCTGAAAACGCGTTTTCTACATTGTTCCTTAACTTTGCAGGGAAGCTTCAGAACATGAAATTTTCAACTCCAACTATAACAGACAGGGTTCTTTGTAGTAGTTGCACGTCAAATCCAAGCTGTCTGAAGTGTTTTTCCAAAGTTATCAACATTTTTATGTTTGGCGTTCCGGAACCCTCCTTATCTCAGCCTGAAAATGCGTTTTCTGCATTGTGCCATAACTTTACAGAGAAGCTTCAGAACATGAAATTTTCACCTCCCACTATAGCAGAAAGGGTCTTTCTAGTAGTTGCACATCAAATCTAAGCTGTCTGAAGTGTTTTTCCAAAGATATCAACATTTTTAAGTTTGGCGTTCCGGAACCCACCTAATCTCAGCCTGAAAACGCGTTTTACATATTTTGCCATAACTTTGCAGGGAAGCTTCAGAATATGAAATTTTAACATCCCACTATAGCAGAAAGGGTCTTTCTAGTAGTTGCACATCAAATCTAAGCTGTCTGAAGTGTTTTTCCAAAGTTATCAACATTCTTATGTTTGGCGTTTCGGAATCGACCTTATCTCCGGCTGAAAACGCGTTTTCTGCAATGTGCCATAACTTTGCAGGGAAGCTTCAGAACATGAAATTTTAACCTCCCACTATAGCAGATAGGGTTTTTCTAGAAGTTGCACATCAAATCTAAGCTGTCGAAAGTGTTTTTCCAAAGTCATCAACATTTTTATGTTTGGCGTTTCGCAATCGATCTTATCTCCGGCTGAAAACGCGTTTTAACTTTGTGCCATAACTTTGCAGGGAAGCTTCAGAACATGAAATTTTAACCTCCCACTATAGCAGAAAAGGTCCTTCTAGTAGTTGCACATCAAATCTAAGCTGTCTTGAAGTGTTTTTCTAAAGTTCTCAACATTTTTAAGTTTGGCGTTCCGGAACCCACCTTATCTCACGCTGAAAATGCGTTTTCTGCATTGTCCCATAACTTTGAAGGAAAGCTTCAGAACATGAAAGTTTCACCTCCCACTATAGCAGAAAGGGTTTTTCTAGTAGTTGCACATCAAATCTAAGCTGTCTGAAGTGTTTTTCGAAAGTTATCAACATTTTCAAGTTTGGCGTTCCGGAACCCACCTTATCTAAGGCTGAAAACGCGTTTTCTGCATTGTGCCACAACTTTGCAGGGAAGCTTCAGAACATGAAATTTTCACCACCCACTATAGCAGAAAGGGTCTTTCTTGTAGTTGCACATCAAATCTAAGCTGTCTGAAGTGTTTTTCAAAAGTTATCAACATTTTTATGTTTGGCGTTCCGGAATCGACCTTATCTCAGGCTGAAAACGCGTTTTACGCATTGTCCCATAACTTTCCAGGGAAGCTTCAGAATATGAAATTTTTACCTCCCACTATGGCAGAAAGGGTCTTTCTAGTAGTTGCACATCAAATCTAAGCTGTCTGAAGTGTTGTTCCAAAGTTATCAACATTTTTACGTTTGGCGTTCCCGAACCCACCTTATCTCGGGCTGAAAACCCGTTTTCTGCATTGTGCCATAACTTTGCAGGGAAGCTTCAGAACATGCAATTTTCACCTCCCACTATAGCAGAAAGGGTCTTTCTAGTTGTTGCACATTAAATCTAAGCTGTCTGAAGTGTTTTTCCAAAGTTATCAACATTTTTACGTTTGCCGTTCCGGAACCCACATTATCTCGGGCTGAAAACGGGTTTTCTGCATTGTGCCATAACTTTGCAGGGAAGCTTCAGAACATGAAATTTTAACCTCCCACTATTGCAGAAAGTGTCTTTCTAGTAGTTGCACATCAAATCTAAGCTGTCTGAAGTGTTGTTCCAAAGTTATCAACATTTTTACGTTTGGCGTTCCGGAACCCACCTTATCTCAGGCTGAAAACGCGTTTTGTGCATTGTGCCATTAATTCTCAGGGAAGATTCAGAAAATGAAATTTTCACCTCCCACTATAGCAGAAAGGGTCTTTCTAGTAGTTGCACATCAAATCTAAGCTGTCTGAAGTGTTTTTCCAAAGTTATCAACATTTTTATGTTTGGCGTTCTGGAATCGGCCTTATCTCAGGCTGAAAACGCGTTTTACGCATTGTGCAATAACTTTGCAGGGAAGCTTCAGAAAATGAAATTTTCAACTCCCACAATAGCAGAAAGGGTCTTTCTAGTAGTTGCACATCAAATCTAAGCCGTCTGAAGTGTTTTTCCAAAGTTATCAACATTTTTATGTTTGGCGTTCAGGAATCGACCTTATCTCAGGCTGAAAACGCGTTTTCTGCATTGTGCCATAACTTTGCAGGGAAGCTTCAGAACTAGAAATTTTAACCTCCCACTATTGCAGAAAGTGTCTTTCTAGTAGTTGCACATCAAATCTAAGCTGTCTGAAGTGGTTTTCCAAAGTTGTCAACATTTTTATGTTTGGCGTTCCGGAATCCACCTTATCTCAGGCTGAAAACGCGTTTTCTGCATTGTTCGTTATCTTTGCAGGGAAGCATCAGAACATGAAATTTTCAGCTCCCACTATGACAAACATCGTCTTTCTAGTAGTTGCACATCAAATCTAATCTGTCTGAAGTGTTTTTCGAAAGTTATCAACATTTTTATGTTTGGCGTTCCGGAACCCACCTTATCTAAGGCTGAAAATGCGTTTTCCGCATTGTGCCATAACTTTGAAGGAAAGCGTCAGAACATAAAATTTTCACCTCCCACTATAGCAGAAAGGGTCTTTCTAGTAGTTGCACTTCAAATATAAGCTGTCTGAAGTGTTTTTCCAAAGTTATCAACATTTTTATGTTTGGCGTTCCGGAACCCACCTTATCTCAGGCTGAAAACGCGTTTTCTGCATTGTGCCATAACTTTGAAGGAAAGCTTCAGAACATGAAAGTTTCACCTCCCACTATAGCAGAAAGGGTCTTTCTAGTAGGTGCACATCAAATCTAATCTGTCTGAAATGTTTTTTCCAAAGTTATCAACATTTTTATGTTTGGCGTTCCGGAACCCACCTTATCTCAGGCTGAAAACGCGTTTTCTGCATTGTGCCATAACTTTGAAGGAAAGCTTCAGAACATGGAATTTTAACCTCCCACTGTAACAGAAAGGGTCTTTCTAGTAGTTGCACATCAAATCTAATCTGTCTGAAATGTTTTTTCCAAAGTTATCAACATTTTTATTTTTGGCGTTCCGGAACCCACCTTATGTCAGGCTGAAAACGCGTTTTCTGCATTGTTCCTTAACTTTGCAGGGAAGCTTCAGAACATGAAATTTTCAACTCCAACTATAACAGACAGGGTTCTTTGTAGTAGTTGCACGTCAAATCCAAGCTGTCTGAAGTGTTTTTCCAAAGTTATCAACATTTTTATGTTTGGCGTTCCGGAACCCTCCTTATCTCAGCCTGAAAATGCGTTTTCTGCATTGTGCCATAACTTTACAGAGAAGCTTCAGAACATGAAATTTTCACCTCCCACTATAGCAGAAAGGGTCTTTCTAGTAGTTGCACATCAAATATAAGCTGTCTGAAATGTTTTTCCAAAGTTATCAACATTTTTATGTTTGGCGTTCCGGAACACACCTTATCTCAGGCTGAAGACGCGTTTTACGCATTGTGCCATAACTTTGCAGGGAAGTTCCAGAACATGCAATTTTCACCTCCCACTATAGCAGAAAGGGTCTTTCTAGTTGTTGCACATTAAATCTAAGCTGTCTGAAGTGTTTTTCCAAAGTTATCAACATTTTTACGTTTGCCGCTCCGGAACCCACATTATCTCGGGCTGAAAACGGGTTTTCTGCATTGTGCCATAACTTTGCAGGGAAGCTTCAGAACATGAAATTTTAACCTCCCACTATTGCAGAAAGTGTCTTTCTAGTAGTTGCACATCAAATCTAAGCTGTCTGAAGTGTTGTTTCAAAGTTATCAACATTTTTACGTTTGGCGTTCCGGAACCCACCTTATCTCAAGCTGAAAACGCGTTTTGTGCATTGTGCCATTAATTCTCAGGGAAGATTCAGAAAATGAAATTTTCACCTCCCACTATAGCAGAAAGGGTCTTTCAAGTAGTTGCACATTAAATCTAAGCTGTCTCAAGTGTTTTTCCAAAGTTATCAACATTTTTATGTTTGGCGTTCTGGAATCGGCCTTATCTCAGGCTGAAAACGCGTTTTACGCATTGTGCAATAACTTTGCAGGGAAGCTTCAGAAAATGAAATTTTCAACTCCCACAATAGCAGAAAGGGTCTTTCTAGTAGTTGCACATCAAATCTAAGCTGTCTGAAGTGTTTTTCCAAAGCTATCAACATTTTTATGTTTGGCGTTCTGGAATCGGCCTTATCTCAGGCTGAAAACGCGTTTTACGCATTGTGCAATAACTTTGCAGGGAATCTTCAGAAAATGAAATTTTCAACTCCCACAATAGCAGAAAGGGTCTTTCTAGTAGTTGCACATCAAATCTAAGCCGTCTGAAGTGTTTTTCCAAAGTTATCAACATTTTTATGTTTGGCGTTCCGGAATCGACCTTATCTCAGGCTGAAAACGCGTTTTCTGCATTGTGCCATAACTTTGCAGGGAAGCTTCAGAACTAGAAATTTTAACCTCCCACTATTGCAGAAAGTGTCTTTCTAGTAGTTGCACATCAAATCTAAGCTGTCTGAAGTGGTTTTCCAAAGTTGTCAACATTTTTATGTTTGGCGTTCCGGAATCCACCTTATCTCAGGCTGAAAACGCGTTTTCTGCATTGTTCGTTATCTTTGCAGGGAAGCATCAGAACATGAAATTTTCAGCTCCCACTATGACAAACATCGTCTTTCTAATAGTTGCACATCAAATCTAATCTGTCTGAAGTGTTTTTCGAAAGTTATCAACATTTTTATGTTTGGCGTTCCGGAACCCACCTTATCTAAGGCTGAAAATGCGTTTTCTGCATTGTGCCATAACTTTGAAGGAAAGCGTCAGAACATAAAATTTTCACCTCCCACTATAGCAGAAAGGGTCTTTCTAGTAGTTGCACTTCAAATATAAGCTGTCTGAAGTGTTTTTCCAAAGTTATCAACATTTTTATGTTTGGCGTTCCGGAACCCACCTTATCTCAGGCTGAAAACGCGTTTTCTGCATTGTGCCATAACTTTGAAGGAAAGCTTCAGAACATGAAAGTTTCACCTCCCACTATAGCAGAAAGGGTCTTTCTCGTAGGTGCACATCAAATCTAATCTGTCTGAAATGTTTTTTCCAAAGTTATCAACATTTTTATGTTTGGCGTTCCGGAACCCACCTTATCTCAGGCTGAAAACGCGTTTTCTGCATTGTGCCATACCTTTGAAGGAAAGCTTCAGAACATGGAATTTTAACCTCCCACTGTAACAGAAAGGGTCTTTCTAGTAGTTGCACATCAAATCTAATCTGTCTGAAATGTTTTTTCCAAAGTTATCAACATTTTTATGTTTGGCGTTCCGGAACCCACCTTATGTCAGGCTGAAAACGCGTTTTCTGCATTGTTCCTTAACTTTGCAGGGAAGCTTCAGAACATGAAATTTTCAACTCCAACTATAACAGACAGGGTTCTTTGTAGTAGTTGCACGTCAAATCCAAGCTGTCTGAAGTGTTTTTCCAAAGTTATCAACATTTTTATGTTTGGCGTTCCGGAACCCTCCTTATCTCAGCCTGAAAATGCGTTTTCTGCATTGTGCCATAACTTTACAGAGAAGCTTTAGAACATGAAATTTTCACCTCCCACTATAGCAGAAAGGGTCTTTCTAGTAGTTGCACATCAAATATAAGCTGTCTGAAATGTTTTTCAAAAGTTATCAACATTTTTATGTTTGGCGTTCCGGAACACACCTTATCTCAGGCTGAAGACGCGTTTTACGCATTGTGCCATAACTTTGCAGGGAAGTTCCAGAACATGCAATTTTCACCTCCCACTATAGCAGAAAGGGTCTTTCTAGTTGTTGCACATTAAATCTAAGCTGTCTGAAGTGTTTTTCCAAAGTTATCAACATTTTTACGTTTGCCGCTCCGGAACCCACATTATCTCGGGCTGAAAACGGGTTTTCTGCATTGTGCCATAACTTTGCAGGGAAGCTTCAGAACATGAAATATTAACCTCCCACTATTGCAGAAAGTGTCTTTCTAGTAGTTGCACATCAAATCTAAGCTGTCTGAAGTGTTGTTCCAAAGTTATCAACATTTTTACGTTTGGCGTTCCGGAACCCACCTTATCTCAAGCTGAAAACGCGTTTTGTGCATTGTGCCATTAATTCTCAGGGAAGATTCAGAAAATGAAATTTTCACCTCCCACTATAGCAGAAAGGGTCTTTCAAGTAGTTGCACATCAAATCTAAGCTGTCTGAAGTGTTTTTCCAAAGTTATCAACATTTTTATGTTTGGCGTTCTGGAATCGGCCTTATCTCAGGCTGAAAACGCGTTTTACGCATTGTGCAATAACTTTGCAGGGAAGCTTCAGAAAATGAAATTTTCAACTCCCACAATAGCAGAAAGGGTCTTTCTAGTAGTTGCACATCAAATCTAAGCCGTCTGAAGTGTTTTTCCAAAGTTATCAACATTTTTATGTTTGGCGTTCCGGAATCGACCTTATCTCAGGCTGAAAACGCGTTTTCTGCATTGTGCGATAACTTTGCAGGGAAGCTTCAGAACTAGAAATTTTAACCTCCCACTATTGCAGAAAGTGTCTTTCTAGTAGTTGCACATCAAATCTAAGCTGTCTGAAGTGGTTTTCCAAAGTTGTCAACATTTTTATGTTTGGCGTTCCGGAATCCACCTTATCTCAGGCTGAAAACGCGTTTTCTGCATTGTTCGTTATCTTTGCAGGGAAGCATCAGAACATGAAATTTTCAGCTCCCACTATGACAAACATCGTCTTTCTAATAGTTGCACATCAAATCTAATCTGTCTGAAGTGTTTTTCGAAAGTTATCAACATTTTTATGTTTGGCGTTCCGGAACCCACCTTATCTAAGGCTGAAAATGCGTTTTCTGCATTGTGCCATACCTTTGAAGGAACGCGTCAGAACATAAAATTTTCACCTCCCACTATAGCAGAAAGGGTCTTTCTAGTAGTTGCACTTCAAATATAAGCTGTCTGAAGTGTTTTTCCAAAGTTATCAACATTTTTATGTTTGGCGTTCCGGAACCCACCTTATCTCAGGCTGAAAACGCGTTTTCGGCATTGTGCCATAACTTTGAAGGAAAGCTTCAGAACATGAAAGTTTCACCTCCCACTATAGCAGAAAGGGTCTTTCTAGTAGGTGCACATCAAATCTAAGCTGTCTGAAATGTTTTTTCCAAAGTTATCAACATTTTTATGTTTGGCGTTCCGGAACCCACCTTATCTCAGGCTGAAAACGCGTTTTCTGCATTGTGCCATAACTTTGCAGGGAAGCTTCAGAACATGGAATTTTAACCTCCCACTGTAACAGAAAGGGTCTTTCTAGTAGTTGCACATCAAATCTAAGCTGTCTGAAATGTTTTTTCCAAAGTTATCAACATTTTTATGTTTGGCGTTCCGGAACCCACCTTATGTCAGGCTGAAAACGCGTTTTCTGCATTGTTCCTTAACTTTGCAGGGAAGCTTCAGAACATGAAATTTTCAACTCCAACTATAACAGACAGGGTTCTTTGTAGTAGTTGCACGTCAAATCCAAGCTGTCTGAAGTGTTTTTCCAAAGTTATCAACATTTTTATGTTTGGCGTTCCGGAACCCACCTTATCTCAGCCTGAAAATGCGTTTTCTGCATTGTGCCATAACTTTACAGAGAAGCTTCAGAACATGAAATTTTCACCTCCCACTGTGCCAGAAACGGTCTTTCTAGTAGTTGCACATCAAATCTAAGCTGTCTGAAGTGTTTTTCTAAAGCTATCAACATTTTTATGTTTGCCGTTCCAGAATCGACCTTATCTCAGGCTGAAAACGCGTTGTCTGCATTGTGCCATAACTTCTCAGGGAAGCTTCAGAACATGAAATGTTCACCTCCCACTAAAGCAGAAAGGGTCTTTCTAGTAGTTGCACGTCAAATCTAGGCTGTCTGAAGTGTTTTTCCAAAGTTATCAACATTTTTATGTTTGGCGTTCCGGAATCGACCTTATCTCAGGCTTAAAACGCGTTTTACGCATTGTGCCATAACTTTGCAGGGAACCTTTAGAACATGAAATTTTCACCTCCCACTATAGCAGAAAGGGACTTTCTAGTAGTTGCACATCAAATCTAATCTGTCTGAAATGTCGTTCCAAAGTTAGCAACATTTTTAAGTTTGGCGTTTCGGAACCCACCTTATCTCTGGCTGAAAACGCGTTTTCTGCATTGTGCCATAACTTCTCAGGGAAGCTTCAGAACATGAAATGTTCACCTCCCACTATAGCAGAAAGGGTCTTTCTAGTAGTTGCACATCACATCTAAGCTGTTTTAAATGTTTTTCCAAATTTATCAACATTTTTATGTTTGGCGTTCCAGAATCGACCTTATCTGAGGCTGAAAACGCGTTTTACGCATTTTGCCATAACTTTGCAGGGAAGCTTCAGAAAATGAAATTTTCACCTCCCACTATAGCAGAAAGGGTCTTTCTAGCAGTTGCACATCAAATCTAAGCTCTCTGAAGTGTTGTTCCAAAGTTATCAACATTTTTACGTTTGGCGTTGTCATGGCTCCGGTTCCAGGCTCCGAGTCCTGGTTTTGCTTCTCTCCTTCTGCTCCTTTGGCACACGGCTGGAGCCCATTACACCCTGATTACTGTCTTCAAAAACACCTGGGCTCCAGCAACGTGTGCCAGATCGTTGTGTCTTTGTTTCCTGCCACTTCTCCTAGTCCCTGTGTGTTTCCACGTTCCCTATGGTGATTCCTGTGATTTTGGACTCCTCTCGATCCCCTGTGGTAACTCCCGGTTCTCGTGTCTCTCCCTGTGTTCGGCTTCTGCGGTTCTCGTGTCTCTCCCTGTGTTCGGCTTCTGCGGTTCTTGTGTCTCTCTCCCTGTGTTCGGCTTTTACTTCTGTGCTCTTGCTAGTTCTTTTGTTACATTGTTTAACCCTGCTGTCCTGAGTTAGTGTTTTTGGTTTCTTGCTGTTTGCCGCGTGTTTCTTGGTTTTCTTTTGTAGTTTATTCTCGGTTTTCATTTGTGATTTAAGTTCATTTAACTCCCGGTTCGGTGACGCTTTCTGTTTTGACTTTTTACTAATTTTTGTGCACTTCGGTTAGTTTCATTACTGTTTTTACACTTTGCGTTTGCTCTGTTTCTTCCCGGTTCGGTGACGCTTTCTGTTCTATTTTAGTTTGTTTAATTATTAAATATTATTTATAATTCCCTCCTGCCTCCTGTGCCTACAACCATTTGCACTTGGGTCCTACACCACGTCTCCTATACGTGGCTTTAGCTCCCTCGTCCCTTTGACCCGTGACAGAAACGATCTGGCCAGTAACATGGACCCAGCAGTGGTGAAAGGCTGGCAGGAGGAACTAGACGCTCAGGCCACCAGTATAGGTAATATGGAGAGGATGACTCTGTCCATTTTTGAGGTGTTGGACTCTATATCTCAATCAGTCACGCGGCTTTCCTCCCGCTCTGCTCTGTCCGGTGTTCCGCTTGCTTCTTCTGCTCTTCCGTCGGAGCCAATTCTGTCTGTTCCCGTCCGTGATTTTTTTTTTCGTGACTCTTGTGTTTCCCCGTCTTCGCCTCCCGTGGACACCGGCGCGGCTCTCAAGCCGCCGCCTCCCGTGGTCTCCGGCGCTGCTCTCAAGCCGCCGCCTCCCGTGGTCTCCGGCGCTGCTCTCAAGCCGCCGCCTCCCGTGGTCTCCGGCGCTGCTCTCAAGCCGGCGCCTCCCGTGGTCTCCGGCGCTGCTCTCAAGCCGGCGCCTCCCGTGGTCTCCGGCGCTGCTCTCAAGCCGGCGCCTCCCGTGGTCTCCGGCGCTGCTCTCCAGCCGGCGGCTCTCCAGCCGCCGCCTCCCGTGGTCTCCGGCGCAGCTCTCAAGCCGGCCCTTCCCGTGGTCTCCGGCGCAGCTCTCAAGCCGGCCCTTCCCGTGGTCTCCGGCGCAGCTCTCAAGCCGGCGCCTCCCGTGGTCTCCGGCGCAGCTCTCAAGCCGGCGCCTCCCGTGGTCTCCGGCGCAGCTCTCAAGCCGGCGCCTCCCGTGGTCTCCGCCGCAGCTCTCAAGCCGGCGCCTCCCGTGGTCTCCGGCGCTGCTCTCAAGCCGGCGTCTCCCGTGGTCCCCGGCGCTGCTCTCAAGCCGGCGTCTCCCGTGGTCCCCGGCGCTGCTCTCAAGCCGGCGTTTCCCGTGGTCCCCGGCGCTGCTCTCAAGCCGGCGCCTTCCCTGGTCTCTGGCGCGGCTCTCCAGCCGGCGCCTTCCCTGGTCTCTGGCGCGGCTCTCCAGCCGGCGCCTTCCCTGGTCTCTGGCGCGGCTCTCCAGCCGGCGCCTCCCGTGTTCTCCGGCGTGGCTCTCCAGCCGGCGCCTCCCGTGTTCTCCGGCGTGGCTCTCCAGCCGGCGTCTTCCCTGGTCTCTGGCGCGGCTCTCCAGCCGGCGTCTTCCCTGGTCTCTGGCGCGGCTCTCCAGCCGGCGTCTTCCCTGGTCTCTGGCGCGGCTCTCCAGCCGGCGCCTTCCCTGGTCTCTGGCGCGGCTCTCCAGCCGGCGCCTTCCCTGGTCTCTGGCGCGGCTCTCCAGCCGGCGCCTTCCCTGGTCTCTGGCGCGGCTCTCCAGCCGGCGTCTTCCCTGGTCTCCGGCACGGGTCTCCAGCCGGCGCCTCCCCTGTTCTCCGGCGCGGCTCTCCAGCCGGCGCCTCCCCTGGTCAGGCCGCTGCCTCCCAAAAACTCCGGCGCGGTTCCCAAGCCGTCGCCTCCCGAACCTTCCTGCACGGCTCCCAGGCCGTCTCCTCCCGAGGGCCCCTACGCGGTTCCCAGGCCGTCTCCTCCCGAGGGCCCCTACGCGGCTCCCAAGCCGTCTCCTCCCGAGGGCCCCTACGCGGCTCCCAAGCCGTCGCCTCCCGAGGGCCCCTACGCGGCTCCCAGGCCGTCGCCTCCCGAGGGCCCCTACGCGGCTCCCAAGCCGTCTCCTCCCGAGGGCCCCTACGCGGCTCCCAAGCCGTCTCCTCCCGAGGGCCCCTACGCGGCTCCCAAGCCGTCTCCTCCCGAGGGCCCCTACGCGGCTCCCAGGCCGTCTCCTCCCGAGGGCCCCTACGCGGCTCCCAGGCCGTCGCCTCCCGAGGGCCCCTACGCGGCTCCCAAGCCGTCGCCGCCCGACGACTCCAGCGGGGCTCCCAAGCCGCCGCCGCCCGACGACTCCAGCGGGGCTCCCAAGCCGCCGCCGCCCAAAGACTCCTGCACGACTCTCAAGCGGCCGCCTCCCGAGGACTTCTGCGCCGCTCTGAAGCTGCCGCCTCGCAAATGTTCCTGCACGGCTCTCAAGCTGCCGCGGCCTCCCGACGTCTCCAGCGGGGCTCCCAAGCCGCCGCCGCCGCCTCCCGACGTCTCCAGCGTGGCTCCCAAGTCGCCGCCGCCGCCTCCCGACGTCTCCAGCGTGGCTCCCAAGCCGCCGCCGCCGCCTCCCGACGTCTCCAGCGTGGCTCCCAAGCCGCCGCCTCCCGACGTCTCCAGCGTGGCTCCCAAGCCGCCGCCGCCGCCTCCCGACGTCTTCAGCGTGGCTCCCAAGCCGCCGCCGCCGCCGCCTCCCGACGTCTTCAGCGTGGCTCCCAAGCCGCCGCCGCCGCCGCCTCCCGACGTCTTCAGCGTGGCTCCCAAGCCGCCGCCGCGGCCTCCCCACGTCTCCTGCGTGGCTCCCAAGCCGCCGCCGCGTCCTCCCGAAGACCCCAGCCGCAACTTCCCACCCGCCACCTCCCCAGTACCCCAGCTTGTCTTCCGGGTCGCTGCAGCCCGGCTCTTCCAGTCGCTCCAATGGGCCTCCTCCTCCCCTCGTCTACGACGACCGTCCATCCAGGACTGGTAGAACACCAAGAGGTGTTCTTTAAGGGGGGGGTACTGTCATGGCTCCGGTTCCAGGTTCCGAGTCCTGGTTTTGCTTCTCTCCTTCTGCTCCTTTGGCACACGGCTGGAGCCCATTACACCCTGATTACTGTCTTCAAAAACACCTGGGCTCCAGCAACGTGTGCCAGATCGTTGTGTCTTTGTTTCCTGCCACTTCTCCTAGTCCCTGTGTGTTTCCACGTTCCCTATGGTGATTCCTGTGATTTTGGACTCCTCTCGATCCCCTGTGGTAACTCCCGGTTCTCGTGTCTCTCCCTGTGTTCGGCTTCTGCGGTTCTCGTGTCTCTCCCTGTGTTCGGCTTCTGCGGTTCTTGTGTCTCTCTCCCTGTGTTCGGCTTTTACTTCTGTGCTCTTGCTAGTTCTTTTGTTACATTGTTTAACCCTGCTGTCCTGAGTTAGTGTTTTTGGTTTCTTGCTGTTTGCCGCGTGTTTCTTGGTTTTCTTTTGTAGTTTATTCTCGGTTTTCATTTGTGATTTAAGTTCATTTAACTCCCGGTTCGGTGACGCTTTCTGTTTTGACTTTTTACTAATTTTTGTGCACTTCGGTTAGTTTCATTACTGTTTTTACACTTTGCGTTTGCTCTGTTTCTTCCCGGTTCGGTGACGCTTTCTGTTCTATTTTAGTTTGTTTAATTATTAAATATTATTTATAATTCCCTCCTGCCTCCTGTGCCTACAACCATTTGCACTTGGGTCCTACACCACGTCTCCTATACGTGGCTTTAGCTCCCTCGTCCCTTTGACCCGTGACAGGCGTTCCGGAACCCACCTTATCTCAGGCTGAAAAGGCGTTTTGTGCATTGTGCCATAACTTCTCAGGGAAGCTTCAGAACATGAAATGTTCACCTCCCACTATAGCAGAAAGGGTCTTTCTCGTAGTTGCACATCAGATCTAAGCAGTCTGAAGTGTTTTTCGAAAGTTATCTACATTTTTATGTTTGCCGTTCCGGAATCGACCTTATCTCAGGCTGAAAACGCGTTGTCTGCATTGTGCCATAACTTTGCATGGAAGCTTCCGAACATGAAATTTTAACCTCCCACTATAGCAGAAAGGGTCTTCCTAGTAGTTGCACATCAAATCTAAGCAGTCTGAAGTGTTTTTCGAAAGTTATCTACATTTTTATGTTTGCCGTTCCAGAATCGACCTTATCTCAGGCTGAAAACGCGTTGTCTGCATTGTGCCATAACTTTGCATGGAAGCTTCCGAACATGAAATTTTAACCTCCCACTATAGCAGAAAGGGTCTTCCTAGTAGTTGCACATCAAATCTAAGCAGTCTGAAGTGTTTTTCGAAAGTTATCTACATTTTTATGTTTGCCGTTCCAGAATCGACCTTATCTCAGGCTGAAAACGCGTTGTCTGCATTGTGCCATAACTTCTCAGGGAAGCTTCAGAACATTAAATGTTCACCTCCCATTATAGCAGAAAGGGTCTTTCTAGTAGTTGCACATCAAATCTAAGCTGTCTGAAGTGTTGTTCCAAAGTGATCAACATTTTTACGTTTGGCATTTCGGAACCCACCATATCTCAGGCTGAAAACGCGTTTTCTGCATTGTGCCATAACTTTGCAGGGAAGCTTCGGAACATGAAATGTTCACCTCCCACTATAGCAGGAAGGGTCTTTCTAGTAGTTGCACATCAAATCTAAGCAGTCTGAAGTGTTTTTCGAAAGTTATCTACATTTTTATGTTTGCCGTTCCAGAATCGACCTTATCTCACGCTGAAAACGCGTTGTCTGCATTGTGCCATAACTTCTCAGGGAAGCTTCAGAACATGAAATGTTCACCTCCCACTAAAGCAGAAAGGGTCTTTCTAGTAGTTGCACGTCAAATCTAAGCTGTCTGAAGTGTTTTTCCAAAGTTATCAACATTTTTATGTTTGGCGTTCCGGAATCGACCTTATCTCAGCCTTAAAACGCGTTTTACGCATTGTGCCATAACTTTGCAGGGAACCTTTAGAACATGAAATTTTCACCTCCCACTATAGCAGAAAGGGTCTTTCTAGTAGTTGCACATCAAATCTAAGCTCTCTGAAGTGTTGTTCCAAAGTTATCAACATTTTTACGTTTGGCGTTCCGGAACCCACCTTATCTCAGGCTGAAAACGCGTTTTGTGCATTGTGCCATAACTTCTCAGGGAAGCTTCAGAACATGAAATTTTCACCTCCCACTATAGCAGAAAGGGTATTTCTAGTAGTTGCACATCAAATCTAAGCTGTCTGAAGTGTTTTTCCATAGTTATCAACATTTTTATGTTTGGCGTTCCAGAATCGATCTTATCTGAGGCTGAAAACGCGTTTTACGCATTGTGCCATAACTTTTCAGGGAAGTTTGAGAAAATGAAATTTTCACCTCCCACTATAGCAGAAAGGGTCTTTCTTGTAGTTGCACATCAAATCTTTGCTGTCTGAAGTGTTTTTCCAAAGTTGTCAACATTTTTATGTTTGGCGTTCTGGAACCCACCTTATCTCAGTCTGAAAACTTGTTTTTTGCATTGTGCCATATATTCTAAGGGAAGGTTCAGAACATGAAATGTTCACCTACCACTAAAGCAGAAAGGGTCTTTCTAGTAGTTGCACGTCAAATCTAGGCTGTCTGAAGTGTTTTTCCAAAGTTATCAACATTTTTATGTTTGGCGTTCCGGAATCGACCTTATCTCAGGCTTAATACGCGTTTTACGCATTGTGCCATAACTTTGCAGGGAACCTTTAGAACATGAAATTTTCACCTCCCACTATAGCAGAAAGGGTCTTTCTAGTAGTTGCACATCACATCTAAGCTGTTTTAAGTGTTTTTCCAAATTTATCAACATTTTTATGTTTGGTGTTCCAGAATCGACCTTATCTGAGGCTGAAAACGCGTTTTACGCATTTTACCATAACTTTGCAGGGAAGCTTCAGAAAATGAAATTTTCACCTCCCACTATAGCAGAAAGGGTCTTTCTAGCAGTTGCACATCAAATCTAAGCTCTCTGAAGTGTTGTTCCAAAGTTATCAACATTTTTACGTTTGGCGTTCCGGAACCCACCTTATCTCAGGCTGAAAAGGCGTTTTGTGCATTGTGCCATAACTTCTCAGGGAAGCTTCAGAACATGAAATGTTCACCTCCCACTATAGCAGAAAGGGTCTTTCTCGTAGTTGCACATCAGATCTAAGCAGTCTGAAGTGTTTTTCGAAAGTTATCTACATTTTTATGTTTGCCGTTCCGGAATCGACCTTATCTCAGCCTGAAAACGCGTTGTCTGCATTGTGCCATATCTTTGCATGGAAGCTTCCGAACATGAAATTTTAACCTCCCACTATAGCAGAAAGGGTCTTCCTAGTAGTTGCACATCAAATCTAAGCAGTCTGAAGTGTTTTTCGAAAGTTATCTACATTTTTATGTTTGCCGTTCCAGAATCAACCTTATCTCAGGCTGAAAACGCGTTGTCTGCATTGTGCCATAACTTCTCAGGGAAGCTTCAGAACATTAAATGTTCACCTCCCATTATAGCAGAAAGGGTCTTTCTAGTAGTTGCACATCAAATCTAAGCTGTCTGAAGTGTTGTTCCAAAGTGATCAACATTTTTACGTTTGGCATTTCGGAACCCACGATATATCAGGCTGAAAACGCGTTTTCTGCATTGTGCCATAACTTTGCAGGGAAGCTTCGGAACATGAAATGTTCACCTCCCACTATAGCAGAAAGGGTCTTTCTAGTAGTTGCACATCAAATCTAAGCAGTCTGAATTGTTTTTCGAAAGTTATCTACATTTTTATGTTTGCCGTTCCAGAATCGACCTTATCTCACGATGAAAACGCGTTGTCTGCATTGTGCCATAACTTCTCAGGGAAGCTTCAGAACATGAAATGTTCACCTCCCACTAAAGCAGAAAGGGTCTTTCTAGTAGTTGCACGTCAAATCTAAGCTGTCTGAAGTGTTTTTCCAAAGTTATCAACATTTTTATGTTTGGCGTTCCGGAATCGACCTTATCTCAGGCTTAAAACGCGTTTTACGCATTGTGCCATAACTTTGCAGGGAACCTTCAGAACATGAAATTTTCACCTCCCACTATAGCAGAAAGGGACTTTCTAGTAGTTGCACATCAAATCTAATCTGTCTGAAATGTTGTTCCAAAGTTAGCAACATTTTTAAGTTTGGCGTTTCGGAACCCACCTTATCTCAGGCTGAAAATGCGTTTTCTGCATTGTGCCATAACTTCTCAGGGAAGCTTCAGAACATGAAATGTTCACCTCCCACTATAGCAGAAAGGGTCTTTCTAGTAGTTGCACATCAAATCTAAGCTGTTTTAAGTGTTTTTCCAAAGTTATCAACATTTTTATGTTTGGCGTTCCAGAATCGACCTTATCTGAGGCTGAAAACGCGTTTTACGCATTTTGCCAAAACTTTGGAGGGAAGCTTCAGAAAATGAAATTTTCACCTCCCACTATAGCAGAAAGGGTCTTTCTAGTAGTTGCACATCAAATCTAAGCTCTCTGAAGTGTTGTTCCAAAGTTATCAACATTTTTATGTTTGGCGTTCCAGAACCCACCTTATCTCAGTCTGAAAATGTGTTTCCTGCTTTGTGCCGTAACTTTGCCGGGAAGCCTCAGAACATGAAATTTTCACCTCCCGCTATAGTAGAAAGGGTCTTTCTAGTAGTTGCACTTCAAATCTACCCTGTCTGAAGTGTTTTTTCAAAGTTATCAACACTTTTATGTTTGGCGTTCCTGAATCGACCTTATCTCAGGCTGAAAACGCTTTTTACGCATTGTTCCATAACTTTGCAGGGAAGCTTCAGAACATGAAATTTTCAGCTCCCAGTATAGTAGAAAGGGTCTTTCAAGTAGTTGCACATCAAATCTAAGCTGTCTGAAGTGTTTTTCCAAAGTTATCAACATTTTTATGTTTGGCGTTCTGGAATCGGCCTTATCTCAGGCTGAAAACGCGTTTTACGCATTGTGCAATAACTTTGCAGGGAAGCTTCAGAAAATGAAATTTTCAACTCCCACAATAGCAGAAAGGGTCTTTCTAGTAGTTGCACATCAAATCTAAGCCGTCTGAAGTGTTTTTCCAAAGTTATCAACATTTTTATGTTTGGCGTTCCGGAATCGACCTTATCTCAGGCTGAAAACGCGTTTTCTGCATTGTGCGATAACTTTGCAGGGAAGCTTCAGAACTAGAAATTTTAACCTCCCACTATTGCAGAAAGTGTCTTTCTAGTAGTTGCACATCAAATCTAAGCTGTCTGAAGTGGTTTTCCAAAGTTGTCAACATTTTTATGTTTGGCGTTCCGGAATCCACCTTATCTCAGGCTGAAAACGCGTTTTCTGCATTGTTCGTTATATTTGCAGGGAAGCATCAGAACATGAAATTTTCAGCTCCCACTATGACAAACATCGTCTTTCTAATAGTTGCACATCAAATCTAATCTGTCTGAAGTGTTTTTCGAAAGTTATCAACATTTTTATGTTTGGCGTTCCGGAACCCACCTTATCTAAGGCTGAAAATGCGTTTTCTGCATTGTGCCATACCTTTGAAGGAACGCGTCAGAACATAAAATTTTCACCTCCCACTATAGCAGAAAGGGTCTTTCTAGTAGTTGCACTTCAAATATAAGCTGTCTGAAGTGTTTTTCCAAAGTTATCAACATTTTTATGTTTGGCGTTCCGGAACCCACCTTATCTCAGGCTGAAAACGCGTTTTCGGCATTGTGCCATAACTTTGAAGGAAAGCTTCAGAACATGAAAGTTTCACCTCCCACTATAGCAGAAAGGGTCTTTCTAGTAGGTGCACATCAAATCTAAGCTGTCTGAAATGTTTTTTCCAAAGTTATCAACATTTTTATGTTTGGCGTTCCGGAACCCACCTTATCTCAGGCTGAAAACGCGTTTTCTGCATTGTGCCATAACTTTGCAGGGAAGCTTCAGAACATGGAATTTTAACCTCCCACTGTAACAGAAAGGGTCTTTCTAGTAGTTGCACATCAAATCTAAGCTGTCTGAAATGTTTTTTCCAAAGTTATCAACATTTTTATGTTTGGCGTTCCGGAACCCACCTTATGTCAGGCTGAAAACGCGTTTTCTGCATTGTTCCTTAACTTTGCAGGGAAGCTTCAGAACATGAAATTTTCAACTCCAACTATAACAGACAGGGTTCTTTGTAGTAGTTGCACGTCAAATCCAAGCTGTCTGAAGTGTTTTTCCAAAGTTATCAACATTTTTATGTTTGGCGTTCCGGAACCCACCTTATCTCAGCCTGAAAATGCGTTTTCTGCATTGTGCCATAACTTTACAGAGAAGCTTCAGAACATGAAATTTTCACCTCCCACTGTGCCAGAAACGATCTTTCTAGTAGTTGCACATCAAATCTAAGCTGTCTGAAGTGTTTTTCTAAAGCTATCAACATTTTTATGTTTGCCGTTCCAGAATCGACCTTATCTCAGGCTGAAAACGCGTTGTCTGCATTGTGCCATAACTTCTCAGGGAAGCTTCAGAACATGAAATGTTCACCTCCCACTAAAGCAGAAAGGGTCTTTCTAGTAGTTGCACGTCAAATCTAGGCTGTCTGAAGTGTTTTTCCAAAGTTATCAACATTTTTATGTTTGGCGTTCCGGAATCGACCTTATCTCAGGCTTAAAACGCGTTTTACGCATTGTGCCATAACTTTGCAGGGAACCTTTAGAACATGAAATTTTCACCTCCCACTATAGCAGAAAGGGACTTTCTAGTAGTTGCACATCAAATCTAATCTGTCTGAAATGTCGTTCCAAAGTTAGCAACATTTTTAAGTTTGGCGTTTCGGAACCCACCTTATCTCAGGCTGAAAACGCGTTTTCTGCATTGTGCCATAACTTCTCAGGGAAGCTTCAGAACATGAAATGTTCACCTCCCACTATAGCAGAAAGGGTCTTTCTAGTAGTTGCACATCACATCTAAGCTGTTTTAAATGTTTTTCCAAATTTATCAACATTTTTATGTTTGGCGTTCCAGAAACGACCTTATCTGAGGCTGAAAACGCGTTTTACGCATTTTGCCATAACTTTGCAGGGAAGCTTCAGAAAATGAAATTTTCACCTCCCACTATAGCAGAAAGGGTCTTTCTAGCAGTTGCACATCAAATCTAAGCTCTCTGAAGTGTTGTTCCAAAGTTATCAACATTTTTACGTTTGGCGTTCCGGAACCCACCTTATCTCAGGCTGAAAAGGCGTTTTGTGCATTGTGCCATAACTTCTCAGGGAAGCTTCAGAACATGAAATGTTCACCTCCCACTATAGCAGAAAGGGTCTTTCTCGTAGTTGCACATCAGATCTAAGCAGTCTGAAGTGTTTTTCGAAAGTTATCTACATTTTTATGTTTGCCGTTCCGGAATCGACCTTATCTCAGGCTGAAAACGCGTTGTCTGCATTGTGCCATAACTTTGCATGGAAGCTTCCGAACATGAAATTTTAACCTCCCACTATAGCAGAAAGGGTCTTCCTAGTAGTTGCACATCAAATCTAAGCAGTCTGAAGTGTTTTTCGAAAGTTATCTACATTTTTATGTTTGCCGTTCCAGAATCGACCTTATCTCAGGCTGAAAACGCGTTGTCTGCATTGTGCCATAACTTTGCATGGAAGCTTCCGAACATGAAATTTTAACCTCCCACTATAGCAGAAAGGGTCTTCCTAGTAGTTGCACATCAAATCTAAGCAGTCTGAAGTTTTTTTCGAAAGTTATCTACATTTTTATGTTTGCCGTTCCAGAATCGACCTTATCTCAGGCTGAAAACGCGTTGTCTGCATTGTGCCATAACTTCTCAGGGAAGCTTCAGAACATTAAATGTTCACCTCCCATTATAGCAGAAAGGGTCTTTCTAGTAGTTGCACATCAAATCTAAGCTGTCTGAAGTGTTGTTCCAAAGTGATCAACATTTTTACGTTTGGCATTTCGGAACCCACCATATCTCAGGCTGAAAACGCGTTTTCTGCATTGTGCCATAACTTTGCAGGGAAGCTTCGGAACATGAAATGTTCACCTCCCACTATAGCAGGAAGGGTCTTTCTAGTAGTTGCACATCAAATCTAAGCAGTCTGAAGTGTTTTTCGAAAGTTATCTACATTTTTATGTTTGCCGTTCCAGAATCGACCTTATCTCACGCTGAAAACGCGTTGTCTGCATTGTGCCATAACTTCTCAGGGAAGCTTCAGAACATGAAATGTTCACCTCCCACTAAAGCAGAAAGGGTCTTTCTAGTAGTTGCACGTCAAATCTAAGCTGTCTGAAGTGTTTTTCCAAAGTTATCAACATTTTTATGTTCGGCGTTCCGGAATCGACCTTATCTCAGCCTTAAACCGCCTTTTACGCATTGTGCCATAACTTTGCAGGGAACCTTTAGAACATGAAATTTTCACCTCCCACTATAGCAGAAAGGGTCTTTCTAGTAGTTGCACATCAAATCTAAGCTCTCTGAAGTGTTGTTCCAAAGTTATCAACATTTTTACGTTTGGCGTTCCGGAACCCACCTTATCTCAGGCTGAAAACGCGTTTTGTGCATTGTGCCATAACTTCTCAGGGAAGCTTCAGAACATGAAATTTTCACATCCCACTATAGCAGAAAGGGTCTTTCTAGTAGTTGCACATCAAATCTAAGCTGTCTGAAGTGTTTTTCCATAGTTATCAACATTTTTATGTTTGGCGTTCCAGAATCGATCTTATCTGAGGCTGAAAACGCGTTTTACGCATTGTGCCATAACTTTTCAGGGAAGTTTCAGAAAATGAAATTTTCACCTCCCACTATAGCAGAAAGGGTCTTTCTTGTAGTTGCACATCAGATCTTTGCTGTCTGAAGTGTTTTTCCAAAGTTGTCAACATTTTTATGTTTGGCGTTCTGGAACCCACCTTATCTCAGTCTGAAAACTTGTTTTTTGCATTGTGCCATATATTCTAAGGGAAGGTTCAGAACATGAAATGTTCACCTCCCACTAAAGCAGAAAGGGTCTTTCTAGTAGTTGCACGTCAAATCTAGGCTGTCTGAAGTGTTTTTCCAAAGTTATCAACATTTTTATGTTTGGCGTTCCGGAATCGACCTTATCTCAGGCTTAATACGCGTTTTACGCATTGTGCCATAACTTTGCAGGGAACCTTTAGAACATGAAATTTTCACCTCCCACTTTAGCAGAAAGGGTCTTTCTAGTAGTTGCACATCACATCTAAGCTGTTTTAAGTGTTTTTCCAAATTTATCAACATTTTTATGTTTGGTGTTCCAGAATCGACCTTATCTGAGGCTGAAAACGCGTTTTACGCATTTTACCATAACTTTGCAGGGAAGCTTCAGAAAATGAAATTTTCACCTCCCACTATAGCAGAAAGGGTCTTTCTAGCAGTTGCACATCAAATCTAAGCTCTCTGAAGTGTTGTTCCAAAGTTATCAACATTTTTACGTTTGGCGTTCCGGAACCCACCTTATCTCAGGCTGAAAAGGCGTTTTGTGCATTGTGCCATAACTTCTCAGGGAAGCTTCAGAACATGAAATGTTCACCTCCCACTATAGCAGAAAGGGTCTTTCTCGTAGTTGCACATCAGATCTAAGCAGTCTGAAGTGTTTTTCGAAAGTTATCTACATTTTTATGTTTGCCGTTCCGGAATCGACCTTATCTCAGCCTGAAAACGCGTTGTCTGCATTGTGCCATATCTTTGCATGGAAGCTTCCGAACATGAAATTTTAACCTCCCACTATAGCAGAAAGGGTCTTCCTAGTAGTTGCACATCAAATCTAAGCAGTCTGAAGTGTTTTTCGAAAGTTATCTACATTTTTATGTTTGCCGTTCCAGAATCAACCTTATCTCAGGCTGAAAACGCGTTGTCTGCATTGTGCCATAACTTCTCAGGGAAGCTTCAGAACATTAAATGTTCACCTCCCATTATAGCAGAAAGGGTCTTTCTAGTAGTTGCACATCAAATCTAAGCTGTCTGAAGTGTTGTTCCAAAGTGATCAACATTTTTACGTTTGGCATTTCGGAACCCACGATATATCAGGCTGAAAACGCGTTTTCTGCATTGTGCCATAACTTTGCAGGGAAGCTTCGGAACATGAAATGTTCACCTCCCACTATAGCAGGAAGGGTCTTTCTAGTAGTTGCACATCAAATCTAAGCAGTCTGAATTTTTTTTCGAAAGTTATCTACATTTTTATGTTTGCCGTTCCAGAATCGACCTTATCTCACGCTGAAAACGCGTTGTCTGCATTGTGCCATAACTTCTCAGGGAAGCTTCAGAACATGAAATGTTCACCTCCCACTAAAGCAGAAAGGGTCTTTCTAGTAGTTGCACGTCAAATCTAAGCTGTCTGAAGTGTTTTTCCAAAGTTATCAACATTTTTATGTTTGGCGTTCCGGAATCGACCTTATCTCAGGCTTAAAACGCGTTTTACGCATTGTGCCATAACTTTGCAGGGAACCTTCAGAACATGAAATTTTCACCTCCCACTATAGCAGAAAGGGACTTTCTAGTAGTTGCACATCAAATCTAATCTGTCTGAAATGTTGTTCCAAAGTTAGCAACATTTTTAAGTTTGGCGTTTCGGAACCCACCTTATCTCAGGCTGAAAATGCGTTTTCTGCATTGTGCCATAACTTCTCAGGGAAGCTTCAGAACATGAAATGTTCACCTCCCACTATAGCAGAAAGGGTCTTTCTAGTAGTTGCACATCAAATCTAAGCTGTTTTAAGTGTTTTTCCAAAGTTATCAACATTTTTATGTTTGGCGTTCCAGAATCGACCTTATCTGAGGCTGAAAACGCGTTTTACGCATTTTGCCAAAACTTTGGAGGGAAGCTTCAGAAAATGAAATTTTCACCTCCCACTATAGCAGAAAGGGTCTTTCTAGTAGTTGCACATCAAATCTAAGCTCTCTGAAGTGTTGTTCCAAAGTTATCAACATTTTTATGTTTGGCGTTCCAGAACCCACCTTATCTCAGTCTGAAAATGTGTTTCCTGCTTTGTGCCGTAACTTTGCCGGGAAGCCTCAGAACATGAAATTTTCACCTCCCGCTATAGTAGAAAGGGTCTTTCTAGTAGTTGCACTTCAAATCTACCCTGTCTGAAGTGTTTTTTCAAAGTTATCAACACTTTTATGTTTGGCGTTCCTGAATCGACCTTATCTCAGGCTGAAAACGCTTTTTACGCATTGTTCCATAACTTTGCAGGGAAGCTTCAGAACATGAAATTTTCAGCTCCCAGTATAGTAGAAAGGGTCTTTCTAGTAGTTGCACATGATATCTAAGCTGTCTAAAGTGTTTTTCGAAAGTTATCAACATTTTCATGTTTGGTGTTGCGGAATCGACCTTATCTCAGTCTGAAAACGCGTTTTCTGCATTGTGCCATAACTTTGCACGGAAGCTTCAGAACATGAAATGTTCACCCCCCACTATAGCAGACAGGGTCTTTCTAGTAGTTGCACATCAAATCTTTGCTGTCTGAAGTGTTTTTCCAAAGTTGTCAACATTTTTATGTTTGGCGTTCTGGAACCCCCCTTATCTCAGTCTGAAAACGTGTTTTTTGCATTGTGCCATTTATTCTAAGGGAAGGTTCAGAACATGAAATGTTCACCTCCCACTATAGCAGGAAGGGTCTTTCTAGTAGTTGCACATCAAATCTAAGCAGTCTGAAGTGTTTTTCGAAAGTTATCTACATTTTTATGTTTGCCGTTCCAGAATCGACCTTATCTCAGGCTGAAAACGCGTTGTCTGCATTGTGCCATAACTTCTCAGGGAAGCTTCAGAACATGAAATGTTCACCTCCCACTAAAGCAGAAAGGGTCTTTCTAGTAGTTGCACGTCAAATCTAAGCTGTCTGAAGTGTTTTTCCAAAGTTATCAACATTTTTATGTTTGGCGTTCCGGAATCGACCTTATCTCAGGCTTAAAACGCGTTTTACGCATTCTGCCATAACTTTGCAGGGAACCTTTAGAACATGAAATTTTCACCTCCCACTATAGCAGAAAGGGACTTTCTAGTAGTTGCACATCAAATCTAATCTGTCTGAAATGTTGTTCCAAAGTTAGCAACATTTTTAAGTTTGGCGTTTCGGAACCCACCTTATCTCAGGCTGAAAATGCGTTTTCTGCATTGTGCCATAACTTCTCAGGGAAGCTTCAGAACATGAAATGTTCACCTCCCACTATAGCAGAAAGGGTCTTTCTAGTAGTTGCACATCAAATCTAAGCTGTTTTAAGTGTTTTTCCAAAGTTATCAACATTTTTATGTTTGGCGTTCCAGAATCGACCTTATCTGAGGCTGAAAACGCGTTTTACGCATTTTGCCAAAACTTTGGAGGGAAGCTTCAGAAAATGAAATTTTCACCTCCCACTATAGCAGAAAGGGTCTTTCTAGTAGTTGCACATCAAATCTAAGCTCTCTGAAGTGTTGTTCCAAAGTTATCAACATTTTTACGTTTGGCGTTCCGGAACCCACCTTATCTCAGGCTGAAAACGCGTTTTGTGCATTGTGCCATAACTTCTCAGGGAAGCTTCAGAACATGAAATTTTCACCTCCCACTATAGCAGAAAGGGTCTTTCTAGTAGTTGCACATCAAATCTAAGCTGTCTGAAGTGTTCTTCCATAGTTATCAACATTTTTATGTTTGGCGTTCCAGAATTGACCTTATCTGAGGCTGTAAACGCGTTTTACGCATTGTGCCATAACTTTTCAGGGAAGCTTCAGAAAATGAAATTTTCACCTCCCACTATAGCAGAAAGGGTCTTTCTTGTAGTTGCACATCAAATCTAAGCTCTCTGAAGTGTTGTTCCAAAGTTATCAACATTTTTACGTTTGGCGTTCCGGAACGCACCTTATCTCAGGCTGAAAACGCGTTTTGTGCATTGTGCCATAACTTCTCAGGGAAGCTTCAGAACATGAAATGTTCACCTCCCACTATAGCAGAAAGGGTCTTTCTAGTAGTTGCATATCAAATCTAAGCTGTCTGAAGTGTTTTTCCATAGTTATCAACATTTTTATGTTTGGCGTTCTGGAATCGACCTTATCTCAGGCTGAAAACGCATTTTACGCATTGTGCCATAACTTTTCAGGGAAGCTTCAGAAAATGAAATTTTCACCTCCCACTATAGCAGAAAGGGTCTTTCTAGTAGTTTCACGTGAAATCTAAGCTGTCTGAAGTGTTTTTACAAAGTTATCAACATTTTTATGTTTGGCGTTTGGGAACCCACCTTATCTCAGGCTGAAAACGTGTTTTCTGCATTGTGCCATAACTTTGCAGGAAACTTCAAAAAATGAAATTTTAACCTCCCACTATTACAGAAAGGGTCTGTCTTGTAGTTGCACATCAAATCTAAGCTGTCTGAAGTGTTTTTACAAAGTTATCAACATTTTTATGTTTGGCGTTCCGGAATCGACCTTATCTCAGGCTGAAAACGCGTTTTACGCATTGTGCCATAACTTTGCATAAAGCTTCAGCACATGAAATTTTCACCACCCACTATAGCAGAAAGGGTCTTTCTAGTAGTTACAGATCAAATCTAAGCTGTCTGAAATGTTTTTCCAATGTTATCAACATTTTTATGTTTGGCGTTCTGGAACCCACCTTATCTCAGTCTGAAAACGTGTTTTTTGCATTGTGCCATATATTCTAAGGAAAGGTTCAAAACATGAAATTTTAACCTCCCACTATAGCAGAAAGGGTCTTTCTAGTAGTTTCACGTGAAATCTAAGCTGTCTGAAGTGTTTTTCCAAAGTTTTCAACATTTATTTGTTTGGCCTTCGGGACCCCTCCTTATCTCAGGCTAAAAACGCGTTTTACGCATTGTACCATAACTTTGCATAAAGCTTCAGAACATGAAATTTTCACCTCCCACTATAGCAGAAAGGGTCTTTCTAGTAGTTACACTTCAAATCTAAGCTGTCTGAAGTGTTTTTCGAAAGTTATCAACATTTTTATGTTTGGCGTTCCGGAACCCACCTTATCTCAGGCTAAAAACGCGTTTTCTGCATTGTGCCATAACTTTGCAGGGAAGCTTCAGAACATGAAATTTTCACGTCCCACTATAGCAAAAAGGGTTTTTCTAATAGTTGCACATCAAATCTAAGCAGTTTGAAGTGTTTTTCCAAAGATTTCAACATTTTTATTTTTGGCCTTCGGGAACCCACCTTATCTCAGGCTGAAAACGCATTGCGCCATAACTTTTCATAAAGCTTCAGAACATGACATTTTCACCTACCACTATAGCAGAAAGGGTCTTTCTAGTAGTTGCAGATCAAATCTAAGCTGTCTGAAATGTTTTTCCAAAGTTATCTACTTTTTTATGTTTGGCGTTCTGGAACCCAACTTATCTCAGTCTGAAAACGTGTTTTTTGCATTGTCCCACAACTTTGCAGGGAAGCCACAGAACATGAAATTTTCACCTGCCGCCATCGTAGAAAGGGTCTTTCTAGCAGTTGCACAGCAAATCTAAGCTGTCTGAAGTGGCTTTCCAAAGTTATCAACATTTTTATGTTTGGCGTTCCGGAATCAACCTTATCTCAGGCTGAACACCCGTTTTCTGCATTGTGCCATTTCTTTGCAGGGATGCATCAGAACATGACATTTTAAAGTTCCACTATAGCAGAAAAGGTCTTTCTAGTAGTTGCACATCAAATCTAAGCTGCCTGGAGTGTTTTTCCAAAGTTATTAACATTTTTATGTTTGGCGTTCCGGAACCCACCTTATCTCAGGCTGAAAACGCGTTTTCTGCATTGTGCCATAACTTTGCAGGGAAGCTTCAGAACATGAAATTTTCACCTCCCACTATAGCAGAAAGGGTCTGTCTTGTAGTTGCACATCAAATCTAAGCTGTCTGAAGTGTTTTTCCAAAGTTATCTACCTTTTTATGTTTGGCGTTCTGTAACCCACCTTATCTCAGTCTGAAAATGTGTTTTCTGCTTTGTGCCGTAACTTTGCCGGGAAGCCTCAGAACATGAAATTTTCACCTCCCGCTATAGTAGAAAGGGTCTTTCTAGTAGTTGCACTTCAAATCTACGCTGTCTGAAGTATTTTTTCAAAGTTATCAACACTTTTATGTTTGGCGTACCGGAATCAACCTTATCTCAGGCTGAAAACGCGTTTTACGCATGGTGCCATAACTTTGCAGGGAAGCTTCAGAACACGAAATTTGCACCTCCCACTATAGCAGAAAGGGTCTTTCTAGTAGTTGCACATCAAATCTATGCTGTCTGAAGTGTTTTTCCAAAGTTCTCAAAATCTTTATGTTTGGCGTTCTGGAACCCACCTTATCTCAGTCTGATAACGTCTTTTCTGGATTGTGCCATAACTTTGCAAGGAAGCCTCAGAACATGAAATTTTCACCTCCCACTATAGTAGAAAGGGTTTTTCTAGTAGTTACACATCAAATCTAAGCTGTCTGAAGTGTTTTTCCAAAGTTATAAAAATCTTTATGTTTGGCGTTCCGGAATCGACCTTATCTCAGGCTGAAAACGCGTTTTACGCATTGTGCCATAACTTTCCTGGGAATCTTCAGAACATCGAATTTTCACCACCCACTGTAGCAGAAAGGGTCTTTCTAGTAGTTGCACATCAAATCTAAGCTGTCTGAAGTGTTTTTACAAAGTTATCAACATTTTTATGTTGATAACTTAAAAATGCCTCAGAACATCGAATTTTCACCACCCACTATAGCAGAAATGGTCTTTCTCCTACTTGCACGTCATATCTGAGCTGTCTGAAGTGTTTTTTCCAAAGTCATCAACATTTTTGTGTTTAGCGTTCTGGTACCCACCTTATATCAGGCTGAAGATGCGTTTTCTGCATTGTGCCATAACTTTGCAGGGAAGCTTCAGAACATGAAATTTTCACCTCCCACTATAGCAGAAAGGGTCTTTATAGTAGTTACACTTCAAATCTAAGCTGTCTGAAGTGTTTTTCGAAAGTTATCAACATTTTTGTGTTTGTCGTTCCGGAATCGACCTTATCTCAGGCTGAAAACGCATTTTCTGCATTGTGCCATATATTCTAAGGGAAGGTTCAGAACATGAAATTTTCACCTCCCACTATAGCAGAAAGGGTCTTTCTAGTAGTTTTACGTGAAACCTAAGCTGTCTGAAGTGTTTTTCCAAAGTTATCAACATTTTTATGTTTGGCGTTCGGGAACCCACCTTATCTCAGGCTGAAAACTTGTTTTCTGCATTGTGCCATAACTTTGCAGGAAACTTCAAAATATGAAATTTTAACCTCCCACTATTGCAGAAAGGGTCTGTCTTGTAGTTGCACATCAAATCTAAGCTGTCTGAAGTGTTTTTACAAAGTTATCAACATTTTTCTGTTTGGTGTTCCGGAATCGACCTTATCTCAGGCTGAAAACGTGTTTTACGCATTGTGCCATAACTTTGCATAAAGCTTCAGCACATGAAAATTTCACCTCCCACTATAGCAGAAAGGGTCATTCTAGTAGTTGCAGATCTAATTTAAGCTGTCTGAAATTTTTTCCAAAGTTATCAACATTTTTATGTTTGGCGTTACTGAAACCACCTTATCTCATTCTGAAAACGTGTTTTTTGCTTTGTGCCATAACTTTGCATGGAAGCATCAGAATATGAAATTTTCGCCTCCCAGTATTGCAGAAAGAGTCTGTCTTGTAGTTGTACATCAAAACTAAGCTGTATGAAGTGTTTTTCCAATGTTATCAACATTTTTATGTTTGGCGTTCTGGAACCCACCTTATCTCAGTCTGAAAACGACTTTTCTGGATTGTGCCATAACTTTGCAGGGAAGCCTCAGAACATGAAATTTTCACCTCCCACTATAGTAGAAAGGGTCTTTCTAGTAGTTGCACATCAAATCTAAGCTGTTTGAAGTGTTTTTCCAAAGTTATTAACATTTTTATGTTTGGCGTTCCGGAATCGACCTTATCTCAGGCTGAAAACGCGTTTTACGCATTGTGCAATAACTTTCCAGGAAAGCTTCAGAACATCGAATTTTCACCACCCACGATAGCAGAAAGGGTCTTTCTAGTAGTTGCACATCAAATCTAAGCTGCCTGAAGTGTTTTTCCAAAGTTATCAACATTTTTATGTTTGGCGTTCCGGAATCAACCTTATCTAAGGCTGAAAACGCGTTTTACGCATTGTGCCATAACTTTGCAGGGAAGCTTCAGAACATCGAATTTTCACCACCCACTATAGCAGAAAGGGTCTTTCTAGTAATGGCTCATCAAAGCTAAGCTGTCTGAAGTGTTTTTCCAAACTTATCAACATTTTTATGTTTGGCGTTCAGGAACCCACCTTATCTCAGGCTGAAAACGCATTTTCTGCATTGTGCCATAACTTTGCAGAGAAGCTTCAGAACATGAAATATTCAGATGCCACTGTAGCAGAAAGGGTCTTTCTAGAAGTTGCACATCAAATCTGAGCTGTTTGAAGTGTTTTTCCAAGGTTATCAACATTTTTATGTTTGGCGTTCAGGAATCGACCTTATCTAAGGCTGAAAAGGCGATTTACGCATTCTGCCATAACTTTGCAGAGAATCTTCAGAACATGAAATTTTCGTATCCCACTATAGCAGAAAGGGTCTTTCTAGTAGTTGCACATCAAATCTAAGCTGTCTGAAGTGTTTTTCCAAAGTTATAAACATTTTTATGTTTGGCGTTACGGAATCGACCTTATCTCAGGCTGAATACGCGTTTTCTGCATTGTGCCATAACTTTGCATGGAATCTTTAGAACATGAAATTTTCACCTCCCACTATAGCAGAAAGGGTCTTTTTAGTAGTTGCGCATCATATCTAAGCTGTTTGAAGTGTTTTTCCAAACTTATCAACATTTTTATGTTTGGTGTTCCTGAATCGACCTTATCTCAGGCTGAAAACGCGTTTTCTGCATTGTGCCGTAAATTTGCAGGCAAGCTTCAGAACATGAAAATTTCAACTCCCACTACAGCAGAAAGGGTCTTTCTAGTCGTTGCACATCAAATCTAAGCTGTCTGAAGTGTTGTTCCAAAGTTATCATATTTTTTTGTTTGGCGTTCCGGAACCCTCCTTATCTCAGGCTGAAAACGCGTTTTCTGCATTGTGCCATAACTTTGCAGGGAAGCTTCAGAACATGAAATTTTCACCTCTCACTGTAGCAGAAAGGGTCTTTCTAATAGTTGCACATCAAATCTAAGCTGTCTGAAGTGTTTTTCCAAAGTTATCAACATTTTTATGTTTGGCATTCCAGAATCGACCTTATCTCTGGCTGAAAATGCATTTTCTGCATTGTGATATAACTTTGCAGGGAAGCTTCAGAACATGAAATTTTCACATCCCACTATAGCTGAAAGGGTCTTTCTAGTAATTGCACATCAAATCGAAGCTGTCTGAAGTGTTTTTCCAAAGTTATCAACATTTTTATGTTTGGCGTTCCGGAATCGACCTTATCTCAGGCTGATAACGCGTTTTCTGCATTGTGCCATAACTTTGCAGGGAAGCTTCAGAACATCAAATTTTCACCTCCCACTATAGCAGAAAGGGTCTTTCTAGTAGTTGCACATCAAATCTAAGCGGTCTGAAGTGTTTTTCCAACGTTATCAACATTATTATATTGCCGTTCCGGAATCGACCTTATCTCAGGCTGAAAACGCGTTTTCTGCATTGTGCCATAACTTTGGAGGGAAGCTTAAGAACATGAAATTTTCACCTCCCACTATAGCAGAAAGGGCCTTTCTAGTAGTTGCACATCAAATCGAAGCTGTCTGAAGTGTTTTTCCAAACTTATCAACATTTTTATGTTTGGCGTTCCGGAACCCACCTTATCTCAGGCTGAAAACGCGTTTTCTGCATTGTGCCATAACTTTGCAGAGAAGCTTCAGAACATGAAATTTTCACCTCCCACTGTAGCAGAAAGGGTCTTTCTAGTAGTTGCACATCAAATCTAAGCTGTCTGAAGTGTTTTTCCAAAGTTATCAACATTTTTATGTTTGGCGTTCCGGAATCGACCTTATCTCAGGCTGAAAACGTGTTTTCTGCATTGTGTCATAACTTTGCAGGGAATCTTCAGAACATGAAATTTTCACATTCCACTACAGCAGAAGGGGACTTTCTCGTAGTTGCACATCAAATCTAAGCTGTCTGAAGTGTTTTTCCAAAGTTATCAACATTTTTATGTTTGGCGTTCCGGAATCGACCTTATCTCAGGCTGAAAACGTGTTTTCTGCATTGTGCCATAACTTTGCAGTGAAGCCTCAGAACATGAAATTTTCACCTCCCACTATAGTAGAAAGGGCCTTTCTATTAGTTGCACATCAAATCGAAGCTGTCATAAGTGTTTTTCCAATGTTATCAACATTTTTATGTTTGGCGTTCCGGAATCGACCTTATCTCAGGCTGAAAACGCGTTTTCTGCATTGTGCCATAACTTTGCAGGGAAGCTTCAGAACATCAAATTTTCACCTCCCACTATAGCAGAAAGGGTCTTTCTAGTAGTTGCACATCAAATCTAAGCTGTCTGAAGTGTTTTTCCAACGTTATCAACATTATTATATTGCCGTTCCGGAATCGACCTTATCTCAGGCTGAAAAGCCGTTTTCTGCATTGTGCCATAACTTTGGAGGGAAGCTTCAGAACATGAAATTTTCACCTCCCACTATAGCAGAAAGGGCCTTTCTAGTAGTTGCACATCAAATCGAAGCTGTCTGAAGTGTTTTTCCAAACTTATCAACATTTTTATGTTTGGCGTTCCGGAACCCACCTTATCTCAGGCTGAAAACGCGTTTTCTGCATTGTGCCATAACTTTGCAGAGAAGCTTCAGAACATGAAATTTTCACCTCCCAGGACAACAGAAAGGGTGTTTCTAGCAGTTGCACATCAAATCTAAGTTGTCTGAAGTGTTTTTCCAAAGTTATCAACATTTTTATGTTTGGCGTTCCGGAATCGACCTTATCTCTGGCTCAAAATGCGTTTTCTGCATTGTACCATAACTTTGCAGAGAAGCTTCTGAACATTAAATTTAAACCTCCCACTATAGCACAATGGGTCTTTCTTGTAGTTCCACATCAAATCGAAGCTGTCTGAAGTGTTTTCCAAAGTTATCAACTTTTTTATGTTTGGCGTTCCGGAATCGACCTTATCTCAGGCTGAAAACGCGTTTTACGCATTGTGCCATAACTTTACAGGGAAGCTTCAGAACATGAAATTTTGACCTCCCACAATAGCAGAAATGGTCTTTCTAGTAGTTGCACATCAAATCTAAGCTGTCTGATGTGTTTTTCCAAAGTTATCAACATTTTTATGTGTGGCGTTCCGGAACCAACCTTATCTCAGGCTGAAAACACGTTTTCTGCAACGTGCCATAACTTTACAGGGAAGCTTCAGAACATGAAATGTTCACCTCCCACTATAGCAGAAAGGGTCTTTCTAGTAGTTGCACATCAAATCTAAGCTGTCTGAAGTGTTTTTCGAAAGTGATCAACATTTTTATGTTTGGCGTTCGGGAATCGACCTTATCTCAGGCTGAAAATGCGTTTTCTGCATTGTGCCATAACTTTGCAGAGAAGCTTCAGGACATGACATTTTCACCTCCTACTATAGCAGAAAGGGTCTTTCTAGTAGTTGCACATCAAATCTAAGCTGTCTGAAGTGTTTTTCCAAAGTTATCAACATTTTTATGTTTGGCGTTCCGGAATCGACCTTATCTCAGGATGAAAACGCGTTTTACGCATTGTGCCATAACTTTACAGGGAAGCTTCAGAACATGAAATTTTCACCTCCCACAATAGCAGAAAGGGTCTTTCTAGTAGTTGCACATCAAATCTAAGCTGTCTGAAATGTTTTTCAAAAGTTATCAACATTTTTATGTTTGGCGTTCCAGAACCAACCTTATCTCAGGCTGAAAACACGTTTTCTGCAACGTGCCATAACTTTACAGGGAAGCTTCAGAACATGAAATGTTCACCTCCCACTATAGCAGAAAGGGTCTTTCTAGTAGTTACTCATCAAATCTAAGCTGTCTGAAGTGTTTTTCGAAAGTTATCAACATTTTTTATGTTTGGCGTTCCGGAATCGACCTTATCTCAGTCTGAAAACGAGTTGTCTGCATTGTGCCATAACTTTGCATGAAAGCTTCCGAACATGAAATTTAACCTCCCACTATAGCAGAAAGGGTCTTTTTAGTAGTTGCACATCAAATCTAAGCTGTCTGAAGTGTTTTTCCAAAGTTATCAACACTTTTATGTTTGGCGTTCCGGAATCGACCTTATCTCAGTCTCAAAATGCGTTTTCTGCATTGTGCCATAACTTTACAGGGAAGCTTCAGACCATGAAATGTTCACCTCCCACTACAACAAAAAGGGTGTTTGTAGCAGTTGCACAACAAACCTAAGCTGTCTGAAGTGTTTTTCCAAAAATCGTTTTCTGCATTGTGCCATAACTTTGCAGGTAAGCTTCAGAACATGAAATTTTGACCTCCCACTATAGCAGAAAGGGTCTTTTTAGTAGTTGCGCAACAAATCTAAGCTGTCTGAAGTGTTTTTCAAAAGATATCAACATTTTTATGTTTAGCGTTCCGGAATCGACCTTATCTCAGGATGAAAAATCGTTTTCTGCATTGTGCCATAACTTTGCAGGTAAGCTTCAGAACATAAAATTTTGACCTCCCACAATAGCAGAAAGGGTCTTTCTAGTAGTTGCACATCAAATCTAAGCTGTCTGAACTGTTTTTCGAAAGTTATCAACATTTTTATGTTTGGCGTACCGGAATCGACCTTATCTCAGGCTGAAAACGCGTTTTACGCATTGTACCATAACTTTGCATGAAAGCTTCCGAACATGAAATTTTAACCTCACACTATAGCAGAAAGGGTCTTTCTAGTACTTGCAGATCAAATCTAAGCTGTCTGAAGTGTTTTTCCAAAGTTATCAACAATTTTATGTTTGGCATTCTGGAACCCACCTTATTTCGGCCCAAAACGCGTGCGTTTTCTCCATTCTGCCATAACTTTGCAGGGAAGCTTCAGAACATTAAATTTTCACCTCCCACGTTAGCAGAAAGAGTCTTTCTAGTAGTTGCACATCATATCTAAGCTGTCTGAAGTGTTTTTACAAAGTTATCAACATTTTTATGTTTGGCGTTCCGGAACCCACCTTATCTCAGGCTCAAAACGTGTTTTCTGCATTGTGCCATAACTTTGCAGGGAAGCTTCAGAACATGAAATTTTCAGCTGCCGCTATAGCAGAAATGGTCTTTCTAGTAGTTGCACATCAAATCTAAGCTGTCTGAAGTGTTTTTCCAAAGTTATCAACATTTTTACGTTTGGCGTTCCGGAATCGACCTTATCTCAGGCTGAAAACGCGTTTTCTGCATTGTGCCATAACTTTGCAGGGAAGCTTCAGAACATGAAATTATCACCACCCACTATAGCAGAAAGGGTCTTTCTAGCAGTTGCACATGAAATCTAAGCTGTCTGAAACGTTTTTCCAAAGTTATCAACATTTTTATTTTTGGTGTTGCGGAACCCACGTTATCTCAGGCTGAAAACGAGTTTTCTGCCTTGTGCCATAACTTCTAAGGGAAGCTTCAGAACATGAAATTTTCACATCCCACTATAGCAGAAAGGGTCTTTCTAGTAGTTGCACATCAAATCTAAGCTGTCTGAAGTGTTTTTCCAAAGTTATCAACATTTTTATGGTTGGCGTTCCGGAACCCACCTTATCGCAGGCTGAAAACGTGTTTTCTGCCTTGTGCCATAACTTTGCAGGGAAGCTTCAGAACATGGAATTTTCACCACCCACTATATCAGAAAGGGTCTTTCTAGTAGTTGCGCATCAAATCTAGGCTGTCTGAAGTGATTTTCCAAAGTTATCAACATTTTTATGTTTGGCGTTCCGGAACCCACCTTATGTCTGACTGAAAACGCCTTTTCTGCATTGTGCTATAACTTTGCAGGGAAGCTTCAGAACATGAAATTTTCACCTCCCACTAAAGCAGAAAGGGTCTTTCCAGTAGTTGCACATCAAATTTCGGCTGTCTGAAGTGTTTTTACAAAGTTATCAACATTTTTATGTTTGGCGTTCCGGAATCGACCTTATCTCTGGCTGAAAACGCGTTTTCTGCATTGCGCCATAAATTTGCAGGGAAGCTTCAGAACATGAAATTTTCACATCCCACTATAACAGAAAGGGTCTTTCTAGTAGTTCCACAACAAATCTAAGCTGTCTGAAGTGTTTTTCCAAAGATATCAAGATATTTATGTTTGGCGTTCCGGGAACCACCTTATCTCAGGCTGAAAACGCGTTTTACGCATTGTGTCATAACTTTGCAGGGAAGCTTCAGAACATGACATTTTCACCTCCCACAATAGCAGAAAGGGTCTTACTAGTAGTTGTACAACAATATAAGCTGTCTGAAGTGTTTTTCCAAAGTCATCAACATTTTTATGTTTGGCGTTCCGGAACCCACCTTATCTCAGACTGAAAACGCCTTTTCTGCATTGTGCTATAACTTTGCAGGGAAGCTTCAGAACATGAAATTTTTACATCCCATTATAGCAGAAAGGCTGTTTCTAGTAGTTGCACACCAAATCTAAGCTGTCTGAATTGTTTTTCCAAAGTTATAAACATTTTTTATTTTTGGCTTTACGGAATCGACCTTATCTCAGGCTGAAAACGCGTTTTACGTATTGTGCCATAACTTTGCAGGGAAGCTTCAGAACATGACATTTGCACCCCCCACTATAGCAGAAAGGGTCTTTCTAGTAGTTGCACATCTAATCTAAGCTGTCTGCAGTGTTTTTCCAAAGTTACCTACATTTTTATCTTTGGCGTTCCGGTATCGACCTTATCTCAGGCTGAAAATGCGTTTTCTGCATTGTGCCATGACTTTGCAGGGAAGCGTCAGAAGATGACATTTTTACCTCCCACTATAGCAGAAAGGGTCTCTCTTGTAGTTACACATCTAATCTAAGCTGTCTGAAGTGTTTTTCCAAAGTTATTAACAATTTTATGTTTGGCGTTCCGGAATCGACCTTATTTCAGGCTGAAAACGCGCTTTACGCATTGCGCCATAACTTTTCAGGGAAGCTTCAGAACATCGAATTTTCACCACCCACCATATCAGAAAGTGTCTTTCTAGTACTTGGACATCAAATCTAAGCTGTCTGAAGTGTTTTTCCAAAGTTATCAACACTTTTATGTTTGGCGTTCCGAAACTCACCTTATCTCAGGCTGAAAAGCGTTTTTGTGCATAGTGCCATAACTTTGCAGGGAAGCTTCAGAACATGAAATTTTAACCTCCCACTATAGCAGAAAGGGTCTTTCTAGTAGTTGCACATCAAATCTAAGCTGTCTGAAGTGTTTTTCCAAAGTTATTAACACTTTTATGTGTGGCGTTCCGAAACCCACCTTATCTCAGGCTGAAAACGTTTTTACGCATTGTGCCATAACTTTGCAGGGAAGCTTCTGAACATGAAATTTTAAACTTCCACTATAGCAGAAAAGGTCTTTCTAGTAGTTGAACATCAAATCTAAGCTGTCTGAAGTGTTTTTACAAAGTTATCAACATTTTTATGTTTGGCGTTCCGGAATCGACCTTATCTCTGGCTGAAAACGCGTTTTCTGCATTGCGCCATAAATTAGCTGGGAAGCTTCAGAACATGAAATTTTCACATCCCACTATAACAGAAAGGGTCTTTCTAGTAGTTCCACATCAAATCTAAGCTGTCTGAAGTGTTTTTCCAAAGATATCAAGATATTTATGTTTGGCGTTCCGGGAACCACCTTATCTCAGGCTGAAAACGCGTTTTACGCATTGTTTCATAACTTTGCAGGGAAGCTTCAGAACATGAAATGTTCACCTCCCACAATAGCAGAAAGGGTCTTACTAGTAGTTGTACAACAATATAAGCTGTCTGATGTGTTTTTCCAAAGTCATCAACATTTTTATGTTTGGCGTTCCGGAACCCACCTTATCTCAGACTGAAAACGCCTTTTCTGCATTGTGCTATAACTTTGCAGGGAAGCTTCAGAACATGAAATTTTTACATCCCATTATAGCAGAAAGGGTGTTTCTAGTAGTTGCACACCAAATCTAAGCTGTCTGAATTGTTTTTCCAAAGTTATAAACATTTTTTATTTTTGGCTTTACGGAATCGACCTTATCTCAGGCTGAAAACGCGTTTTACGTATTGTGCCATAACTTTGCAGGTAAGCTTCAGAACATAAAATTTTGACCTCCCACAATAGCAGAAAGGGTCTTTCTAGTAGTTGCACATCAAATCTAAGCTGTCTGAACTGTTTTTCGAAAGTTATCAACATTTTTATGTTTGGCGTACCGGAATCGACCTTATCTCAGGCTGAAAGCGCGTTTTACGCATTGTACCATAACTTTGCATGAAAGCTTCCGAACATGAAATTTTAACCTCACACTATAGCAGAAAGGGTCTTTCTAGTACTTGCACATCAAATCTAAGCTGTCTGAAGTGTTTTTCCAAAGTTATCAACAATTTTATGTTTGGCGTTCTGGAACCCACCTTATTTCAGGCTGAAAACGCGTGCGTTTTCTCCATTCTGCCATAACTTTGCAGGGAAGCTTCAGAACATGAAATTTTCACCTCCCACGTTAGCAGAAAGAGTCTTTCTAGTAGTTGCACATCATATCTAAGCTGTCTGAAGTGTTTTTACAAAGTTATCAACATTTTTATGTTTGGCGTTCCGGAACCCACCTTATCTCAGGCTCAAAACGTGTTTTCTGCATTGTGCCATAACTTTGCAGGGAAGCTTCAGAACATGAAATTTTCAGCTGCCGCTATAGCAGAAATGGTGTTTCTAGCAGTTGCACATGAAATCTAAGCTGTCTGAAACGTTTTTCCAAAGTTATCAACATTTTTATTTTTGGTGTTGCGGAACCCACGTTATCTCAGGCTGAAAACGAGTTTTCTGCCTTGTGCCATAACTTCTAAGGGAAGCTTCAGAACATGAAATTTTCACATCCCACTATAGCAGAAAGGGTCTTTCTAGTAGTTGCACATCAAATCTAAGCTGTCTGAAGTGTTTTTCCAAAGTTATCAACATTTTTATGGTTGGCGTTCCGGAACCCACCTTATCGCAGGCTGAAAACGTGTTTTCTGCATTGTGCCATAACTTTGCAGGGAAGCTTCAGAACATGGAATTTTCACCACCCAATATATCAGAAAGGGTCTTTCTAGTAGTTGCGCATCAAATCTAGGCTGTCTGAAGTGATTTTCCAAAGTTATCAACATTTTTATGTTTGGCGTTCCGGAACCCACCTTATGTCTGACTGAAAACGCCTTTTCTGCGTTGTGCTATAACTTTGCATGAAAGCTTCCGAACATGAAATTTTAACCTCACACTATAGCAGAAAGGGTCTTTCTAGTACTTGCACATCAAATCTAAGCTGTCTGAAGTGTTTTTCCAAAGTTATCAACAATTTTATGTTTGGCGTTCTGGAACCCACCTTATTTCAGGCTGAAAACGCGTGCGTTTTCTCCATTCTGCCATAACTTTGCAGGGAAGCTTCAGAACATGAAATTTTCACCTCCCACGTTAGCAGAAAGAGTCTTTCTAGTAGTTGCACATCAAATCTAAGCTGTCTGAAGTGTTTTTCCAAAGTTATCAACATTTTTACGTTTGGCGTTCCGGAATCGACCTTATCTCAGGCTAAAAACGCGTTTTCTGCATTGTGCCATAACTTTGCAGGGAAGCTTCAGAACATGAAATTATCACCACCCACTATAGCAGAAAGGGTGTTTCTAGCAGTTGCACATGAAATCTAAGCTGTCTGAAACGTTTTTCCAAAGTTATCAACATTTTTATTTTTGGTGTTGCGGAACCCACGTTATCTCAGGCTGAAAACGAGTTTTCTGCCTTGTGCCATAACTTCTAAGGGAAGCTTCAGAACATGAAATTTTCACATCCCACTATAGCAGAAAGGGTCTTTCTAGTAGTTGCACATCAAATCTAAGCTGTCTGAAGTGTTTTTCCAAAGTTATCAACATTTTTATGGTTGGCGTTCCGGAACCCACCTTATCGCAGGCTGAAAACGTGTTTTCTGCATTGTGCCATAACTTTGCAGGGAAGCTTCAGAACATGGAATTTTCACCACCCAATATATCAGAAAGGGTCTTTCTAGTAGTTGCGCATCAAATCTAGGCTGTCTGAAGTGATTTTCCAAAGTTATCAACATTTTTATGTTTGGCGTTCCGGAACCCACCTTATGTCTGACTGAAAACGCCTTTTCTGCGTTGTGCTATAACTTTGCAGGGAAGCTTCAAAACATGAAATTTTCACCTCCCACTAAAGCAGAAAGGGTCTTTCTAGTAGTTCCACAACAAATCTAAGCTGTCTGAAGTGTTTTTCCAAAGATATCAAGATATTTATGTTTGGCGTTCCGGGAACCACCTTATCTCAGGCTGAAAACGCGTTTTACGCATTGTGTCATAACTTTGCAGGGAAGCTTCAGAACATGACATTTTCACCTCCCACAATAGCAGAAAGGGTCTTACTAGTAGTTGTACAACAATATAAGCTGTCTGAAGTGTTTTTCCAAAGTCATCAACATTTTTATGTTTGGCGTTCCGGAACCCACCTTATCTCAGACTGAAAACGCCTTTTCTGCATTGTGCTATAACTTTGCAGGGAAGCCTCAGAACATGAAAATTTTACATCCCATTATAGCAGAAAGGGTGTTTCTAGTAGTTGCACACCAAATCTAAGCTGTCTGAATTGTTATTCCAAAGTTATAAACATTTTTTATTTTTGGCTTTACGGAATCGACCTTATCTCAGGCTGAAAACGCGTTTTACGTATTGTGCCATAACTTTTCAGGGAAGCTTCAGAACATGACATTTGCACCCCCCACTATAGCAGAAAGGGTCTTTCTAGTAGTTGCACATCTAATCTAAGCTGTCTGCAGTGTTTTTCCAAAGTTACCTACATTTTTATGTTTGGCGTTCCGGAATCGACCTTATTTCAGGCTGAAAACGCGTTTTACGCATTGCGCCATAACTTTTCAGGGAAGCTTCAGAACATCGAATTTTCACCACCCACCATATCAGAAAGTGTCTTTCTAGTAGTTGCACATCAAATCTAAGCTGTCTGAAGTGTTTTTCCAAAGTTATCAACACTTTTATGTTTGGCGTTCCGAAACTCACCTTATCTCAGGCTGAAAAGCGTTTTTGTGCATTGTGCCATAACTTTTCAGGGAAGCTTCAGAACATGTAATTTTAACCTCCCACTATAGCAGAAAGGGTCTTTCTAGTAGTTGCACATCAAATCTAAGCTGTCTGAAGTGTTTTTCCAAAGTTATTAACACTTTTATGTTTGGCGTTCCGAAACCCACCTTATCTCAGGCTGAAAAGCGTTTTTACGCATTGTGCCATAACTTTGCAGGGAAGCTTCTGAACATGAAATTTTAAACTTCCACTATTGCAGAAAGGGTCTTTCTAGTAGTTGCACATCAAATCTAAGCTGTCTGAAGTGTTTTTCCAAAGTTATCAACATTTTTATGTTTGGCGTTCCGGAATCGACCTTATCTCAGGCTGATAACGCGTTTTCTGCATTGTGCCATAACTTTGCAGGGAAGCTTCAGAACATCAAATTTTCACCTCCCACTATAGCAGAAAGGGTCTTTCTAGTAGTTGCACATCAAATCTAAGCGGTCTGAAGTGTTTTTCCAACGTTATCAACATTATTATATTGCCGTTCCGGTATCGACCTTATCTCAGGCTGAAAAGCCGTTTTCTGCATTGTGCCATAACTTTGGAGGGAAGCTTAAGAACATGAAATTTTCACCTCCCACTATAGCAGAAAGGGCCTTTCTAGTAGTTGCACATCAAATCGAAGCTGTCTGAAGTGTTTTTCCAAACTTATCAACATTTTCATGTTTGGCGTTCCGGAACCCACCTTATCTCTGGCTGAAAACGCGTTTTCTGCATTGTGCCATAACTTTGCAGAGAAGCTTCAGAACATGAAATTTTCACCTCCCACTGTAGCAGAAAGGGTCTTTCTAGTAGTTGCACATCAAATCTAAGCTGTCTGAAGTGTTTTTCCAAAGTTATCAACATTTTTATGTTTGGCGTTCCGGAATCGACCTTATCTCAGGCTGAAAACGTGTTTTCTGCATTGTGTCATAACTTTGCAGGGAATCTTCAGAACATGAAATTTTCACATTCCACTACAGCAGATGGGGACTTTCTCGTAGTTGCACATCAAATCTAAGCTGTCTGAAGTGTTTTTCCAAAGTTATCAACATTTTTATGTTTGGCGTTCCGGAATCGACCTTATCTCAGGCTGAAAACGTGTTTTCTGCATTGTGCCATAACTTTGCAGTGAAGCCTCAGAACATGAAATTTTCACCTCCCACTATAGTAGAAAGGGCCTTTCTATTAGTTGCACATCAAATCGAAGCTGTCATAAGTGTTTTTCCAATGTTATCAACATTTTTATGTTTGGCGTTCCGGAATCGACCTTATCTCAGGCTGAAAACGCGTTTTCTGTATTGTGCCATAACTTTGCAGGGAAGCTTCAGAACATCAAATTTTCACCTCCCACTATAGCAGAAAGGGTCTTTCTAGTAGTTGCACATCAAATCTAAGCGGTCTGAAGTGTTTTTCCAACGTTATCAACATTATTATATTGCCGTTCCGGAATCGACCTTATCTCAGGCTGAAAAGCCGTTTTCTGCATTGTGCCATAACTTTGGACGGAAGCTTCAGAACATGAAATTTTCACCTCCCACTATAGCAGAAAGGGCCTTTCTAGTAGTTGCACATCAAATCGAAGCTGTCTGAAGTGTTTTTCCAAACTTATCAACATTTTTATGTTTGGCGTTCCGGAACCCACCTTATCTCAGGCTGAAAACGCGTTTTCTGCATTGTGCCATAACTTTGCAGAGAAGCTTCAGAACATGAAATTTTCACCTCCCACGACAACAGAAAGGGTGTTTCTAGCAGTTGCACATCAAATCTAAGTTGTCTGAAGTGTTTTTCCAAAGTTATCAACTTTTTTATGTTTGGCGTTCCGGAATCGACCTTATCTCTGGCTCAAAATGCGTTTTCTGCATTGTACCATAACTTTGCAGAGAAGCTTCTGAACATTAAATTTAAACCTCCCACTATAGCACAAAGGGTCTTTCTTGTAGTTCCACATCAAATCGAAGCTGTCTGAAGTGTTTTCCAAAGTTATCAACTTTTTTATGTTTGGCGTTCCGGAATCGACCTTATCTCAGGCTGAAAACGCGTTTTACGCATTGTGCCATAACTCTGCAGGGAAGCTTCAGAACATGAAATTTTGACCTCCCACAATAGCAGAAATGGTCTTTCTAGTAGTTGCACATCAAATCTAAGCTGTCTGATGTGTTTTTCCAAAGTTATCAACATTTTTATGTGTGGCGTTCCGGAATCAACCTTATCTCAGGCTGAAAACGCGTTTTACGCATTGTGCCATAACTTTGCAGGGAAGCTTCAGAACATGAAATGTTCACCTCCCACTATAGCAGAAAGGGTCTTTTAAGTAGGTGCAGATCAAATCTAAGCTGTCTGAAGTGTTTTTCCAAAGTTATCGACATTTTTATGTTTGGCGTTCCGGAATCGACCTTATCTCAGGCTCATAACGCGTTTTACGCATTGTGCCATAACTCTGCAGGGAAGCTTCAGAACATGAAATTTTCACCTGCCACTATAGCAGAAAGGGTCTTTCGAGTAGTTGCACATCAAATCTAAGCTGTCTGACGTGTTTTTCCAAAGTTATCAACATTTTTATGTTTGGCGTTCCGGAATCGACCTCATCTCAGGCTGAAAACACGTTTTCTGCATTGTGCCATAACTTTGCAGAGAAGCTTCAGAACATGAAATTTTCACCTCCCACTACAACAGAAAGGGTGTTTCTAGCAGTTGCACATCAAATCTAAGTTGTCTGAAGTGTTTTTCAAAAGTTATCATCATTTTTATGTTTGGCGTTCCGGAATCGACCTTATCTCTGGCTGAAAACGCGTTTTCTGCATTGTGCCATAACTTTTCATGGATGCTTCCGAACATGAAATTTTCACGTCCCACTATCGCAGAAAGGGTCTTTCTAGTAGTTGCACATCAAATCTAAGCTGTCTGAAGTGTTTTTCCAAAGCTATCAACATTTTTATGTTTGGCGTTCCGGAATCGACTTATCTCAGGCCGAAAACGCATTGTCTGCATTGTACCATAACTTTCCAGAGAAGCTTCTGAACATTAAATTTAAACCTCCCACTATAGCACAAAGGGTCTTTCTTGTAGTTCCACATCAAATCGAAGCTGTCTGAAGTGTTTTCCAAAGTTATCAACTTTTTTATGTTTGGCGTTCCGGAATCGACCTTATCTCAGGCTGAAAACGCGTTTTACGCATTGTGCCATAACTCTGCAGGGAAGCTTCAGAACATGAAATTTTGACCTCCCACAATAGCAGAAATGGTCTTTCTAGTAGTTGCACATCAAATCTAAGCTGTCTGATGTGTTTTTCCAAAGTTATCAACATTTTTATGTGTGGCGTTCCGGAATCAACCTTATCTCAGGCTGAAAACGCGTTTTACGCATTGTGCCATAACTTTGCAGGGAAGCTTCAGAACATGAAATGTTCACCTCCCACTATAGCAGAAAGGGTCCTTCTAGTAGGTGCAGATCAAATCTAAGCTGTCTGAAGTGTTTTTCCAAAGTTATCAACATTTTTATGTTTGGCGTTCCGGAATCGACCTTATCTCAGGCTCATAACGCGTTTTACGCATTGTGCGATAACTCTGCAGGGAAGCTTCAGAACATGAAATTTTCACCTGCCACTATAGCAGAAAGGGTCTTTCGAGTAGTTGCACATCAAATCTAAGCTGTCTGACGTGTTTTTCCAAAGTTATCAACATTTTTATGTTTGGCGTTCCGGAATCGACCTCATCTCAGGCTGAAAACACGTTTTCTGCATTGTGCCATAACTTTGCAGAGAAGCTTCAGAACATGAAATTTTCACGTCCCACTATCGCAGAAAGGGTCTTTCTAGTAGTTGCACATCAAATCTAAGCTGTCTGAAGTGTTTTTCCAAAGCTATCAACATTTTTATGTTTGGCGTTCCGGAATCGACTTATCTCAGGCCGAAAACGCATTGTCTGCATTGTGCCATAACTTTGCATGAAAGCATCCGAACATGAAATTTTAACCTCCCACTATAGCAGAAAGTTACTTTTTAGTAGTTGCGCATCAAATCTAAGCAGTCTGAAGTGTTTTTCGAAAGTGATCAACATTTTTATGTTTGGCGTTCGGGAATCGACCTTATCTCAGGCTCAAAATGCGTTTTCTGCATTGTGCCATAACTTTGCAGAGAAGCTTCAGAACATGACATTTTCACCTCCTACTATAGCAGAAATGGTCTTTCTAGTAGTTGCACATCAAATCTAAGCTGTCTGAAGTGTTTTTCCAAAGTTATCAACATTTTTATGTTTGGCGTTCCGGAATCGACCTTATCTCAGGCTGAAAACGCGTTTTGCGCATTGTGCCATAACTTTACAGGGAAGCTTCAGAACATGAAATTTTCTCTTCCCACAATAGCAGAAAGGGTCTTTCTAGTAGTTGCACATCAAATCTAAGCTGTCTGAAATGTTTTTCAAAAGTTATCAACATTTTTATGTTTGGCGTTCCAGAACCAACCTTATCTCAGGCTGAAAACACGTTTTCTGCAACGTGCCATAACTTTACAGGGAAGCTTCAGAACATGAAATGTTCACCTCCCACTATAGCAGAAAGGGTCTTTCTAGTAGTTACACATCAAATCTAAGCTGTCTGAAGTGTTTTTCGAAAGTTATCAACATTTTTTATGTTTGGCGTTCCGGAATCGACCTTATCTCAGTCTGAAAACGCGTTGTCTGCATTGTGCCATAACTTTGCATGAAAGCTTCCGAACATGAAATTTAACCTCCCACTACAACAAAAAGGGTGTTTGTAGCAGTTGCACAACAAATCTAAGCTGTCTGAACTGTTTTTCGAAAGTTATCAACATTTTTATGTTTGGCGTTCCGGAATCGACCTTATCTCAGGCTGAAAACGCGTTTTACGCATTGTACCATAACTTTGCATGAAAGCTTCCGAACATGAAATTTTAACCTCACACTATAGCAGAAAGGGTCTTTCTAGTACTTGCACATCAAATCTAAGCTGTCTGAAGTGTTTTTCCAAAGTTATCAACAATTTTATGTTTGGCGTTCTGGAACCCACCTTATTTCAGGCTGAAAACGCGTGCGTTTTCTCCATTCTGCCATAACTTTGCAGGGAAGCTTCAGAACATGAAATTTTCACCTCCCACGTTAGCAGAAAGAGTCTTTCTAGTAGTTGCACATCATATCTAAGCTGTCTGAAGTGTTTTTACAAAGTTATCAACATTTTTATGTTTGGCGTTCCGGAACCCACCTTATCTCAGGCTCAAAACGTGTTTTCTGCATTGTGCCATAACTTTGCAGGGAAGCTTCAGAACATGAAATTTTCAGCTGCCGCTATAGCAAAAATGGTCTTTCTAGTAGTTGCACATCAAATCTAAGCTGTCTGAAGTGTTTTTCCAAAGTTATCAACATTTTTATGTTTGGCGTTCCGGAATCGACCTTATCTCAGGCTAAAAACGTGTTTTCTGCATTGTGCCATAACTTTGCAGGGAAGCTTCAGAACATGAAATTATCACCACCCACTATAGCAGAAAGGCTCTTTCTAGCAGTTGCACATGAAATCTAAGCTGTCTGAAACGTTTTTCCAAAGTTATCAACATTTTTATTTTTGGTGTTGCGGAACCCACGTTATCTCAGGCTGAAAACGAGTTTTCTGCATTGTGCCATAACTTCTAAGGGAAGCTTCAGAACATGAAATTTTCACATCCCACTATAGCAGAAAGGGTCTTTCTAGTAGTTGCACATCAAATCTAAGCTGTCTGAAGTGTTTTTCCAAAGTTATCAACATTTTTATGGTTGGCGTTCCGGAACCCACCTTATCGGAGGCTGAAAACATGTTTTCTGCATTGTGCCATAACTTTGCAGGGAAGCTTCAGAACATGGAATTTTCACCACCCACTATATCAGAAAGGGTCTTTCTAGTAGTTGCGCATCAAATCTAGGCTGTCTGAAGTGATTTTCCAAAGTTATCAACATTTTTATGTTTGGCGTTCCGGAACCCACCTTATGTCTGACTGAAAACGCCTTTTCTGCATTGTGCTATAACTTTGCAGGGAAGCTTCAGAACATGAAATTTTCACCTCCCACTAAAGCAGAAAGGGTCTTTCCAGTAGTTGCACATCAAATTTCGGCTGTCTGAAGTGTTTTTACAAAGTTATCAACATTTTTATCTTTGGCGTTCCGGAATCGACCTTATCTCTGGCTGAAAACGCGTTTTCTGCATTGCGCCATAAATTTGCTGGGAAGCTTCAGAACATGAAATTGTCACATCCCACTATAACAGAAAGGGTCTTTCTAGTAGTTCCACATCAAATCTAAGCTGTCTGAAGCGTTTTTCCAAAGATATCAAGATATTTATGTTTGGCGTTCCGGGAACCACCTTATCTCAGGCTGAAAACGCGTTTTACGCATTGTGTCATAACTTTGCAGGGAAGCTTCAGAACATGACATTTTCACCTCCCACAATAGCAGAAAGGGTCTTACTAGTAGTTGTACAACAATATAAGCTGTCTGAAGTGTTTTTCCAAAGTCATCAACATTTTTATGTTTGGCGTTCCGGAACCCACCTTATCTCAGACTGAAAACGCCTTTTCTGCATTGTGCTATAACTTTGCAGGGAAGCTTCAGAACATGAAATTTTTACATCCCATTATAGCAGAAAGGGTGTTTCTAGTAGTTGCACACCAAATCTAAGCTGTCTGAATTGTTTTTCCAAAGTTATAAACATTTTTTATTTTTGGCTTTACGGAATCGACCTCATCTCAGGCTGAAAACGCGTTTTACGTATTGTGACATAACTTTGCAGGGAAGCTTCAGAACATGACATTTGCACCCCCCACTATAGCAGAAAGGGTCTTTCTAGTAGTTGCACATCTAATCTAAGCTGTCTGCAGTGTTTTTCCAAAGTTCCCTACATTTTTATCTTTGGCGTTCCGGTATCGACCTTATCTCAGGCTGAAAATGCGTTTTCTGCATTGTGTCATGACTTTGCAGGGAAGCGTCAGAAGATGAAATTTGTACCTCCCACTATAGCAGAAAGGGTCTCTCTAGTAGTTACACATCTAATCTAAGCTGTCTGAAGTGTTTTTCCAAAGTTATTAGCAATTTTATGTTTGGCGTTCCGGAATCGACCTTATTTCAGGCTGAAAACGCGTTTTACGCATTGCGCCATAACTTTTCAGGGAAGCTTCAGAACATCGAATTTTCACCACCCACCATATCAGAAAGTGTCTTTCTAGTAGTTGCACATCAAATCTAAGCTGTCTGAAGTGTTTTTCCAAAGTTATCAACACTTTTATGTTTGGCGTTCCGAAACTCACCTTATCTCAGGCTGAAAAGCGTTTTTGTGCATAGTGCCATAACTTTTCAGGGAAGCTTCAGAACATGAAATTTTCACCTCCCACAATAGCAGAAAGGGTCTTACTAGTAGTTGTACAACAATATAAGCTGTCTGAAGTGTTTTTCCAAAGTCATCAACATTTTTATGTTTGGCGTTCCGGAACCCACCTTATCTCAGACTGAAAACGCCTTTTCTGCATTGTGCTATAACTTTGCAGGGAAGCTTCAGAACATGAAATTTTTACATCCCATTATAGCAGAAAGGGTGTTTCTAGTAGTTGCACACCAAATCTAAGCTGTCTGAATTGTTTTTCCAAAGTTATAAACATTTTTTATTTTTGGCTTTACGGAATCGACCTTATCTCAGGCTGAAAACGCGTTTTACGTATTGTGCCATAACTTTGCAGGGAAGCTTCAGAACATGACATTTGCACCCCCCACTATAGCAGAAAGGGTCTTTCTAGTAGTTGCACATCAAATCTAAGCTGTCTGAAGTGTTTTTCCAAAGTTATTAACACTTTTATGTTTGGCGTTCCGAAACCCACCTTATCTCAGGCTGAAAAGCGTTTTTACGCATTGTGCCATAACTTTGCAGGGAAGCTTCTGAACATGAAATTTTAAACTTCCACTATAGCAGAAAAGGTCTTTCTAGTAGTTGAACATCAAATCTAAGCTGTCTGAAGTGTTTTTTCAAAGTAATCAACATTTTTATTTTTGGCGTTCCGGAATCGACCTTATCTCTGGCTGAAAACGCGTTTTCTGCATTGCGCCATAAATTTGCTGGGAAGCTTCAGAACATGAAATTTTCACATCCCACTATAACAGAAAGGGTCTTTCGAGTAGTTCCACATCAAATCTAAGCTGTCTGAAGTGTTTTTCCAAAGATATCAAGATTTTTATATTTGGCGTTCCGGGAACCACCTTATCTCAGGCTGAAAACGCGTTTTACGCATTGTGTCATAACTTTGCAGGGAAGCTTCAGAACATGAAATTTTCACCTCCCACAATAGCAGAAAGGGTCTTACTAGTAGTTGTACAACAATATATGCTGTCTGAAGTGTTTTTCCAAAGTCATCAACATTTTTATGTTTGGCGTTCTGGAACCCACCTTATCTCAGTCTCAAAACGTGTTTTCTGCAATGTGCCATAACTTTGCAGGGAAGCCTCCTAACATGAAATTTTCACCTCCCGCTATAGTAGAAAGGGTCCTTCTAGTTGTTGCACATCAAATCTCAACTGTCTGAAGTGTCTTTCCAAAGTTATCAACATTTTTATGTTTGGCCTTCCGGAATCGACCTTATCTCAGGCTGAAAACGCTTTTTACGCATTGTGCCATAACTTTGCAGGCAAGCTTCAGAACATAAAATTTTCACCTCCCACTATAGCAGAAAGGGTCTTTCTCGTAGTTGCACATGAAATGTAAGCTGTCTGAAGTGCTTTTCCAAAGTTATCAACATTTTTATTTTTGGCGTTCCTGAACCCACCTGATCTCAGGCTGAAAACGCGTTTTCTGCATTGTGCCATAACTTTGCAGGGAAGCTTCAGAACATGAAATTTTCACTTCCCACTATAGCAGAAAGGATCTTTCCAGTAGTTATACAACACATCTAAGCTGTCTGAAGTGTTTTTCCAAAGTTATCAACATTTCTATGCTTGGCGTTCCGGAATCGACCTTTTCTCAGGCTGAAAACGCTTTTTCTGCATTGTGCCATAACTTTGCATGGAAGCTTCAGAACATGAAATTTTCAGTTCCCACTATAGCAGAAAGGGTCTTTCTCGTAGTTGCACATCAAATCTAAGCTGTCTGAAGTGTTTTTCGAAAGTTATCAACATTTTTATGTTTGGCGTTCCGGAACCCACCTGAACTCAGCCTGAAAACGCGTTTTCTGCATTGTGCCATAACTTTGCAGGGAAGCTTCAGAACATGAAATTTTCACCTCCCACTATAGCAGAAAGAGTCTTTCTAGTAGTTGCACATCAAATCTAAGCTGTCTGAAGTGTTTTTCGAAAGTTATCAACATTTTTATGTTTGGCGTTCCGGAACCCACCTTATCTCAGGCTGAAAACGTGTTTTCTGCATTGAGCCATAACTTTGCAGGGAAGCCTCAGAACTTGAAATTTTCACCTGCTGCTCTAGTAGAAAGGGTCATTCTAGTAGTTGCACATCAAATCTAAGCTGTCTGAAGTTTCTTTCCAAAGTTATCAGCATTTTTATGTTTGGTGTTCCGGAATCAACCTTATCTCAGGCTGAAAACGCTTTTTCTGCATTGTGCCATAACTTTGCAGGGATGCATCAGAACATTAAATTTTCACCTCCCACAATAGCATAAAGGGTCTTTCTCATAGTTGCACATCAAATCTAAGCTGTCTGAAGTGTTTTTCCAAAGTAATCAACATTTTTATGTTTGGCGTTCCGGAATCGACCTTATCTCAGGCTGAAAACGCGTTTTACCCATTGTGCCATAACTTTGCATAAAGCTTCTGAACATGAAATTTTCACCTCCCACTATAGCAGAAAAGTTCTTTCTAGTAGTTGCAGATCAACTCTAAGCAGTCTGAAATTTTTTTCCAAAGTTATCAACATTTTTATGTTTGGTGTTCCGGAACCCACCTTATCTCAGGCTGAAAACGCGTTTTCTGCATTGTGCCATAACTTTGCAGGGAAGCTTCAGAACATGAAATTTTCACCTCCCACTATAGCAGAAAGGGTCTTTCTAGTAGTTGCACATCAAACGTAAACTGTCTGAAGTGTTTTTCCAAAGTTGTCAACTTTTTTATGTTTGGCGTTCCGGAATCGACCTTATCTCAGGCTGAAAACGCGTTTTCTGCATTGTGCCATAACTTTGCAGGGAAGCTTCAGAACATGAAATTATCATCACCCACTATAGCAGAAAGCGTGTTTCTAGTAGTTGCACATAAAATCTAAGCTGTCTGAAGTGTTTTTCCAAACTTATCAATATTTTTGTGTTAGGCGTTCCGGAACCCACCTTATCTCAGGCTGAAAACGCGTTTTCTGCATTGTGCCATAACTTTGCAGGGAAGCTTCAGAACATGAAATTTTCACCTCTCACTATCGCAGAAAAGGTCTTTCTAGTAGTTGCACATCAAATCTAAGCTCTCTGAAGTGTTTTTCCAAAGTTATCAACATTTTTATGTTTGGCGTTCCGGAATCGACCTTATCTCAGGCTGAAAACGTGTTTTACGCATTGTGCCATAACTTTGCAGGGAAGCTTCAGAACATGAAATTGTCACCACCCACTATAGCAGAAAGGGTCTTTCTCGTAGTTGCACATCAAATCTAAGCTGTCTGAATTGTTTTTCCAAAGTTATTAACATTTTTATGTTTGGCGTTCCGGAACCCACCTTATCGCACGATGAAAACACGTTTTCTGCATTGTGCCATAACTTTGCAGGGAAGCTTCAGAACATGAAAATTTCACATCCCACTATAGCAGAAAGGGTCTTTCTAGAAATTGCACATCAAATCTAAGATGTCTGAAGTGTTTTCCCAAAGTTATCAACATTTTTATCTTTGGCGTACCGGAACCCTCCTTATCTCAGGCTGAAAACGTGTTTACTGCATTGTGCCATAACTTTGCAGGGAAGCTTCAGAACATGAAAATTTCACATCCCACAATAGCAGAAAGGGTCTTTCTAGTAGTTGCACATCAAATCTAAGTTGTCTGAAGGGTTTTTTACCAAAGTCATCAACATTTTTATGTTGGGCGTTCTGGAATCGACCTTATCTCAGCCTGAAAACGCGTTTTCTGCATTGTGCCATAACTTTGCAGGTAAGCTTCAGAACATGAAATTATCACCACCCACTATAGCAGAAAGGGTCTTTCTAGTAGTTGCACATCAAATCTAAGCTGTCAGAATTGTTTTTCCAAAGTTATCAACATTTTTATGTTTGGCGTTCCGGAACCCACCTTATCTCAGGCTGAAAACGCATTTTCAGCATTGTGCCATGACTTTGCAGGGAAGCTTCAGAACATGAAATTTTCACCTCCCACTATAGCAGAAAGGGTCTTTCTAGTAGTTGCACATCAAACGTAAGCTGTATGAAGTGTTTTTCCAAAGTTGTCAACTTTTTTATGTTTGGTGTTCCGGAATCGACCTTATCTCAGGCTGAAAACGCGTTTTCTGCGTTGTGCCATGACTTTGCAGGGAAGCTTCAGAACATGAAATTTTCACCTCCCACTATAGCAGAAAGGGTCTTTGTAGTAGTTGCACATCAAATCTAAGCTGTCTGAAGTGTTTTTCGAAAGTTATCAACATTTTTATGTTTGGCGTTCAAGAACCCACCTTATCTCAGTTTTAAAATGCGTTTTCTGAGTTGTGCCATAACTTTGCAGGGAAGCTTCAGAACATGAAATTTTCACATCCCACTATAGCAGAAAGGGTCTTTCTAGTAGTTGCACATAAAATCTAAGCTGTCTGAAGTGTTTTTCCAAAGTTATCAACATTTTTATGTTTGGCGTTCTGGAATCGACCTTATCTCAGGCTGAAAACGTGTTTTACACATTGTGCCATAACTTTGCAGGGAAGCTTCAGAACATGAAATTATCACCACCCACTATAGCAGAAAGGGTCTTTGTAGTAGTTGCACATCAAATCTAAGCTGTCTGAAGTGTTTTTCGAAAGTTATCAACATTTTTATGTTTGGCGTTCAAGAACCCACCTTATCTCAGTTTTAAAATGCGTTTTCTGCGTTGTGCCATAACTTTGCAGGGGAGCTTCAGAACATGAAATTTTCACATCCCACTATAGCAGAAAGGGTCTTTCTAGTAGTTGCACATCAAATCTAAGCTGTCTGAAGTGTTTTTCCAAAGTTATCAACATTTTTATGTTTGGCGTTCTGGAATCGACCTTATCTCAGGCTGAAAACGTGTTTTACACATTGTGCCATAACTTTGCAGGGAAGCTTCAGAACATGAAATTATCACCACCCACTATAGCAGAAAGGGTCTTTCTAGTAGTTGCACATCAAATCTAAGCTGTCCTAATTGCTTTTCCAAAGTTATCAACATTTTTATGTTTGGCGTTCCGGAACCCACCTTATCTCACGCTGAAAACGCGATTTCTGCACTGTGCCATAACTTTGCAGGGAAGCTTCAGAACATGAAATTTTCACCTCCCACTATAGCAGAAATGGTCTTTCTAGAAATTGCACATCAAATCTAAGCTGTCTGAAGTGTTTTCCAAAAGTTATCAACATTTTTATGTTTGGCGTTCCGGAATCGACATTATCTCAGGCTGAAAACGCGAATTCTGCATTGGGCCATAACTTTGCAGGGAAGCTTCAGAACATGAAATTTTCACCTCCCACTATAGCAGAAAGCGTGTTTCTAGTAGTTGCACATAAAATCTAAGCTGTCTGAAGTGTTTTTCCAAACTTATCAATATTTTTGTGTTAGACGTTCCGGAACCCACCTTATCTCAGGCTGAAAACGCGTTTTCTGCATTGTGCCATAACTTTGCAGGGAAGCTTCAGAACATGAAAATTTCACCTCTCACTATCGCAGAAAGGGTCTTTCTAGTAGTTGCACATCAAATCTAAGCTGTCTGAAGTGTTTTTCCAAAGTTATCAACATTTTTATGTTTGGCGTTCCGGAATCGACCTTATCTCAGGCTGAAAACGTGTTTTACGCATTGTGCCATAACTTTGCAGGGACGCTTCAGAACATGAAATTATCACCACCCACTATAGCAGAAAGGGTCTTTCTAGTAGTTGCACATCAAATCTAAGCTGTCTGAATTGTTTTTCCAAAGTTATTAACATTTTTATGTTTGACATTCCGGAACCCACCTTATCTCACGCTGAAAACGCGTTTTCTGCATTGTGCCATAACTTTGCAGGGAAGCTTCAGAACATGAAATTTTCACCTCCCACTATCGCAGAAAGGGTCTTTCTAGTAGTTGCACATCAAATCTAAGCTCTCTGAAGTGTTTTTCCTAAGTTATCAACTTTTTTTATTTTTGGCGTTCTGGAATCGACCTTATCTCAGTCTGAAAATGCGAATACTGCATTGGGCCATATTTTTGCAAGGAAGCTTCAGTACATTAAATTATCACCACCCACTATAACAGAAAGGGTGTTTCTAGTAGTTGCACATCAAATCTAAGCTGTCTGAAGTGTTTTTCCAAACTTATCAATATTTTTGTGTTAGGCGTTCCGGAACCCACCTTATCTCAGGCTGAAAACGCGTTTTCTGCATTGTGCCATAACTTTGCAGGGAAGCTTCAGAACATGAAATTTTCACATCCCACTATCACAGAAAGGGTCTTTCTCGTAGTTGCACATCAAATCTAAGCTGTCTGAAGTGTTTTTCCAAAGTTATCAACATTTTTATGTTTGGCGTTCCGGAATCGACCTTATCTCAGGCTGAAAACGTGTTTTAGGCATTGTGCCATAACTTTGCAGGGAAGCTTCAGAACATGAAATTATCACCACCCACTATAGCAGAAAGGGTCTCTCTAGTAGTTTCACATCAAATCTAAGCTGTCTGAATTGTTTTTCCAAAGTTATCAACATTTTTATGTTTGGCGTTCCGGAACCCACCTTTTCTCACTCTGAAAACGCGTTTTCTGCATTGTGCCATAACTTTGCAGGGAAGCTTCAGAACATGAAAATTCCACCTCCCACTATAGCAGAAAGGGTCTTTCTATAAATTGCACATCAAATCTAAGCTGTCTGAAGTGTTTTACCAAAGCTATCAACATTTTTATGTTTGGCGTTCCGAAACGCACCTTATCTCAGGCTGAAAAAGCGTTTTGTGCGTTGTGCCAAAACTTCTCAGGGAAGCTTCAGAACATGAAATTTTCACCTACCATTATAGCAGAAAGGGTCTTTCGAGTAGTTGCACATCAAATCTAAGCTGTCTGAAGTGTTTTTCGAAAGCTATCAACATTTTTATGTTTGGTGTTCCGAAACCCTCCTTATCTCAGGCTGAAAACGCGTTTTGTGCATTGTGCCATAACTTCTCAGGGAAGCTTTTGACCTCCCACTATAGCAGAAAGGGTCATTCTAGCAGTTGCAGCACAAATCTAAGCTGTCTGAAGTGCTTTTCGAAAGTTATCAACATTTTTATGTTTGGCGTCCCGAGACCCACCTTATTTCAGGCTGAAAACCCGTTTTCTGCATTCTGCCTCAACTTCTCAGGGACGCTTCAGAATATGACATTTTCACATTCCACTATAGCAGAAAGGGGTTTTCTAGTAGTTACAGAACAAATCTAAGCTGTCTGAAGTGTTTTTAGAGGGTTGTCAATAATTTTATTTTTGTCGGTCTGTAAACTACCTTTCCTTTGGCTTAAAATGCATTTTATGCACTGTTTATTCACTGCTCTGGGATGCCTGTGAACAGGAAAATTTCTCATGCAACTATAGGAGAAACACTCTTTCTTGTATAATAAACACTAAACCTACTTTTCGGAACTGTATTTCAGGGGGTTATCAACTTTTTTTTTTTTTTTCTTGGTCAGAAACTCAGCTTCTCTCGGGCTGAATACACTTTTTCTCCTCTCTTCACTCACTGCTCTGGGATTCCTCACAACATGAAAATTTCATCTGCAACAATAGGATAAACACTCTTTTTTGTATATTCAACACAAAACCTACATTTCTGAACGGTATTTCTGGTGGTTAACTTTTTTTTTGTGGTCTGAAACCCAGCTTTTGACGGGCTGAAAAGGCATTTTCTGCACTGTTCACTCACTGATCGGAATAGCCTCTGAACATGAAAATATCACGCACAACTATAGGAAAAAGAGCCTTTCTAGTGTGACGCCCACTTATGTGTGGTCACAGATTGTGTGTTAGATATCATTTAATTGTTCAGCATGGAGTTGATTAACCGGCAGGTATATAATTAGGTCAGTAGAGAGCAGGATAGGACAGAGGTTGGGCATTGAAGATGTGTGGGTAAATAGGAAGTGACACTTTTTTTCATTACTTTTCTTCCCATCGCCAAATGTGGAAGCCTCGTGTGAATCTGTCTACATTTAGTTTCAGGTTAGTCAAATCCATTGTTTTATAATGTTTGTTCCACATCGGATTGACTGATTTGGGGTCTTGAGTGTGAGGATGGTGACTCAATTTTTAAGTATACTGTTTTTCCTTCGTGCGTTGAGTTCGCTCTGTGTGGATGTGGCGCTTGTAAGCTAATACTGACAACCGACGTTGACATGGCACGGGTGATTGAGTTGTGTGGAGTTCAGTTTGCTTGTGGTGAATAACGGTGTTTGGTAAAAAGTAAGGTTTTATTATTTCTCAACACTAGCCAAAAGGTTTAATGGCAGAATTATACATTCAGATGAAAAGCAATTATGCATGTCGTTCATGATGTCTAACACTTGTCGTATGACAAAGTGACATGTTTGTGAGTGATCAGATGGTGTCAGAAAGACATCTAATTGTGGTCTGGGTTACCACAATGAAAAAAAAAGAATCCCTTGGATTACTTTTCTCACCATCGACACATGTGGAAGCCTTGTGTGACTCTGTCCGCATTTTGTTTCAGACGGCGTTCTACTAACCACATTGAGACACCACTTTTTAACTGTAGACAAGGTCACAGTATTCAGACCTGTTACAGATGCAAAGTTCTTGATACAACGTTTTCTTCCTAAGCTTTTAGAGTGAGCAGAGGTGAGAGCAGCCGACTGGTCTCTCCAAGAGGTGTAACGATGATCAGCACGGCTATGATTTGGATTGCTAGGGTCACCCTGCCCCTTCGAACAGCGACGGTGTTCCCCCATGGGCAGCGGCTGTGTGTGGAGTAGGCGCCACGAGCAGAGCACCAGGCTGACGGACTGTTGAAACTCCAAAATTTCTGTGAGAGTGAGAGAGGTTGTGCGATGGATGAGCCGGTCCACGGAGCTCATAAAGAGCGCGATGATGTTCTCAAGCGCTATGAGCTGGTTGCCGACGGCGTAAACACCATTCCTCTGCGCTATGGTGGCTCTGTCAGAGGTGGTTGCGATGGTCATTCCTCAGAGGAGAGGTCGAGATCCCGGGGCGAACGCATCACGCATTGTGCATGACGACTGAGTGAGCCGGAACGCCGCACTGCCAATCCAAACCCTCCACGTGGCAGTAAGCTCCGTACCTGACCAAGTGCGGTCCTAGTGCCAGTGGAGTGTCAGAACCGCGCTGGGAATAGTCCAGATTTCTTCCAGTTGTGGGCAGACAACATGCGGTCGTGATCTGTATGTGGTCTCGCCATCCAACGCCAGCTGGCCGTTAGTGAAGAGGGATGATTTTTGAGCTTCTGGTGGAGAGAGAGCGTCGTATCGAAGTTGACTTCGATACGACTTTGGCGGATGACATGAGGCGCAGGAGAAGATCAAGCAGGAACCTGACTCCACCATACGGAACTCAACCAAGTCTGGGAACACAGTCTACAGATCCAACTCATAGCAGCGCCTGGCACTCGTCAAACTCATCCCATGGCTTGGAAGAAGAAAATGTGGAACGGTTCGACTGCTTGTAGGCCAGTCGCAGCGCCCTATTTGCAGAGGTTTACTGTTGAATATACTCTAAATAGTTTTTTCGCTATAGTTGCAGGTGAAATTTTCATGTTCTGAGGCTTCGCTGAGCAGTGAGTGAAGAGTGCAGAAAATGGGTTTTCAGCCCGAGGGACCTGTAGCTTTCAGACCAACAAACATAAAAATTGAATTTGCAATTGAATTTGTTCTGCAGCTACTAGAAAGACCCCTTCTGCTAAGCTGGTGTGTGCTCATGACTCCTGTTTGGACTCTGGCTAGAATCAACCAGCAGTCCAAGTACGTCATAATCGGCAGACTCTCTCTCCTTCGTAGTTCGAGCCACTCCTCCATGCACTTAGCGAAAAAACGAGGCCCTAGACACTAGAGACCGTGTTGTGGAAGTAGACGTCTGCAAGATCTATGGAGGTCATACACTCTCACACTATGATTCACTCCAGGAATCTGCTGGTAGTCCGGAACCGCTGTCTGATCATGAATTGGTTGAGGAGACTGAGATCCACAACAGGTCTCCTCTCTCCTGTCTTCTTGGGTTCCAGAAAGAACCCGGAGTAAAACCCAGTGTAGGAGGATCGCTTTGGCAGTAGCTCGATTATTTCCTTTGACAGGAGATCGCGGTCCTCCTCCATCAGACATGACCGCTCGTTCTCTGAGTTCACTCAGGTCCATGTGGTGACGCAGAACCTGGGGGTTGACTGTGAAGCTGAAGGGCGTGTCAATGACCGTTTATTTTCTCAATCCATATGTGGAGGTGAGGAGACAGGCGCCCTGAGCACAGGAGCGGATCTGGCCTCCAGGGCGGGTCCAGGACGAAAGGGTCGTTGGTGCTCTGCGCCCTCTCCTCTGGTGACTTCAAGTCTGGTTTGTCAAAAACAGACTCGCTTTTGTCATCTGAGCCGTCAGAGGAATTCGGTTCCCCAAACTTGCAGTGTACCTTGATCTGACACTGCAATTCTCCTAAGATGGAGACCCGAGGGACTGGCCCAATCATCCTCAGAAAGAGATGACTCTGTAGATGACGATGTCCTGCTTGCCTCTGAGAGGATTGGAGGGCTGCAGAGAACAGAATAACAGACAGACATCACATCAGACATCGCACGAGGGAGCTGAGAACAGAGCAGGTCTGGCAAGTGGCACCTACTGAGTGATCCTCTGAAGTGGTGGCTTTCACGGTCCTGTGGCGACCCCTGCTGGAAACTGGCGTGTCTGAGCAATAAGAAGAGTCAATAGCTGAATTGAAACTTCCCTGACTTTTGGCTGGAACCGGGATCTGTTGTGAGACGGGAAAGAGTTATTTGACGCCTGTGCTTCTTATTATGGTGAATCTGGGGAAAGACATAACTTCTTGGCTCCAGAAACTTCCCCAGGGACAGTTCTGGCATCAGGGATAAAGAGGCAGAGAGACCGTTACTATTCTGCTTGGTCTCCTGAGACGATGTCAAACAAAAACAAAGTTTAGAAGCCGGAGTTTGGACTCACTGGAACCGGAAGAGAACATGGCGGCTGATAAACCCTAATTTTGGGCAGAGAAGAGATAGACCCGATACCAAAGAAATGCATCTTATTATTTTTCAAGTTAGACTTTGGTTTAGATGCATACTTGTAGATAAAAAGTTCTTCCTACGCTTTTGGAGGGGGCAGAGGTGAGAGCAGTCGACTGGTCTCTCCGAGAGGAGCGGCGATGATCAGCCCGGCAATTATACGGTGTTCCCCCCAGCCGGCGACTGTTGTGTCTCCAAAATCTCTGGTGGAGTCCATGGAGCTCATAAAGAGCGCGATGATGTTCTCAAGCGCTATGAGCTGTTTGCGGACACCATTCACCATTCTACTGCGCGATGGTGGCTCTGTCAGTGCCGGGTGGGATGGTCACTCCTCAGGGGGGAGGTCAAGCTCCAGGGGCGAGGGCATCGAGCATCGTGCATGACGGCTGAGTGAAAGGGAACGCTGGCCCATAACTCCAAACCCTCCACCAATTAAGCTCCGTACCTGACCACGTGCGGTCCAAGTGCCAGTGGAGTGTCAGAAATGCGCCGGGAATAGTCCGGATTGAATTGGACTAGCAGTGGATGTTTACCCAACAGACGGCAGTCCACATCCATTTGGCATTATATGCTTTGAGTGTTGCGGGTGCTTTAGCATTTCAAATAGTGAACTGCACTTAGGGGGGGCAGGGGACTGCCTGCTAGCCTTGAAGTAGCCATGCTTTGAGGGGACGCCCCAGGATTGGAGGTCCGCTCATAATTTGGATATGGACCACGGAAACTTCAGGCAGGACTGAGGTCTGGTCGCAGTCAGGCGAGAGACTTGTCACATCACCGCAGGAGTGGATTTAACCGGAGGAGACTCAGCGTGAGACCGGAGGACATCGGGATCTTTGACAGCAGCTTTTCTAACAATATGCATATTAACGTTGTCTTTGAATGAACCGAAGGAGACAAGTGATCCAAACACAAAAGCAGAGCTTGACACAAACAGTGCAAGAAGCAATGCAGTCCTTGGCCACTCTGGGGCCAGGGGGCGATGTGTTCAACTTCTCCATCCTGCAGTGACCGTAATCCGAGTGTAGCCAGGATTAAGGGGGAGCACAGGTGAGCAATCTGAAACCCATCCGGAACTCTGAATCAGCCATGAGGTCATCTTGACCACAAAGCTTAACCGCCAGCCTTGCAACGTGGCCTGACCTGAGAACCATGGGCCGTCCATACCGGACGTCTGACTGGCACAGCTGGCTCCTTTGCCAGACTGCCATCAATGAGATGCACGTTTGGCTGCACTGAACCGCCTGCATTGTCACCGGCGATGTTGCTTTGGTATGACTGATGGAGGAGTGCCCAGACTCCTGTCGATATCTCGGATGGCCAGGGCCTCAAACTTGACCGGCCTATGACAGTTCCGAGGCCACCGCCACACCTGGGGTCTATCCAGCCTGAATGAATGAATGAATGGGTTGTGAAGATGTAGCATTAACATCCCTTCATACATAGAGTGTAATTTTACACCGCAGGTGGCAGGACTGCCGCCTCAACTTTGCCACCGTAAGCTGAAATAGAAGGTGGCATTAACAACCCCTCATATATGGAGTGTAACTTACACTCTGGATCAGCAGGAACTGTGTTGCCCTCTTTTAGCCACTATATGGCTGAATTACTGAGCAGCAACAGTCAGGGTTCTAGTCTGAGCTGAGCAAGGAAGAGGGAGTTTATTCACAAATGAATAGACAGTTATGCAGGAATCTGGTGGATATTGAGACGCTGCACACTCCACTGCACTGTAATGAAGCAGATACCGGTGTCCCAGAGCGAGTGCTGTGGGCCTACTGGTCGCAGGGTTTGGCTGCTCCTGAAGACAGAAAGACAAGAGGGAAGGAGGATGCAGACACAACAGACAAATAGTGGTAAGCAAAAGTAGAGATTGATGACCAAGAAGCTGCCTGGCAGTTTTCTTTAAGAAGTCCTTGAAAGCAGCAACAGATGTTTCCAGGCATCTCGTCGACTGTGCTCTCAGGGATTCCGGTGCCTGTTTTCCCGCTGTCTCATAGGCTTTCATGATGGAAATTCTAAGCCAATTTTACAACCTTTGAGGGGACAGTGCCTGCCGCTTCTTTCCACCAGGGAGAGCCACCCACAGAGTGTCGGACTTTCTGAAGGGTGGGACTCGATCCAGTTAAGCTTTTAGCTCTCTGACCGGACATATTTTGAGTAAACGCTCATGCTCTTCGTCTGAATGTGGAGGAGTGCAGAAAGCCATTACTGAAAAGGAGCTGACCTGCGAAGAAGAAGAGAGACATTTAGGTGCGAAGGCAGGGTTGGGTGTAAGTGATACCGCCGAGTCATCGTCACCAAAAGAGATGCAATCAGGGCTGATCGAAAAAGATCTGCATCTGACACATCTCCGGATACCAGCTGGAGCTGGGGCTGTCTGGAGCTACGAGAATCATTCTCACTCTCTACAGTTGAATTCTCCTCATAAGAAAATGAAGAAGGCAATGAGGAGGAAAGGCATACAGGAGGCCTTCTGGCCACCTTGGATGAGCCAGGGCGTCCACTCCCTGTGGAGGGTCGTCGGATCTACGGGGAGAGAACCAGAGAGGACATTTGAAGTTCTCTCTGCTCGCAAAGACATCAGCCACTGGGTGGCCGAAAAACTCCCTGATCATATTTGACATCTCCTGAGATAAACTCCATTCATCTGGCAGTGGTCTCCGAGATAATCCATCTGGTGCCACATTGTCTCCACCTGGCACATGCAGAGCCCTCAATGAGGCTAAATGTAGCAGCTCAGGGAAAAAATCTTTCTGGCTAGGTTGTGTAACGTAGACGACCTCACGCCACCCTGGCGGTTGAAATTGGCCACTGTGGTGGAGCTGTCTGATCTCACCATAACGTGGTTCCCACTAAGATGGAGAGAAAGGGCCAAAAACTGCCAACAGTTCCAGTACGTTAATGTGACGACCTTCGGAACTGCTCCAGAAAGAAGAGTTCTTACAATCCAAGTGCGATGGAGGTTTGAAGCAGAGTCACATCTCTCAAAGCTCTTGGATACACTTTCACCAACCGTCTCTGATCCCGAACAGGATGAAGATTGAGCCGGCTGAACCATGACTGCCGACTTCGCATGTTCAGGAGACCCAGGCGTATGACGGAGTGGGCTGCTGACATCATGCCCAGGAGCGTCATATTCCATTAGGCTGGGACCACACATAGACGAACCGCCAGAACCTGGGCTGACAGATTTGAAATAGAAAGTATCTTCTCGTCTGTCAAGCGAGCGCACTCTTCATGAGAGTTCAGAAGTACACCAAGAAAAGCTGTAAGCTGAGATGGCTGGAGTTGACTCTTTTCTTGGTTCACCGGAAAGCCAAGGTGGCTTTCGTGGTCCAACACCATTCTGGTGTGAGCTAACGACTCTTCCCTCGATCTGGCGAGCATTAACCAGTCGTCTAGGTAAGACAAGATCCTGAGGCCCCTTGCCCTCAAGGACTGTAGGGCTGTGTCGACCATCTTAAAGAAGGTTCTCTGAGCCAGAGAGTAGCCAAACGGGAGCCTCCGGAACTGAAAAAGTCGGCCGTCCAATGCGAAGTGGAGATATCGCTTATGAGCAGGCCAAATTGGCACGTGACAATAAGCGTCCGTGAGGTCGATGGACGTCAGCCAGTCTCCATGACGCATGCACTTCAGGAGACTTTTGAGGAGTAACTGACTCAATCATGCCTCAATCAAACACTGACCTCGTTCTGAAGACATTTTTTGCCGGATCTGACGCATTCTCAGAATGCCATTAAACTGAGGTTGGCACTGGCTGAATTGGAGAGGATAACCCACCTTCAGAATCCTTTTGATCCATATAGAATAAGCTGGATAGTGAGCTTCCCACATAGGAGAACATAGCAAGCTCTGGATGAAACCTGTGTTATCTCGACATCCATTTGACACCTCTGATGTAAGTCCTGCCTGAAGCGTCCGTGGCAACGGGATGAGCAGCTGTCGGTCTCGTCCCTCCAGTATCCCCCAGGTTTCGGTCGAGCGACACAGCAGGCTGGGTATCAGTTCCGACAGCCATCAGCACTTGAGTTTTGCCTCTCCGCAACGCCACAATCACCGCGCGCATGGACATTTGTAACTCCTTTTGGCGGCCTTCAAAACAAACAATGTGTGCTGTGTGATGGGGAGAACGCTGGCCGGTGGAAGGCGGGCCTGACCCGAGACTGAGTCCAGCATGACCCCCAGAAAGGTCGTGCTCTGACTGAGAATAAGCGCGCTTATCAGGAGGTTTACTCTGAACCTCAATAACACAATGTGCTCCAACACCAAGCCGGTGTGCGCTCATGACTCTTGTTTGGACCTGGTGAGAATCAACCAGTAGTCCAAGTACGTCAGAATCCGCAGACCATGTCTCCTTAGTGGTTCGAGCCCCACCTCCACGCACTTGGCCAAGGTGCGAGGCACTAGAGAGCTGTATGTACAAAAACACATTTTTGAAGCCGGAGAGCTGCCACTCAAATTCGCACTAACTGTAACCGGAAGATAACTTGGCAGGTAATAAACCCTAATTTTGGGCAGAGAAGAAACAGACCCGATTCCAAAGTAATGGCTCTTATTTTTTATTCAATTTAGACTTTGGTTTAGATGCATACTTTTAGATACAAAGTTTTCTTCTTACGCTTTTGGAGGGAGCAGAGGTGAGAGCAGCCGACTGGTCTCTCCAGGAGGAGCAGCGATGATCAGCACGTCTATGATCCGGACAGCTGGGCTCACCCCGCCCCTTTTTCCTATAGTTTCAGGTGGAATTTTCATGTTCTGAGGCATCCCCGAGCAGTAAGTGAACAGTGCAGAAAACGCGTTTTCAGCCCGAGAGAAGCTCAGATTCAGAGCAGGAAAAAGAAAAAAAGTTGATAACCCCTTGAAATACAGTTCAGAAAGGTAGATTAAGTGTTGAACATACAACAAAGAGTGTTTTTCCTGTAGTTGCAGGTGAAATTTTAATGTTCTGTGTCCCCCCAAAGCAGTGACTGAATAGAGCAGAAAAAGTGTATTCAGCCCAAGAAAATGTGGTTTTCAGTCCGACAAAAATAAAAACGTTGATAACTCTGAAAACGTGTGGTTCCAGCCTTATGGATTATGAGGCTCCTGGGCATGATGTCAGCAGCCCACTCCGTCGTCCGCCAGGGTCTCCTGAACATGCGAAGTCTGCAGTCAGGGTTCCGACCGCTCAATCTTCAACCTGTCCGGGATCAGAGACGGTTGGTGAAAGTGTCTCCACGAGCTCTGACAATTGTGAGGTTTAGGAACTCTGCTTCAAACCTCCATCGCACTTTATCCTTGCATTGTCAAAACACTTCTTTAAAAGTATTTACAGATGCATCTCTGTCAGGCTGGGTAGGCCACCATGATCAACATGCGTCATTGGGATCTGGAGCAGTTCCAAAAGTCGTTCCACTAACCTGCTGGAACTGTTCGCAGTTTTTAAAGTGTTGGTGGCTCTTTCTCTCCATCTAAGTGGGAACCACGTTATGGTGAGATCAGACAGCTCCACCACAGTGGCCTATATCAACCACCAGGGTGGCGTGAGGTCGTCTGTGTTACACAACCTAGCAAGAAAGATTTTTTCTCTGGGCTGATGTAGAATTAGCCTCATTGAGGACTCTGCATGTTCCAGGTGGAGACAATGTGGCAGCAGATGGATTATCTCGGAGACCACTGCCAGTTGAATGGAGTTTATCTCAGGAGACGGCAAATATGATCTTGGAGTTTTTCGGCCACCCAGTGGCTGATCTCTTTGCGAGCAGAGAGAACTACAAATGTCCTCGCTGGTTCTCTTTCCGTAGATCCGATGACCCTCCACTGGGAGTGGACGCCCTGGCTCATCCAAGGTGGCCAGAAGGATTCCTGTATGCCTTTCCTCCTCATTGCCTTAATCTAAACAGCCCCAGCTCCAGCTGGTATCCGGACATGTGTCAGATGGGGATCAAAGGCCCCTGGGAGTTCTCTCCATCGAGGTCAGCGCTTCTGCAAGCATCAGAAACCCTGAGGTCTCCGCCAATAATAGGACGACCCCTCACGGTTTGGCTTCTCCAGGGTTAAGAATTAGTCACTTGCCTCCTGATGTCCAATTGACTCTTCAGAACGTTTAAGCTCTGCCAACCCTCAGAGCATACAATGCTAATTGCACATTTTTTCCCCAATGGTGTGGAACCCAGTCAGCCTTCCCAGAATCGGCGCCTGTTTCTCTAATCCTCTCTTTTCTCCAGCATCTGGTTAACGAAGATCGGAGCTGCACCACATTACGGGTTTATGTAGCAGCCCATTCCATGCTACACAATGGTCTGGACGGCCACCCCTTTGGCGAGCATCGTCGAGTGAGCCGTTTCATGAGAGGAGTGAAAAGGCTTAGACCAACCTCAAGACATTTATGTCTCTACTGGGTCCTGCCGCTGGTACTCAATTCACTCTCCTTTCGAGCCACTCGATGAGGCCTCCCTGGAGCTAGAAGCTTACAAGGCAGCTCATCTTATAGCCTTAGCTTCACCAAAGAGAGTGGGAGAGCTGAGTTCTTTTTCCATCTGCCCTGATTGCATCTCTTTTGGTGACAATGACTCGGCGGTGTCACTTAGACCCAACCCTGCCATCGCACCTAAATGACTCTCTTCTTCTTCACAGGTCAGCTCCTTTTCAAGAAAGGTTTTATGCCCTCCTCCCCATTCAGACGAGGAGCATGAGCATTTACACAAAATGTGTCCGGTGAGAGAGCTAAAATCTTAATTGGGTCGAGTCCCACCCTACATAAAAGACGGACAGTCTGTGGGTGGCTGTCGCAGATGGTAAGATGGGGCAGGCGCTGTCCCCTCACAGGTTGTCGCATTGGCTTAGAATTGCCATCATGAAAAATGACCTGGCAACATCTGTGGCTGCTTTCAAGGGAGTATCTCTGCCAGAAATCTGCCAGGCAGCATCTTGGTCATCAATCTCGACTTTTGCTCACCACTATTTGTCTAATGTGTCTCCATCCTCCTTCCCTCATGTCGTTCTGTCTTCAGGAGCAGCCGAACCCTTCGACGAATAGTCCCTCATTGACAGCACTGGCTCTGGGACACCAGTATCTGCTTCATTACATTGCTGTGGGGTGTGCAGCGTCCCAAGATCCACCGGATTCCTGCATAACTGTCTATTCATTTGTGAATAAACTCCCTCTTTCTTGCTCAGCTGAGACTAAAACCCTCACTGCAGCTGCTCAGTAAATGATTTCTCTCCAGGTATGGAGGATTGTTAATGCCACATTCTATTTCAGCCGTATCGTGGCTAAAAGAGGGCAACGCAGTTCCTGCTGATTCAGAGTGTAAGTTTCACTCTATATATGAGGGGTTGTTAACGCCACCCTCTATTTCAGCTTACGGTGGTAAAGGCGAGGCGGCAGCTCCTGCCATCTTGAGTGTAAAATTACACTCTATGTATGAGGGGTTGTTAATGCTACATCTTCACAACCCATTCATTCAATCAGGCTGGACAGACAGGCTGGTGGCGTAGGGACTATCATAAGATGGCCCATCCGAGATATCGACAGGACTCTGGCCTCACCTCCGTCCGTCATACCGAAGCAACATCGCCGGTGACATTGCAGACGGTTCAGTGCAGCAAAACGTGCATCTCATTGACAGCAGTCTGGCAAAAGAGCCAGCTGTGCCAGTCAGACTTCCGGTCTGGACGGCCCATGGTTCTCAGGTCAGGCCATGTTGCAAGGCTGGGGGTTAAGCTTTGTGGTCAAGATGACCTCTTGGGTGATTCAGAGTTCCGGATGGGTTCCGGATTGCTCACCTGAGCTCCCCCTTCATCCTGGCTACACTCGGATTCCAGTCACTGCAGGATGGACGAGATTAACTCATCGCCTCCTGGCCCCGGAGTGGCCAAGGACTGCGTTGCTTCTTGCACTTTTTGTGCCATGCTGTGCTTTAGTGTTTGGATCACTTGTCTCCTTCGGTTCATCCAAACAAAGACAACGTTAATAAGCATATAGGTTGTTCTACGATCTCAAATCCAGCACAGTTATGAGGCTAGTTTCTTTTGAAACATTGGGAGTGATTTGTAAAGCCATCACAACACTTCTCTCTCCATCTTACTTCAACGGGGTGGGATGAGAGTGTGAATCGTGCCTATATTCCGGCGGCGCATGTGACTGGTAACAATTTACAGGCAGATGGCGACCATCCAGTTTACCCGATCAAGTCCGACATGCCTTTGTGCTTGGCTGAAGCTAAACGGCGTTGCTCCCTTAAATAGGAGGATGTCGGCATCACGAGCTATGAAATACCGGTGCGTCACGGCGTGCGGCAATCGTTCTCCCATGACTGCGATGAGACGTCAGTCTCTGCTGAAGTTTCCGTGGTCCAGATGAGGCACTCCGCTCATCTTCATTTCTCAAGCTCCCTCGCTTGATGTGCCAGGTGCATCGGCTCCGGCGGCGCATTTGAGGGGTAAGAAGAAAGTGCAACGTCCATCACCGACGTAATGAGAGCCACGCTGATGCCGGGGTTCGGCCAAAACCTGGCTGGGACGGAACCCTCTCAGTGTCCGGAGATCGTACGACGGCTCCCCTCTACTACCGGACCTGCATGGGGGGAAGGGAGCTGCACAGATCAGAGCGATGGCAACAGTTTGGCCTTTTTGTGCTCTCAAGACAACTCTGTCCGGGGGATGAGGTGACCCAGGTGCAGCTGACTGCCAACATCGGACCATCCTCTGCTCCAGGGTCCAGTGCGCCTCTCGGAGGAGTCAGCGCATGAGTCCTCAGAATGCCTCAGGCCTCATATTCAGACTGCACAGCAAACCGGAGAAGAAGTTCTTCAATGGACGTGTTGTGATGTGTCATGGGATTATTTGGGGTCACAACTTGGGGGCGCTCTTGTTATGTTGCCGTGTCACCATCCGGTTTGTTGGAAGTTGGAATCGTGAATAAAACCTGCTGTGTTGATACCTCCTGTGAGTCCTTTCAGTTTCGGCCATCACTGTTAGCGACGTGGATAAAGAACGAGACTTTTTGCAAACCGGTCACTGTGGTAACTGACGGCAACGTTTTTGTGTAGTTTGTTCATCATAGCGATAATCATGGCGGCTACTGTGGGTACAGTGACGCCTTTCGAAGCTAGTTCGCATTCATGGGAGGACTATTGTGAAATTTTGGAACATTTTTTTATTGCAAACGTCATTGAAGATGAGGATATACAGCGCGCAGTGTTGCTCAGCAGTGTCGGGGCCCAGGCATATGCGGAGCATTTGAGGAACCTGTTGAGACCGGAAAAACCAGGGGATCGTTCGTATGCTGAACTGGTCATCCTTTTGAGGAATCATTTCCATCTGAAACCGAGTGAGATTATGCAACGATGGAAGAAGAATAGAAGGACTGAAGAGACCGTTTGTGACTACGTGGCGGAGTTGAGGAACTGGCTCATGATTGTAACTATGGTGAGACACTGACTGTGATGCTGAGAGACCACTTGGTGTGTGGGTTCAACGACGACAGGATACAGAGGAAGCTGCTGTCGCAGGATGGACTGACATTTGACAGAGCGTTCAAAGTGGCCTTAGCGATGGAAGCTGCAGATAGAGACTTGATGAACCCACGAGGTGTGAAGGACTCACTCCAAGGAAGTGGATCATCACCGGTCAACAAAGTGGAAGAGACGAGGGCAGTAGTGTCCATGGAGTCGAGAAGGTGCTATAGATGTGGTGGAGAGACTCACTTGGCCAGTGATTGCCGGTTTGCTGAGGTCAAATGTCATAACTGTGGAAAAGTGGATCACTTAAAGACAGTACGTAAAAGTATGACAGAGGTGAGGGAGACAAAACAAACAAGAAAAAGGGGGAAAGGTACAACGCCGTCGAACAAATTTCATGCAGGAGAAGGATGACAGTGAAAATGAAGAGATGTTTACAGTGACAGATAAAAGAAGATGCAGCAGTGAGGAACTGGACATTCCTAGAGTAGAGCCGTTGAGGGTAAATGGAAAGAAGGTGGTTTTTGAGGTAGACACCGGCTGCAGTTACACTATTATGGCTCAACAGATGGTTGACAAAACAGAACTAACACTAAACTTGTGGACTGCAAGATAAAGTTAAAAACATATGGAGGTCATCAGGTTCCAGTGGTGGGGGCAATTAAGGTCAAGGTTGAACACAATGATCAGATCAAATGGCTGCCTGTCATTGTTGAAAGGTTGGTGAAAGGTTCAGGAGCAAGTCTTCTGGGCAGAGGCAGGATGAAAGCATTCCAGATAGAGGGGCAGTTTGTCCACAAAACAGATGAGGTGGACAGTTCCCTGCAAGAGGTTCTCTCCCGACATGAGAAGGTATTCAAAGAAGAGTTAGGGTCATTAAGGGCCACAGCCAAGATTCATGTGGCTCAGGATGCCACGCCCTTATTTTACAAACCCAGGTCGGTTCCATTTGCCATTAAATGAAAAGTGGAAATCGAACTTCAGAGACTAGCAGAGGAAAGAATATTGGAACCTGTGATGTTCTCTGAATGGGCAGCACCTATTGTGCCTGTGTTCAAACCTGATGGTAGTGTGAGGATTTGTGGAGATTATAAATTAACAGTGAACAAAGTCTCCACGACCGAACAGTATCCGATTCCAAGAATGGAGGATATGATGGCAAGCCTGCAGGGGGACAGAAGTTCACAAAACTCGATATGAGCCAAGCATATCAGCAAATAGTCCTTGAAAAGGAATCAAGGAATTTTGTGAGTGTCAACACTCACAAAGGTCTTTTAACATATACACGTCTGCCTTTTGGAGTAAACTCCAGTCCTGCTATTTTCCAACGCACCATGGAGAATGTACTTCAAGGTATGTTAAATGTGGCAGTGTATTTACATGAAATTTTATTGAGAGGAAGAGATGACAGCTCTCATCTGCAAACACTCAACGAAGTGCTGCAGAGGTTGGAGGATAAAGGCCTGAAGTTGAACGGAGAAAGCGTCAGTCCATGGAAAACAAAGTAACATTCTTGGGTCATCAGGTGGACAGGACAGGCCTGCATCCAATGCCAGCGAAGGTCAAAGCAGTCCAGGAGGCTCTGGTGCCACGGTCTGTAAGTGAACTTAACCCTCGTATTATGATGAAAAAAAATTACATTGATTATGTTGGGGGTCATTTTGACACACACTGTGTAAATCCACTCAAAACAGTCAAAAAAACAGATTGAACCAATCTTCAATCTTCAAAACATCTTCATTTTAGATTATATAAAAATTTGTAAAACAGACATAGAACACATTTTCAATTTCAACCCTATATTTAAGAGCAATTTCAGTTTTTCCCTCCTCACAAACACTTTTATTTTCATTTAACTTGACCCATTTTTCAATGTTCAATATGTTCAATGCTCTCCACATGATGGACAGACTGTAACTGTGTGTTTTGTAGATGCAATTCTTGCATTTCACAAAACAGGTACTTGTTTTACTGTCAGATCTCGCATCTTTTCCGTTTCTTCACACCTGTATCCAATGCATCCTTGGCAGATTGGTAGGGTGATGTGAGCTTGACCTTTGTCAATGACAGCAGCAGTTGCTGGGCATCGAGGTGGCCTGGCTTGACTCTGCAGCTTGGGAGTGACGGGACATAGGCATTGTAAGCAGACACAACGATGTTGCAGAAAATCACCAAGGGCCAATGGGCAGTCTTGCGCTGGCAGCTGTATGTTGCTGTGACTTTGTCAACTCCTTTTTTGGTGCAGTTTCAGTCCAGGATCATGTGTGGCTGCATGTCTTCTCTTGTGCTTAGAGATGCATCTCTGTGCATTGTGCTCATTACAAGAACATTCTTGTTTCTCTTTGGGCAGTATGAAACAACTGTTGCCTTGTCACTGAAAGCAAATATTGAGCAATGCAGAGGTCTGCCCTGCACCTTCAGAATTTCCTTGGGAAGGTCTGGCTTCTTTCTTCTGACTGTTCCCGCTGTCCAGCTTTCTCTTCTGAAGTTCATCTCCAAGGAGATAGAATGTAAGCCCTTCACTCATGTCCATCACTACACGCATCCCCTGATTGTTCTCGGGTGCTCTTCCAGGTAGCTTTCCAGCGTATACTTTCATATTACAGGCATAGCTAGATTTTGCATCACAGGCCACCCATATTTTGATGCCATACTTGGCGGGCTTGTTGGGCATGTACTGTAAACCTTCTGTAGCTCATTTTTGGTTTGTCAAAGAGACTACATGAGAACACTGACAAGAACAAGGGAGAGAAAGTTATCCCTCTACACACAGCTGGGTCTGAATGGCTATTCAGACAATCAAATCAATCAAAATACACATAGCTGGGCAGTCTAAATAGGTATATCAAAGAGACATGTTTATTTTGGATCTGAACAGCCACTTACCCACATTAAAGAATCCGGGTCAAAATGACCCGCAACATCATCTTTGTATACAAGCTCTGTACAGACATGCCACTTGACATCAAAGTGTCCAGATTTTACACACCTGTTCATTACCCTTGATGAGGAAAAGTCACAAAATTTTATGAAGAAAAAGTCAGGATAACCACTACTTTTATGAACACAAAAACGGATATCGGTCAAATTGACCCTAAGCATAATACGAGGGTTAAAGCTTTTCTAGGTCTGCTAAACTTTTATAACTTGCCGAACTTGTCTACTGTGCCGGCTCCATTACACAAGTTACTGAGGAAAGATGACAAACGGAGGTGGGAGGTTGAGCAAGAAGAGGCTTTTAAGCAGGCAAAGAAGTTACTACAAAGCAGTCAAGTGTTGGTTCATTATGATGAACAAAAACTTACTGCTGTCATATGATACCTCACCTTATGGGGTGGGGGCAGTCTTGGCACACAGGCTGGAAGGGGGAGCAGAAAAGCCTGTGGGTTATGCCTCGCGCACACCCACAGCAGCAGAAAAAAACTATTCACAGTTGGATAAAGAGGGCTTAGCAGTCATTTTTGGGGTGCAGCACTTTCACAAATATTTGAGTGGATCGGTTTGCCAGGAAGCGCGGCAATCGTTCTCCCCTGACTGCGATGAGACTTCAGTCCTGCATGAAGTTTCCGTGGTTCAGATGAGCCGCTCCGCACCTCTTCTTCTCTTGATGTGCCAGATGCGCCGGCTGTAATTTCACAATTACAGAGTCACTCACTCACGCCTCTTTAATTTCACAATCAGATTTTGTGGAGTGCCCTGGCACTTCCAGTGAAGTAGAAAGGCTGGTGTAATATTCCTGGAATATGTTTGTGTCCAGCTGTCCCTGGAGCCTGCCTCCCTCCCAAACAGTCCTTTAACACGGGGCAGAAATTATGAGCGGACCTCTGATCCTGGGGCGTCCCCTCAAAGCATGGCTACTTCAAGGCTGGCAGGCAGTCTTTTGCCCCCCGAAGTGCAGTTCACTATTCGAAATGCTAAAGTACCCGCAACACTCAAAGTATATAATCCCAAATGAGTGTGGACTGCCGTCTGTTGGGTAAACATCAACTGCTCGTCCAATTCATTCCGGACTATTCCCGGCGCAGTTCTGACACTCCACTGGCACTCGGAACGCACGTGGTCAGGTACGGAGCTTTCTGCCAGGTGGAGGGTTTGGATTTTGCGGCACGACGCTCGCTCTCACTCAGCCGTAATGTGCGATTCCCTCGCCCCTGGAGCTTGACATCCCACATGAGGAGTGACCATCACACCCAGCGTGACAGAGCCACCATCGCGCAGTAGAATGGTGTCTCAGCCGTCGGCAACCGGCTCATAGCGCTTGAGAACATCATCGCACTCCTTATGAGCTCCGTGGACAGGCTCATCCATCGCAGAACCTCTCTCAGTCCACCAGAGATTCAACAGTCCGTCGGCATGGTGCTCTGCTCGCGGCGCCTCCTCCACACACAGCCGCCCGGGGGGAACACCGTATAATAGCCACGCTGATCATCGCTGCTTCTCTTGGAGAGACCAGTCGGCTGCTCTCACCTCTGCTGTATGCTTTGTATCTAAAAGCATACATCTAAACCAAAGTCTAACTTGTAAAAAAATAAGATTCATTACTTTGGTATCGGGTCCGCTTCTTCTCTGCCTAAAATTAAGGATCATCACCCGCCAAGATCTCTTCCGGTTCCAGTCAGTCCGAACTCCGGCTTAAAAAATGTGTTTTTGTTTGACATCGTCTCATGAGACAGAGCAGTAAAGTAATGGTCTATCTGCCACGTTATCCCTGACGTCAGAACTGTACCTGGGGAAGTTTCTGGAGCTTGGTGGTTTTCCTCAGATTAGCCACAATAGGAAGCATAGGCATCAAATATCACTTTCCTGTCTCTCTACAGATCCCGGTTGCAGCCAAAAGTCAGGAGAGTTTCAATTCTGCCATTAACTTTTCTTATTCCTCAGACTCGCCAGTTTCCAGCAGGGGTCGCCACAGGACCACGAAAGCCACCTCTTCAGAGGATCTCACAGTAGGCGCTGCGTGCCAGACCTGCTCTGTTCTCAGCTCCTTCACGCGATGTCTGTCTGCGATGTCTGTCTGCGATGTCTGTCTGCAATTCTGTTCTTTGCAGCCCTCCAAACCTCTCAGAGGCAAGCACGACATCGTCATCTACAGAGTCATCTCTTTCTGAGGATGATTGGGCCGGTCCCTCGGGTCTTCATCTTAGGAGAATTGCAGCGTCAGATCAAGGTACACTGCAAGATTGGGGAACCGAATTCCTCTGACGGCTCAACTGACAAAAGCGAGTCTGTTTTTGAAGAACCAGCGGGACTTGAAGTGCCCAGAGGAGTGGGCGCTGAGCACCGACGAGCCTTTCATTCTAGGCCCTCCCGGGAGGCCGGGTCCGCTCCTGTGCTCAGGGCGCCTGTCTTGACAGAGTATCTTCCGAATTGAAAGCGCCTGTCTCCTCACCAGCCCATATGGATCGAAAAAATACACGGTCTTTGACACGCCCTTCAGTTTCACAGTCAACCCCCAGGTTCTGCGACACCATGTGGACCTGAGTGAACTCAGAGTTCCAGCGGTCATGTCTGATGGAGGAGGACCGCAGTTAGAGGGGTGACTGAGAACATGAAATTTTCACTTACAGCAATAGGAATAACACTCTTTCTAGTGTGATCAACACTAAACCTCTACGAATAGGGCGCTTGCTTCCAAGCCATGGGATGAGTTTGACGAGAGCCAGGCACTGCTATGAGGTGGATCTGTAGACTGTGTTCCCAGACTTGGCTGAGTTCCGTGTGGTGGAGTCAGGCAAGTTCCCGCTTGATCTTCACCTGTGCCTCATGGCATCCGCCGGCCGTCGTATCGAAGTTGAGCTCTCTCTCCACCTCCTGCTCAAGAATCATCCCATTTCACTGACGGCCCACTGGCGGTGGTTGGCGAGACTACACACGTGGCGCTACCGCATGTTGTCTGCCCACATCTGGAAGAAATCTGGACTATTCCCGTCGCAGTTCTGACACTCCACTGGCACTCGCACCGCACGTGATCAGGTACAGAGCTTACTGCCAGGTGGAGGGTTTGGATTTGCAGCGCTGTGTTCCCTCTCACTCAGAAGTCATGCCCGATTTGCGATGCGCGATGCCCTCGCCCCTGGAGCTCGACTTCTCCCCTGAGGAGTGACCATCCCACCATCACGCAGTGGAATGGTGTCTACACTATCGGCAACCAGCTCATAGCGCTTGCAAACATCATTGTGGTCTTTATGAGCTCCGTGGACAGGCTCATCCATTCCAGAACCTCTGTCACTCCACCAGAGATTTTGGAGATTCAACAGTCCGTCGGTGTGGTGCTCTGCTCGCGGCGCCTCCTCCACAGACAGCCGCCGCCCGGGTCGAACACCATCGCTGGTTGAAGGGGCGCGGAGAGCCCAGCTGTCTGGATCATAGCCGCACAGATCATCGCTGCTCCTCTTGGAGAGACCAGTCGGCTGCTCTCACCTCTGCTCCCTCCAAAAGTGTACGAAGAAAACTTTGTATCTAAAAGTATGCATCTAAACCAAAGTCTAAGTTGAATAAAATATAAGATGGATTACTTTGGTATCGGGTCTGTTTCCTCTCTGCCCAAAATTACAGTTTCTCACTGGACAAGTTCTCTTCCGGTTCCAGTCAGTGCGAACTCTGGCTTCAAAAATTTGTTTTTGTCAGATCAAAGTACACTGCAAGTTTGGGGGCCCTGCTTCCACTCACAGCTCAACTGACAAAAGCAAGTCTGTTTTTGAAGAACCACCGGAGTTGAAGTGCCCTGAGGAGTGGGCGCTGAGAACGATGACCCTTCTATCCTAGATCCGCTCCGGAGGCCTGGTGCTCTCCTGTGCTCAGGTCGCCTGTCTTGACAGAGTATCTTTCGAATTGAAAGTGCCTGTCTCCTCACCTGCCCATATAGATCAAGAAGATACTCCGTCATTGACACGTCCTTCAGTTTCACAGTCAACCCCGAGATTCTGCGACACCACGTGGACCTGGGTGAACTCATAGAACGCTGGTTCTATGACTGACTTCGCACCTAAATGTCTCTCTTCTTCTACACAGGTCAGCACCTTATCAGTAAAGGCTTTCTGACCTCCTCCACATTCAGACGAGGAGCATGACAGTTTACACAAAATGTGTCCGGTTAGAAAGCTAAAAGCTTAATTGGATCGAGTCCCACCCTTCAGAAAGTCGGACACTCTGTGGATGGCTCTCCCTGGTGGAAAGAAGCGGCAGGCACTGTCCCCTCACAGGTTGTAAAATTGGCTTAGAATTTCCATCATGAAAGCCTATGAGAAAACAGGAATCCCTGGAAACAGCTGTTGCTGCTTTCAAGAGAGTATCTCTTAAAGAAAACTGCCAGGCAGCTTCTTGATCATCAATGTCTACTTTTGCTGACCACTATGTGTCTAATGTGTCTGCATCCTCCTTCCCTCATGTCAATCTGTCTTCAGGAGCAGCCGAACCCTGCGACCAGTAGGCCCTCATTCACAGCACTAGCTTTGGGACACTGGTATCAGCTTCATTTCAGTGCAGTGGAGTGTGCAGCGTCCCAAGATCCACCGTATTCCTACATAACTGTCTATTCATTTGCGAATAAACTCCCTCTTCCTTGCTCAGCTCAGACTAGAACCCTGGCTGTAGCTGCTCAGTAAATGTTTTCTCTATAGGTGTGGAGGATTGTTAATGCCACTTTCTATTTCAGTCATATAGTGGTTAAAAGTGGACAACGCAGTTCCTGCTGATCCACAGTGTAGGGTACACACCATATATGAGGGGTTGTTAACGCCACCTTCTATATCAGCTTACGGTGGCAAAGGCGAGGCCTGCCACCCAGAGTGTAAAATTACACTCTACGTATGAGGGGTTGTTAATGCTACATCTTCGCAACCCATTCATTAATTCATTCAGGCTGGATAGACCCCGGGCGTGGCGGTGGCATAGGAAGTCTCATCGGCCGGTCCCGTATGAGGCCCTGGCCATCCGAGATAGCGACAGGACACTGGGCATACCACCTTCCGTCATACCAAAGCAACATCGCCGGTGACATTGCAGGTGTTTTAGTGCTGTAAAACGTGCATCTCCTTGACGACCGTCTTGCAAAGGAAGCAGCGGTGCAAGTCAGGGTATGGGCGGCCATGGTAATTGCCCGTGGTTCTCAGGTCAGGCCACATTGCAAGGCTGGGGGTTAAGCTTTGTGATCAAGATGACCTCATAGGTGTTCCAGAGTCCCGGGAGGTGTTCTGGACTGAGTAACTCTGCCACCTGTGCTCACACATACACTCACACAAGGGTGTGCTGCAACCTGTTCAAGTCCTGCAAAAAGTCCTGCAGCAGGGGGCAGAAATTATGAGGGGACCGCCTATCCTGGGGCATCCCCTCAATGCATGGCTACTTCAAGGCTAGCAGGTGGTCCTCTGCCCACCGAGGTAGAGTTAACTATTCGAAATGCAAAATCACCGGTAACACTCAAAGCATATAATGCTAAATGGGTGTGGACTGCTGTCCGTTGGGTAAACATCCACTGTTAGTCCAGTTCATGCAGGGATTTCGAAGACTCAGACCTCCAGACGCATATGCCCCTATGGGGATCTACAATTGGTATTAAAGTCTCTCTGTGAAGCTCCCTTCGAGCCACTTGGTCAGGCTCCTTTGGAGCTGGTGGCTTAGAGAGCAGCTGTCCTCCTGGTCCTGGCCTCCATCAGGAGAGTTTGGAGAACTATGTGCCAGCTGGGTCCCGCGAGGTTCCTGGAGGTGGTGCATCCTTCGCCATGTGGTCTCCTCTTCTACACGGTCAAGTTCTTGGTCCGTGGGAGAGACCAGCAGGCGAAGCGATGGCTTTGACTCCTGATCTCAACTTTCCTCCCATTTCTGCTACAGTCGGATTATGGTCAAAGATTGATGGAAATAAGGAACGATTGAAATCTCTCACGATAGGTCATAGGTAGGGGACCGGTGGCGGTATATCCATCACCATCATATCATCCGTCAACATAATGTTTTCTGTCGGAAATCCAATTTCTCTCACTCTTATCAAACGTTTTCTACACTGTTCACTCAGTGACCAGAAAAGTCTCAGAACTTGAAAATGTCAAACCATAGCAGAAAGACTCATTCTAATGAATTCAGGACTAAATCTATATTTCTGAACTTTTTTCAGAGTTGTTAACATTTTCATGGTTTGGTTCCGAAACCCATAAAAATGCGTTTTCTGCACGCTGCCACAACTTCTCAGGGAAACTTCAAAAAAATGAAATTTTCTTCTCCCACTATAGCAGAAAGGGTCTTACTAATAGTTGCACATCAAATCTAAGCTGTCTGAAGTGTTTTAAAGTTAACAACATTTTTATGTTTGGCGTTTCGAAACCCACCTTATCTCAGGCTGAAAACGCGTTTTCTGCATTCGGCCACAGCTTCTCCGCGAAGCTTCAGAACATGAAATTTTTACCTCTCACTATAGCATAAAGGATCTTTCTAGTAGTCAAAGCACAAATCTAAGCTGTCTGACTTGTTTTTCAAAGGTTATCAACATTTTAATGTTTGCCGTTCCAAAACCCACCTTATCTCAGGCTGAAAAAGTGTTTTCTGCATTGTGCCATAACTTCTCAGGGAAGCTTCAGAACATGAAATTTTCACCTCCCACTTAAGCAGAAAGGGTCTTTCTAGTAGTTGCAGAACAAATCTAAGCTGTCTGAACCGTTTTTAGAGGGTTATCAACAATTTTATTTTTGTCAGTCCAAAACCCACTTTCTCTTTGGACGAAAACAAGTTTTACGGACAGATCACTCACTGCTCAGCGATGCCCCAGAAGATGAAGTTTTCACCTGCCACTATAGCAGAAAAGGTATTTCTACAAGGTGCAGAACTAACTCAACTTGTCTAAAGTGATTTAAGAGAGTTATCAACATTTTTATTTGTGTCGGTCTGTAAACTATCTTTGCTTTGGCTGAAAACGCGTTTTATGCAGTTTACTCACTGCTCAGCGATTCCTGAGAACAAGAAAATTTCTCGTGCAACTATAGGAGAAACACTCTTTCTAGGATAATAAACACTAAACCTACATTCGTGAACTGTATTTCAGGGGGTTATCAACTTTTTTTTTTTTTTTCCTGGACAGAAACTCAGCTTATCTCGGGCTGAAAACGTGTTTTCTGCACTGTTCACTCACTGCTTAGTGATGCCTCAGAACATAAAAGTTTCTCCTGAATTTACAGCAGAAGCGGTCTTTCTAGCAGCTGCAGAACTAATTCAACATGTCTGACGTGATTTCAGAGTGATAACAACATTTTTATGTTTGTCGATTCTGAAAACCACTGTCACTCGGGCTGAAAACGCGATTTCTGCACTGTTCACTCACTGCTCATCGATGCCTTAGAACATGAAAATTTCTCCTGCAAGTAAAGGAAGAACACTCTTTGTAGTATAATAAACATTAGGCCTACCTTTAGGAAATGTATTTCAGGAGGTTATCAGCTGCTTCTTTTTTTCCTGTTTAGAAACCGAGTTTCTCTTCGGCTGAAAACTAGTTTTCTGCACTGTTCACTCACTGATCAGAATAGTTTCGGATCCTGAAAATATTACCTGCAACTATAGGAAAAATAGTCTTTCTAATATATTCAAGACCAAACCTACATTTCTGAACTGTTTTTGCAGGGTTATCAACAATTTTTTTTTCGTCTGTCCAAAACCCACTTTGTCTTAGGCCAAACACACTTTTTATACACTGCTCACTCACTGCTCAGAGATTCCACAGAAGATGAAAATTTCACCTGCCACAATAGCAGAAAAGGTCTTTCTCGTAGGTGCAGAAATAATTCAACGTCTCTGAAGTGGCTTCAGAGAGTTAACATTTTTATGTTGGTCTGAAAACCACAGTGCCTCGGGCTGAATACGCGTTTTATTATGGACAGAATACCCTCTGAACATTAAATTATCATCTACAATCATAGGAAAACAATCTCTAGTATATACAGCACTCAATCTACCTTTCTGAACTGTATTCCAGCGCGTTAGCGACGATTTGATTAATTATTATTATTTTTTTTTTTTTTCTGGTATGAAAACCACAATCACTCAGGCTGAAAACGCGTTTTCTGCACTGTTCACTCACTGCTCAGTGATGCCTCACAACATGAAAATTTCACCAGCAACTATAGGAAAAGCACTCTTTCTAGTATATTCAACACTAAACATACATTTCAGATTTTTTTTTTTTTTTTACTTTTTCTCAGCGATGCCTCAGAACATGAAAATTTCACCTATACTATAGCAGAATCTGCTAAAGTCTTTCTAGTAGCTGCAGAACTAATTCAACCTCTCTGAAGTGGTTTCAATGTGTCATCAACATTTTAATGTTTGTTGGTCTGAAAACCACAGTCCTTCGGTAGAAAACGCGTTTTCTGCACTGTTCACTGACTGATCAGAACAGCTTCAGAACAATGAAAATATCAAGTGTAAATATAGCAAAAAGACTATTTCTAGTATATTCAGCACTAAATAAAACTTTCTGAACTGTTTTCAAAGCGACAATTTTATATTTTATTTTATGCATTCACTGCTGGTCACACAGTGCTTAGGCGTGACTGAGAACATGAAAATTTCAACTGCAACAATAGGAAAAACACTCTTTCTCGTATATTCAGCACTAAATGTACCTTTCTGAACTGTTTATCAGGGGGTTATCAACTTCTTTTTTCCTGGTCAAAAACCGAGCGTCTCTCAGCCTGAAAACGTGTTTTATGCACTGTTCAGTCACTGCTCAGGGATGCCTCAGAACATGAACATTTCACCTGCCAATATAGTAGCAGGAGTGTTTTTAGTAAGTGCCGAACTAATTCAACTTGTTTGAAGTGGTTTCAGAGAGGTAACAACATTTTCATGTCTATCTGTCTCAAAACCACAGTCCCTCGGGCTGAAAACGCGTTTTCTGCAGTGTTCACTCACTGCTCAGCGAAGGCCACAGAACATGACAATTTTACCTGCCAATATCAGCAGAAAAGGTGTTTTTAGAGGGTGCAGAACTAATTCAACCTGTCTAAGGTGGTTTCAGAGAGTTATCAAGATTTTTATTTTTGTCGGTCTGAAAACCACCTTTTCTTGAGCTGAATACGCGTTTTCTGCTCTCTTCACTCACTGCTCAGGCATTACTCACAACATGAAAATTTCACCTGCAACGATAGGATAAACACTCTTTCTCATATATTCAACATTAAACCTACATTTCTGAACGGTATTTCAGGTGGTTAACTTTTTTTTCTGGTCTGAATACCAGCTTTTGACGGGCTGAAAAGGCGTTTTCTGCACTGTTCACTGACTGAATGGAAAAGCTTCTGAACATGAAAATATCACATACAACTATAGGAAAAACAGCCTTTCCAGTGTGACGCCCACTTATGTGTGGTCACAGAGTGTGTGTTAGATGTCATTTAATTGTTCAGCATGGAGTTGATTAACCGGCAGGTATATGATTAGGTCAGTAGAGGGCAGGATAAGACAGAGGTTGGGCATTGAAGATGCGTGGGTAAATAGGAAGTGACATTTTTTCATTACTTTTCTCACCATCGAAAAATGTGGAAGCCTCACGTGAATCTGTCCACATTTTGTTTCAGGTTAGTTGATTATATGGTTGTCATATCAGAATATAGTTTTTTGTGATTGCATTGTACAGTAGTTTTGTCGACCAAAGTGGCTTCAGGAGAGTGCAAGGACCGTGTTTTGTTCCATGAAAGCGAATAATTACATTGCACTGAGGTCCTGGTTCAACCGTTCAAACGAGAAAATCGAATGTATCATCTATATAAATACTCATCACATCTGTGACACTGAGTTTCAAACAAGATAAATATGATTTTACTGGATGTAAGGCAGTAAAATGATTATTTTGCAAAATGTTTAAAAGAGTAATTTACAATCATAGAATCAAGTGTTTACATTGTACAAAAACTTTATCATTTAAATGTAAAATCAGAGCGAAATACATGTCATGTTCTACTTTTATTTGAATTGTTTGATAAAAACAGATGGAAATGTGAAGTGCAAACGTCATTGACATGATTCAGAACGACAGCTTGTTAAGCAGATGTGATCTGCAGCAGCAGGGTCATTAGCACGTCTTGTTTACTTCTCACTCGGTCTACAGCAGCATTTCCTGCCTATAGGACTGTGGATTTCCTGTCAGCAGACCCCACGCCCAACACAAATGAAGCTCCATCCATCAACATGTAGAAACGCCGGAGGGAAAAAAGTGCAGATGAAAACTGCTCCCACAAACTACTGCTTCATGTTTTCCAATGCCAATATGCAAACGTCACTGTGATGCAAGCTTGGTCGGCTGCGTCAGGGGCCTCATCACCGGGGGCCCAAAAACGCAGTTTATCTCCATGCTGCCTCCCAAGTCATCAGACTAGAGACGCTTAAAAGGGCCAATATGCAGCAGCCGGTAAATGATGTGTTTCATGGGTGGTTTTTGAAGAGTTGATTAACCGGCAGGTATATAATTCGGTCAGTTGAGGGAAGGGTAGGACAGAGGTTGGGCATTGAAGATGTGTGGGTAAATAGGAAGTGACACTTTTTTTCATTGCTTTTCTCACCATCGACAAAAGCCTCGTATGACTCTGTCCACATTCTGTTTCAGGTTAGTCAAATCCATTTTTTTATAATGTTTGTTCCACTTGGGATTGACTGATTCTGAGTCTGAGTGTGAGGATGGTGATTCAGTTTTTAAGTATACTGTTTTTCCTTCGTACGTTGAGTTCGCTCTGTGTAGATGTGGCGCTTGTAAGCTAATACTGACAACCGACGTTGACATGGCACGGGTGATTGAGTTGTGTGGAGTTCAGTTTGCTTGTGGTGAATAACGGTGTTTGGTAAAAAGTAAGGTTTTATTATTTCTCAACACTAGCCAAAAGGTTTAATGGCAGAATTATACATTCAGATGAAAAGCAATTATGCATGTGGTTCATGATGTCTGACAGTTGTTGTATGACAAAGTGAGATGTTTGTGAGTGATGTTTCAGAAAGACATTTAATTGTGGTGTGGGTTACCACAATAAAAAAACATAATCCCTTGGATTACTTTTCTCACCATCGACAAATGTGGAAGCCGTGTGTGACTGTCCGCATTTTGTTTCAGACGGCATTCTACTGACCACATTAAGACACCACTTTTTAACTGTGGACAAGGTCACAGTATTCAGACCTGTTACAGATGCATAGTTTTAGATAGAAGTTTTCTTCCTACGCTTTTAGATGGAGCAGAGGTGAGAGCAGTCGACTGGTCTCTCCAAGATGAGCAGCAATGATCAGCACGGCTATGATTTGGACAGCTGGGATAACCCCGCCCCTTCGACAAGCGACGGTGTTCCCCCCCCCCGGGGCAGCGGCTGTGTGAGGAGGAGGCGCCACGAGCGGAGAACCACGCCGACGGACTGTTGAAACTCAAAATCTCTGTAGAGTGAGAAAGGATCTGTGATGGATGAGCCGGTCCACGGAGCACAAAAAGAGCGCAATGATGTTCTCAAGCGCTGTGAGCTGGTTGCCGACGGCGTGAACACCATTCCACTGCGCAATGGAGACTCTGTCAGCGGTGGGTTTGATGGTCACCCCTCAGGGGGGAGGTCGAGCTCCCGGGGCGAACGCATCAGGCATGGCGCATGACGGCTGAGTGAGCGGGAACGGTGAGCCGCCAATCCAAACCCTCCACCAGGCAGTAAGCTCCGTACCTGACCAAGTGCGGTCCTAGTGGGAGTGGAGTGTAAGGACCGTGCCGGGAATAGTCCGGATTTCTTCCAGTTGTGGGCAGACAACATGCGGTCCTGCCCTTGGTGTAGTCTCGCCATCCAACGCCAGCTGGCCGTTAGTGAAGTGGTATGATTCTTGAGCTGCCGGTGGCGAGAGAGCTCAACTTTGATACGACGGAGGCGGATGACATGAGGCGCAGGAGAAGATCAAGCGGGAACGTGCTTGATTCCACCACACGGAACTCATCCAACTCTGGGAAGTCTCCAGACGCACCTCATAGAAGCGCCTGGCTCTCGTCAAACTCATCCCATGGCTTGGAAGCAGGAAATGTGGATGGAATGAAAACGGTTTGGCTGCTTGTAGCCCAGTCGCAGCGCCCTATTCGTAGAGGTTTAGTGTTGAATATACGAGAAAGTTTTTTTTTCCTATAGTTGCAGGTGATACTTTCATGTTCTGAGGCATCGCTGAGCAGTGAGTGAACAGTGCAGAAAACGCGTTTTCAGCCCGAGGGATTGTGTTTTTTTGTCTGACAAACATAAAAATGTTGATAACTCTGTGAAACTACTTCAGACAGGTTGAATTCGTCCTCAGCTACGACAAAGACGCCTTCTGCTATAGTTGCAGGTGATGTTTTCATGTTCTGAGGCTTTTCTGATCAGTGAGTGACCAGTACAGAATATGCATTTTTAGCCTGAGAGAAGCTGGGTTTCGGACTGTCAAAAATACAATAGTTGATAACCCTCTAAAAACAGTTCAGAAATGTAGGTTTAGTGTTGAATATGCTAGAGAGAGTGTTTTCCCTATAGTTGCAGGAGAAAAAACGTTTTGCCTGTAGTTGCAGGTGATATTTTCATCTTCTGAGTCCCGCCTAAGCAGAGCAGAAAACACGTATTCAGCCCACGAAAAGGTGGTTTTCAGACCAACAAGGATTAAAATGTTGATTACTTTCTGAAACCACACAGAGAGGTTTAATTAGTTCTGCTGCTACAAGAAATAACGCTTCTGCTATACAGTCAGGTGAAATTTTCATGTTCTGAGGCATCGCTGAGCAGTGACTGAACTGTGCAGAAAACGCGTTTTCAGCCCGAGAGAGGCTTGGTTTCTGACGAGGAAAAAAAAATATTGTTGATTACACCATGAAAATAGTCCAGAAACGTGGATTTAGTGCCGAATATACTCGAAAGAGCCTTTTTCCAACAGTCGCAGCTGATATTTTCATGTTCTGGCACTATTCTGAGCAGTGAATGAACAGTGCAGAAAAAGGTTTCAGGTTTTCACCTGAGTGAGGATGGTTTTCAGAATCGACAAACATAAAAATGTCATCACTCTGCAACCACTTCAGAAATGTTGAATTAGTTCAGCACCTGCTAGTATGACCACTCTAGCTATAGTGCCAGGTGAAATTTTAATGTTCTGAGACAGCCCTGAGCAGAGAGTAAACAGTGCATAAAACGCGTTTTCAGCCCGTGGGACCTGTACCTTTCAGACCAACAAACATAAAAATGTTGATAACTCTCTGAAACCACTTCGGAGACATTGAATTTGTTCTGCAGCTACGAGACAGACCCCTTCTGCTAAGCTGGTGTGCGCTCATGACTCCTGTTTGGACTCTGGCTAGAATCAAAAAGGAGTCCAAGTACGTCAGAATCCGCAGACCCTGTCTCCTTAGTGGTTTGAGCCACTCCTCCACGCACTTGGCAAAAAAACGAGGCACTCGACACTAGAGACCGTGTTGTGGAAGTAGGCCTCTGCAAGATCTATGGAGGTCATCCACTCTCACACTCTGACACACTCCAGGAGTCTCCTGGTAGTCCGGAACCGCTGTCTGGTCATGAATTGGTTGAGGAGACTGAGATCCAGAACAGGTGTCCACTCTCCTGTCTTCTTGGGTTCCAGAAAGTACCCGGAGTAAAACCCAGTGTAGGAGGATCGCTTAGGAACTAACTCGATTATTCCCATTGTCAGGAGAGCGCGGTCCTCCTCCATCAGACATGACAGCTGGTTCTCTGAGTTCATTCAGGTCCATGTGGTGACGCAGAACCTGGGGGTTGACTGTGAAACTGAAGGACGTGTCAATGACCGTGTATTTTCTCGATCCATATGGGCAGGTGAGGAGACAGGCGCTTTCAGTTCGGAAGATATTCTGTCAAGACACGTGCCCAGAGAACAAGAACAGACCCGGCCTCCGGGGCGGGTCTAGGACAAAAGGGTCGTCGGTGCACAGCGCCCTCTCCTCTGGGGACTTCAAGTCCCGCTGGTTCTTCAAAAACAGACTCGCTTTTGTCAGCTGAGCCGTCCGAGGAATTCGGTTCCCCAAACTTGCAGTGTACCTTGATCTGACACTGCAATTCTCCTAAGATGTACACCCGAGGGACTGGCCCAATCATCCTCAGAAAGAGATGACTCTGTAGATGACGATGTCCTACCTGCCTCTGAGAGGTTTGCAGGGCTGCAGAGAACAGAATCACAGACACACATCCTATCAGACGTTGCACGAGGGAGCTGATAACCGAGCATGTCTGGCACGCTGCGCCTACTCAGTGTTCCTCTGAAGTGGTGACTTTCGCGGCCCTGTGGCGACCCCTGCTAAAAACTGGCGAGTCTGAGGAATAAGAAGAGTTAATGGCAGAATTGAAACTCCCCTGACTTTTGGCTGGTACCAGGATCTTTTGAGAGACGGGAAAGAGTTATTTGATGTCTGTGCTTCATATTGTGGCGAATCTGAGGAAAAACATAACGTCTTGGCTCCAGAAACTTCCCCAGGGACAGTTCTGGCGTCAGGTATAAGGAGGCAGAGAGCCTGTTACTATACTGCTCGGTCTCCTGAGACGATGTCAAACAAAAACTAATTTTTGAAGCCGGAGTTCGGACTGACTGGAGCCGGAAGAGAATTTGGCGAGTGAGAAACCTTTATTTTGGGCAGAGAAGAAACAGACCCGATACCAAAGTAATGCATCTTTTTTTCCAAGTTCGACTTTGGTTTAGATGCATACTTTTAGATACAAAGTTCTTCCTATGCTTTTGGAGGGAGCAGAGGTGAGAGCAGCCGACTGGTCTCTCCAAGAGGAGTGGCGATGATCAGCGCGGCTATTATACGGCTGTTCCCCAAAGCCGGCGGCTGTGTGTGGAGGAGGCCCCGCGAGCAGAGCACCACGGCGGCGGACTGTTATGTCTCCAAAATCTCTGGTGGACTCCATGGAGCTCATAAAGAGCGCGATGATGTTCTCAAGCGCTATGAGCCGTTTGACGACAGCATAGACACAATTCTACTGAGCGATGGTGGCTCTGTCAGCGCCGGGTGGGATGGTCACTCCTCATGGGGGAGGTCAAGTTCCAGGGGCGAGGGCATCGCGCATTACGGCTGATTGAGAGGGAACGCTGCGCTGCAAATCCAAGCCCTCCACCTATTAAGCTCCGTACCTGAACACGTGCGGTCCTTCTGTGGAGTGTCAGAACTGCGCCGGGAATAGTCCGGATTGAATTGGACTATAAGCGGATGTTTACCTAACAGACGGCAGTTCACATCCATTTGGCATTATATGCTTTGAGTGTTGCGGGTGCTTTAGCATTTCGAATAGTGAACTGCACTTAGGGGGCAGAGGACTGCCTGCTAGCCTTGAAGTAGTCATGCCCCAGGATCAGAGTTCTTAATAGAGTAATTTCTGCCCCGTGTTACAGGACTGTTTGGGAGGCAGGCAGGCTCCAGGGACAGCTGGACACAAACATATTCCAGGGATATTACACCAGCCTTTCTACTTCACTGGAAGTGCCAGGGCACTCCGCAAAATGTGATTGTGAAATTACAGAGGCGTGAGTGACTGACTCTGTCATTGTGAAATTACAGCCGGAGCCGGCGCATCTGCCACAACAAGAGAAGAAGCTTGAGACTTGAAGAGGTGCGGAGCGGCTCATCTGGACCACGGAAACTTCAGGCAGGACTGAGGTCTCGTCGCAGTCACGGGAGAGACTTGTCTCATCACCACAGCAGTGGATTTAACCGCAGGAGACTCGGCGCTTGTGGAGCTCCGTACGTGGACATCGGGACTTCGGCAGCTTCCCCCGGGGCAGTCGGCTGACCGGAGGAAATTTCTGTTTGTGCGGAAATTTGTTTTAAATAAAAGCATTGCTTGGAGCATAGTATTTGCGTTTTTTTTTTTTTGTTTTTGTTTTTTTTTTTATTATTATTATTCATATTGAATTCGCTCCTTCCAGTGCCTCGGCCTCGAGCGCTCCACTGGGCCTGGTAGCCTGGGGCCCTGTCCGTGAACCTGGCGACACTGCACAATGATGGTCCGGACATTTGATTCGTTCTCCCAAGTGGGTTGAAGAGACACGCCCTGTGGTAGCCAAAGCTGAAAGGAATACACACAGGATGTATCAACACAGCAGGTTTTATGCACGGTTCCAACTTCCAACAAACCGGATGGTGACACGGCAACATAACAAGAGCGCCCCCAAGTTGTGACCCCAAATAATCCCATGACACGTCATAACATCTCGTCTCCCTCAAAATGTTCACGTCTTCCAACTTCACTCCCAAAACTCTTGTCCCCAAATAAGTCTAAAACTTAAGTCTAAAATAAAATAATAAAATAGTCATAAAATAGTGTGGAACTTAAACGACGAAACCAAAACAAAACAAAACAAAAACATGCCTATTTATGCTAAAGAATAAGAAAATAGCAACCAACTTGGCCTAAAGGCCTTTTATCTATTGATCAGCACCTACAAGTCTGAGGCCATGGTTCTTCACCGGAATAAGGTGGTTTGCTCTCTCCAGGTCGGTGGAGAGTTCTTGCCCCAAGTGGCGGAGTTTAAGTATCTCAGGGTCTTGTTCTCGAGTGAGGGAAAAGGGGAGCGTGAGATTGATAGACGGGTTGGTGCAGCTGCAGCAGTGATGCGGTCGCTGTATCGGACCGTCGTGGTGAAGAGGGAGCTCAGTCACAAGACGAAGCTCTCGATTTACCCATCTACGTTCCCACCCTCACCTATGGTCACGAGCTTTGGGTAATGACCGAATGGATGAGATCGCGGATACAAGCGGCTGAGATGAGTTTTCTCCGCAGGGTGGCTGGGCGCACCCTTCGAGATAGGGTGAGGAGTTCGGTCATCCGGGAGGAGCTCGGGGTGGAGCCGCTGCTCCTCCACATCGAGAGGAACCAGTTGAGGTGGCTCGGGCATCTGATCCGGATGCCCCCTGGACACCTCCCTGGGGAGGTGTTCCGTGCATGTCCTACCGGGAGGAGACCCCGGGGAAGACCCAGGACCCATGTCTCCGGTCTGGCCTGGGAACGCCTCGGGATCCCCAGGGATGAGCTGGAGGAGGTTTGTGCGGACCGGGAAGTTTGGGCTTCCGTGCTCCGAATAGTGCCTCCGCGACCCGACCCCGGATAAGCGGTAGAAGAAGGTGAAGGTGAAGGTAAGGTGACGTTACAGAAATCGTCAGGAAGGACATAACGAATAAAGTGCTGGTGTCTGAAGTCGTGAGGCTCCTAAAACTACAAGGACCTGGTGGTAACAGACGTCGTGGACTGACCTGACTGAAGTTCAACCACAGTAAGGTCCATTTGGAGCCTGAATTTTTAAAAGCACCGTGGGTGATTGTGTTTTGAGGTTGCTGTTTTGTTTATTAATTATTTTAAATTATTATTTTATTGTTATTATTATTAAATTGTGGCCAACCATGATGGTTTTCCTTCTGGTTCTGACCCTGAATCCACCCACAACCAGGACACTACACCACACCTCATTGACCAGAGTGCTTCACCGACACGCATGTTTCTGTCTGGCTTGTTTGACGGCATGTCTGAGGAGGATGTAGAGCTGGTCTATGATCCGAGTATAAATGAAAACATGGAGTCCATTTTTTTTTTCGCTGAGAGAGAGGATAATCGTATTTTAAATATTGTTCCTGCATCATCTCGGGAAGGTAGGGCTGATACCTCTTTAGACAATGGCGATTGGTAAGAAAGGTTTGTTGATAATCAACAGACGGCTGATTCAGGGACACCAGCTCTTGACCCTCTGATAGATGTGTCTGGCTCCAGCTGTAGCGATGACAATGTTGATGATGACGGTGATTCGGTTCAGGAAGGATGCTGTGTAAGAGGTACCGGTATTGAATCAGAAGTCATAGAGCCTTTTAACACCGATAGGATGAGAAGGGTGCTAACACGTCCTGCTGTACCCGACACTCCTGATTTAGCAACTTTCTACAGAGGTTTGATGCAACAGGTCAGAGAGTTGGCAGATGAAACGCAGAGACTAGCACATCGAGAGGATGTGGTTCAGCTTGAAGTGGTTGGTGAAGATGTTCAAGAACATGTTAATGTTGTGGTTGAAGGTGACGGGGAAAATATCTACCCTGCTTTTGAGGCCCTCCTGAGCAACACCATGCAATCTGACAGAGTCATAGTTATGGGTAAGATAATTGAATTAACGGTCCAAATTGTGCATAACCCTCGAGGTGGCGCTAAACGCAAACTCAAGAAGACACTGCATGCCAAAATTATTGGTAAAAAATGATGACATCTCGACAGTCTCTAGTTGGTAGTGATGGAACTGGTCAGCTTTGCTTTGCAATCAGCCTTTCTTGTCTCCTTAATCCTAACCGTACGTATCAAGATTGTGTTGAGTTGGGGAGGGAATTACAAAACAAAGCTGGTTTAGATTCTCAAACACCTATCACATTCACAGATATACCCCTGTTTGAATGGATAGTGAGGCGTAAAATTGTTGTGTTTCATAAAACAACAGCAAACCAACCATTAGCGCATTATGCCACAGGTTTTGCTGATGGTTCGGATCCTTCATACTTGTTTCTACTTCAGGGACACTATTGCGGGGTAAAAAACCCAAAGGGTTTTTTAGGAAGACGTCACTTTTGCGTCAGCTGTCATAAGGGGTATGAAGATAAATCACAACACATCTGCAAAGGTCACCGTAGCGTTTGTCACAATCCTGTTTGCCCTACAGAGGTCCCAAAGCCTGTAACTTGTGGCGATGGTTGCCGGGTTTGTAGAACACCTTCCTGCATTGTGAGACACAAAGAGATTGGCGCTAATGGGAGCAGTCTCTGCCAGATATACAAAAAATGTGAAAAATGCGGAAGGTGCCGGTATATCCCATTAAAACAGGGTAAACCTAACAGTTGTTGCGGTGTGCTTAAATGTAAAATCTGCAATGTAGAATTATCATCGACAAACGAGGTCCACCAGTGCTACATTCAGCCCATTGCCAGGAAGACTGAGCATCCTGATCTGTTTTGTTGTGATTTTGAAACGTTTACAGACGACCAAGGTAGACATGTCCCTTCTTTAGTGTGTGTAAAGACGCAGAGAGGTGAAGAATAGATGTTTAATGGTCTCGAATGTGTTCGAGCGTTTCTTTTATATTTCAGAAAGAATTGGTTTAGAGTTGTGTTTTTGTTGCACATAATGCCAGGGGCTTTGACAGCGTCATTGTCTTGAGAGGTATGCTTGACGAAGGGTTAATATGTAAGAGGATAATCATGACCGGTAGTAAGATATTTGTCTTGAGGATCCTCACTACAAGCTAAAATTTATCGACTCTCTCTCATTCCTAGCCATGCGACTCAGCTTCATGCATAAAGCTCTAGGTTTCACCGAGCAGTGCAAGGGTTTTTTTTCCACACAAGTTGAGCTTGAAAGATCGTCTGCATTACATAGGGGTGTATCCTCCTCCATCAGACTACGGCTTCGAGGGCATGTCAGACCCTGAACAGAAAGATTTTTAAAGCTGGTATGATACTGTGCGTGATGATTCTTTCAATTTCAGGAGTGAAGCTATTCACTATTGTAAAAATGATGTTGACATTCTGGCCAGAGGATGCATGATATTTAGAGAGGAGTTTTTTAAAGAAACAGGTGTTGCACTCTCGTCCATAACAATCACCTCTGTGTGTATGGCTGTTTTCAGGACCAACTTTTTAAAACCAGACACATTAGCAATACCATGTCCCAACAATTATGTAATAAAAGGTAACAAGAGGTTCTCACATGCTTCCATCCATTGGTAGCTATGGGAATCACACAGACAGGGCATTTTGATACAACATGCCTTGAACCGTGGGGAGATGGTGTTTGGCCAGTATTTTGTTGACGGTTATGCTAAAGTTGACGGTGTTAAGCAGGTCTGGGAGTTTTATGGATGTTTCTCCCACGGTTGTCCTTCATGTGTCGACCCACATGCAGTCTGTCTGTTAAGAGGTAGACCATATGGTGAATTCTACTCTGCTACGATGGAGAGAGAGCAGGCGTTAAAGTCTGATCATGAGGTGCATCTTATTACCATCTGGGAACACGAATGGCGTTCACTTCGACAATCGTGTGATAATCTCAGAGATTTTCTCTTAGATTTTGACACCCCTGAGCCTCTCAACCCTCGTAATGCCCTCTACGGCGGTAGAACCAGCGCTTTAAAGCTGCGTTACACGGCCAACCTGGTGAAAAAGTTGATTACGCTGATGTCACCTCTGTATCCTTACGTCAACAGCACGTGTTCCTAGGTCACCCCCGAAAAATTCACAAGGACTTTGGGGATCCCAGACAGTACTTTGGTCTTATCAAGGCGGTTGTCTATCCTCCTCGGGTTTTATATTACCCGTTTTACCCTACAGAGGACCAGGCGGTAAATTACACTTCACGTTATGCAGTATCTGTTCAAGTCGTATTGTCCAAGACAGTGGCTGTACGCATAATGATGATGAGCGTGCTTGACAGGGGTCTGGGTCACGGTTGAGTTCAACAAGGCTCTGGACAAGGGATACAAGGTGGCCAAAATTATCGAAGTATGGCATTTTGATAGATCTAGCGATTGTATTTTCACAGGTTACATCCGTACATTCCTGAAGGGCAAGCAGGAGGCTTCTGGTTACCCTGCTGAGGCCGTTGATCAGGAAAGCCACGACAAATACATTTAGGATTATCAAGCACATCGGGGGATTTTGCTTTGTGCTGATAAGATTTGTCACAACCCTGCAAAGAGACAGGTGGCTAAGGCTTTGGTTAATAGCCTTTGAGGCAAGTTCTGTCAGAAAGAGAACATGTCTCAGGTTTCTGTAGTGTCAGACCCCAACGAGTTTTTCAGTTTCTTGCTTTCAGGGAAATACGAGGTCAGCTACTTTAACATGCTGGATGAGAAAAAAGTTGTGATCCAGTGGCGTTACAAGGGTCTCTACCCTCCTGGTAAAAGCACCAATGTTTTTATGGGAGCTTTTACTTGCAGAAGGATGTTCTCTATGTTGACACAGACAGCTTGATATATGTGGTGAAAGACAGCAAGACGCCTTTAAAATTAGGTAACTATCTCAGTGATCTGACTGATGAACTCGACGGGGATAGCATCGAGGACTTCGCTTCGGCGGGTCCTAAGACATATGGTTATAGGACCAAAGGACAGAAGAAGGTTGTGATGAAAGTTAAAGGTATCATGCAAACAAAAGAGTCTTTTCAGCAGATAAACTTTGACTCCGTCAGAGATCGTGTAGAGGGCTATTTACAGAATTCACCTGATGGGGTGCTTGAGACCCATCAACACAATATTGTGAGGGATAAAAAGAACATCACTTTAAAAAACAGATCAGTTCCTACAAAACTCGATAAGAGACATGTGCGATAAGAGACGATTTTTTTTGTACGGCACAACCAAACCTTTTGGGTTCTGAGTTTTGAGTGGATGACTGGGTCATTATGGAAGAAATTCATTTTGATCCGCGCTTGAAAACATCATTTTCATGTCTAGTGGTGGGACCATCAGGGTTAGGAAAGACCCATGTATACTTGTGATGGATGATGTCAATTGTAAATAAAGATTGTATGTATGTATACGTCTTTTGAACCTATGTACAGTGAATTGCAAAAGATGAATAAAAATATCAAATTCATTGAAGGTTTACCTAAATCTTTTGAAAATGAAGATGTATTTCCTTCTGATAGAAAACATTTGACAGACATCATAAAAATATGAGTGTTATAATGGTGACGCAAAACTTATTTCATCGTAGTAAATATAGTTGTATCCTCGCAATAAAACGCAGATAAAAGTTCTTGCTCAACAAGTTTACCCGTCTCAAAGAGTTTTCTTTCAAGAAAGCTTTGAAGATGCTACAGCTGGCGCTCACGGGTACTTAATTGTTGATCTAACACCCTCATGTCCAGAACGCTACAGACTAAGGACTGGGATACTTCCTCATCAACGTCACACTGTGTCCATACCAAAAACGTCTGCTTAAGTCATGTCAGCACATATAAAAAGAAACGCAGGTTTACTTAAGGAACTATACCATGCTCCTTAAATGAAACGTAAAGACATTTTGATGCATAGTTCTCGGGACTTTATTCAAGCTCTCGATGAGATCGCCCTGAACGTTTCAGGGGAATGTACTGTTGTCGCAGGCTCAGTTAAAAAAAACTGAAAAAACAGAAGAAAAACATCTGTCACGGGTCAAGGACGTGGAGCGGGACCCAAGCGCAGTGGTGAAAGTCACAAAAGGCAGGACCGAGTCAAAAACAATATTTTAATAATTAAACAACAAAATCACGACAGAAAGCGTCACCGAACCGGGAGACACAAGATAAAGTCTAAATGTCCAAAACAGAGTAACCAAACGAGCCGAAGTCCATATACAAGAATAAGAGACCAAACAGAAAGCGTCACCAAACTGGGAGAATCAAACCAACTTAAATTTGGGAACGGAGAGACGAAAGTACAATGAACAGAGATAGAGACAAAAGAAACCAGGAAAGGCGGAAACAGGAAGAAACCGAACACTAACTCAGGCACCAGGGTTTAAGACAAAGAAATCCAAAATAAGCTGACTAGCGCACAGAACAAGAGAACGAACAAGGAGAGCCAAGAGAACGAGGAGTTACCACAGGGAACAAAGGAGAGCGTCACAGAAACTAGAGAAGAAATCACAGGGAACAAAGGACTCCATCTGCAGGAACTAGAGGAGTCGATCACAGGGAATAATAGGGGACGATCTGGCACACGGTGCTGGAGTCCAGGTGCTCTAATACTCAGGTGATCTGGGGTTGATTGGCTCCAGCCATGTGCCACACAAACAGGAAGAACGGAGGAAGAAAACAAAACAAGACTCGCATGACAAAATAAAAGCGGAATCATGAGAACATCAGACTCTTGGCTAATAAAGAGGCGTGCGTGAAGCGTAGATGAAGGATTCTTATAAAGCAATCGGGAGGATTCCTGTTGCCGTTGCTAGCGGCTGCCGTTCCAATCATTGGAAATCTAATAGGAGGACTTGTAAAGAAGTAAAACACGATGAAGACTGTCCAGAAAATGTATCTGGTCTCTCCTCAGCAAATTAACCAGTTATCAAGTCCAACCTCCGACATCTGTGAAACTGCCAAAGATGAATTGAATGAGAAGATGAGGACCATTCTGAATGATTCTCAGTTAAACTCGTATGAGAAGATTAAAAAGTATGATGCTCTATTGCAGAGATATTTAACCTTTACAAAACAGGATCAGAGAGACCAAAGGAGAGTAACTCTGACTTTACAACGAGACAGAGTCAGCGATCACCCCCACGACTCTGACAGTCGTGTCGAAAGTGTTCTAAAAACACCCTTTGTAACAGATGACTTGGGTCAGGATATTCTAAATATCCTTCCGTCAAAAGCTCGAAGAAATGCTGAATACATTATCCAGAGGATATCCAAAAATGGTGATGGTTGGAATATGAATGGCAAATTTATGTATGAAGGAAATGCTGTAAAAGGCTCTCATGTGATTGATATATTCAAGTACCTTTCCCTACCGCATAATAAAAGAAGTTCTCCATTACCTGCGGGATGGTCCTAGTTTCTCGTCACATTATTAAAGCTAAACATCCCTCTCACACTGCTGTCCAATCCTGAAGCGAGGGCTCAATATCAGAGACTTAAATCGAATTCTATCTTGCGAAAGAAAAGTATAGCTGAAAGCTGGTCTCCTGATTACAGATTTTTTTTAACACACGAACAAACAAAATAGGATTAGTCACAATAGTCTTTAAAATACTGAAGAGAACAGAGTATGTTGTTTCCACGGACAGTGTGCACATCTTTTTAGACATTGTTGATGTCCTTTCACAAAGTTGTATACCATGAGGTCATATTTTAAGGTATCGTCACTGTATAGACTTAATACTTCTTGGATACACAGCCCTCTAGCACGATGATGGAGGTAGAAGATGCAATGATGACTGTGATTGCAAACTCCAATAGTTTGCTACCTCTATTGTTGTGAACGACGTTAGTTTCTGACTTGTTCCTCCTTTGCCCCGAATGTTTCCATTTTCATCGTTCTCACCAGTACATCCGTACGAATATATTTTCCCCGAGCTTCTCCTGGACGGGAATCAAAAAAACATAAAAAACTAACTGAAGCTTGTGCCGTGGAACTTGATCCTCCTTTATTGAAAGTAATGGTCTCAGGAACATCCAAAAATCCAAACTTAACGGTCAAAACCTATATGTCCATGTTGTTCTTAACAACCCAACACAAATCAACCACGAGCTTACCTTGCGCATCTGCCGTTTTTTTCAAAAGACAAAAGTGGCCTTCAAATTAAAACCCACATATATTTATGTAAAGCACTAAACCACAAAACGACTACCTAACAGTGTAAACAATATCAAGTGAAACTTACTTTGGCACTTACAATGACCACATACAAACGATAGAGGGTTCTGTAGTAGACCATTGTTGTACTTGATGTTGCCTGAATGTTTCTTGAGAAACTTTAAAATACTTTCAGGGTAATGTGCAAAGTAGGGCCCCATTCCAAATGAGTCAAAGAAAGTTGTTCTACCGTCTTCTTCGAGAGTTAAACTCTGCCAGTGCTCTCCTGGTTTATGTGCCGGATGTGTGTTGACGATTAAATATTCAGGCGGTCTGAGGGGGTTGTGTAAATTGAGGCAACTTATCCGACGGCCATACACCGTAAAATGTGTCGCTCAAGAGACCTCTCAGCAGCCTCTGTAACTGGAGACTGTCCATAACTTTTTAATAATAGTCCACCAGCACTTGTCTTTTCGCATCAATCTCCAGAATGGAATCATAACAAGCGTACACAATCAGTATTACGGTGTTTGGTAAGGGTACTATGAATCTCATCTCCAGTCTTAAATTCCCATTTGAGACAGGGGAGAGAGCGTCGTTGTCGTCGGCTGGATTGAGATTAAATGCAAACAGTGAATAACCGCTGTTAAAACCTTCGCAATCAATGCTTAGAGGTAGATCCTTCAAATGTCTTCCTGTAGCTAAAATCATGGTATAAAACTCACTGACTGAAATACCGTGATTAAACTGAGGTTGAAAAGCTTTAGCGGGGATCTGTTGGCCGTCCTGACAGAGGGCGAGATATTCAGTGTTGTAATGATGAAAATTGAACGGGGAGAGATCTCTCATACCGGTAAATGCCTCATGATGCACCATCCCTAAAACCACGTATTTAGGTATTGAACCCAGAAATAAATTATCCTGGGTACATATTAATGAGTTTTCTGGAATGGAGTATGTTTTTACATTGACTCGTGAGAGTGGGCAGAGAGCATTTCCTTTAAAGAAACGCTCTGCATGACCTATTCTCACAGCTGGCGAAACAGTGACTTTGTAACGTTGATTTAAGCAGGTGACTCAAACGCAGATTGGAATCAGAAGATGGGTATTTAATTGTGCAGAACAGGAAGAGTCTTCTGATGCTGTGGTGGAGATCCCAGACAAGTGGCTGGTGAGGGTCCAGGAGTCCAGCTGGCTGCGCTATGGCAATGAAGGAGGTGAAGGTTGTGGAGTAGAGGTGCAGGCAGGCTGAAGTTCTAAGGCAGAAAAGACCGACTGAAATAACTCAGATAATGCAATATCCAGGCAGTGGCAAATAGCGGAATATCTCGCTTGAAGACAAACCATGAAGGGTTGACGAACAGGCGAGGACTGGCAGGTTGGTCGGGTCTTTATACCTTCAGGAGATTGGAGGCAGGTATGGATGTGACTAGGTGGGTTGGGCGGTGACGTCAGCGGAAGAGGTTGTGACAGACTTTCTTCACAAACAGAGAGGCGCCAAGGATTTTCAGACGAAAGGTGGAGTCGCGGGGTCCGGTCAGGCAGAAGGCATCATTCGCCCTAGTGAGTTTAATAACAGTGTCTCACAGAAAAATATGTCGCCGTGGAGAGGACCGAGAAGATGTTCTTCTCTGGATCTGCTCGTGAACTCTGCCCGTTTATTCAGGCCTGCGTTGGGACCGTTTACAGTCAACCAACACAGGTGTGTCTTGGTAAAAAAGACCGGCGCTAAACTGTGTTTTAAGAGTGTCGCCTGAAAAGTTGAGAAGTGTTTTGATCATAGCTCTGTACGGGTGAGTGGAACTGGACTGCGAAATCCTCCGATCCCCCAGGACCACATCACACTGGTCAAAGATGGTGTTTAGAGGATAATTCATGAGACCGACTGTTGCGTCGTTAGCCAGCGGTGTGCTATCAGTGTTAGTAATTCTTGCACGCACGTGTAGAAGGGTGTCGTTTAGGTCTAGATACTTTTCACCGTCTCCTGCTATAAAAAAACTCAATCGGTCCTCCTTCGCTGATAGCGGCTACTGGAGCAATTTCAGTGTAAATTGGAAAGCTGCGTAATTGGCGGCGTGAATAAATCCATTTCTGCCAATGTGCATTCAGCAGATTTCTGGTGTAGGAGTGCCATGTTACTGTATATAAGGTTTTTTAAAATATATCAGAGCTCCCTCTGGACTTCCTCTTGGCCCGTTTGCTTCTGTCAACTGACTTCTTTCTTTTTTTGTTTGGACGTTTATTTGAGCTCTGTCTTACACGTCGTCCTGGAGGGCGTCTCTTTGTCCTTCGTGATAAGACGGCTATACCGCCTGACCCTTCCTGTCTCTGTTGATCGCTCATTCCTCTCACGGTATAAGGTGAACATATCCAAGGCTATGTTACCCACGTCTTATTTGAGATGGGGTTTCGCTTTGACAATTCCTGATGATCCATGATACAAACCAAAACATTTTTGAGAAGAGGGAACGGATGCCTCGTCCGTACATAACCGGGTCACCGTAGAAACCGGGTAGATCTCCGCCCACCTGTTTTTCATAATATTGTACAAATCTGTGCGGGTCGTCTCTTAAGCCTGTGTGGACCATTGTGTTTGTTTATGACTTGGTCTGCAAAGGCTGGTTATCTCTCTGGTGTTGTGATGATGAATGGATTTCCAGACGACGATTAAAGGGTTATATAATATCCTCTCAAGTAACAGGTCTAAAGTGTAGAGTCACCACCACCTTTCCAAAGGTAAAATTGACTGGTTTGTTAAGATCTGATTTAATTTGTAACTGAATATTTTCAATATGGCTCTTGGCAACCGGTAAATAGTAAGCAGGGTTAAAATGCTGTGTGATTATATCTGAGTAACTACCCTTGATTTCCACCATTCTTAAGAGCGGTGCATACGCATCCCCTACAAGCTGCGGTCTTACAGCGTCGCTGTAACAGTAGCGATGGTAAAACCCCGCTTTTAAATCAGGATGGGGCGCTCTGAACTCACTTAAAAAGCATTAGGTTCTGACCGTCTCCTTGAAGATCAATTTTTTGCCGTGCACCGTCAAACAGGAAGCGTATATCGTCATTGGTTTTTTTAAAGGTTTGCTCCAACTCGGTTGAAATCTGATTAATAGAGTTTTAATATCCACCCTTGAACTTCAGTTTGGAAATATCTCTTCCCGCCATTTTGAAATGTCAATCAACCACTCGCGATTCATCTTTTGTCCTCTGAGCTGAGGCGCTGGCGTCTCATGGCTCTGTGAAATTCATCTTTATAGCGCCGCAACCTGTTAGCATCTGATTCTGATCCCCTCGGGGGAGTCGTGTTTGTGTTGGAATCAGGTCCTCTAGGGTTCGGTTTCCAGTAAAATGATGCCGCATCCTCCGGAATATTATTCCATGTGTGAGGGTATGTAATCTCCGTCAAAGCAACCTCCCATTTTCCGTTTAAATCGATATGTTGTGCTAAATCAACGCGGAAAGTACCAATCGAGTTGTCTTTAAAAACTTTTGCACTGGCCTTTGATGGTAAAGTCACATAGAAGCGTGCGTTCTTTGAGCCGTACATGATGATATGATGCCTGTTGTAAAGGAGGATCGTCTTATATATTTTTTATACCTGAAGCTTTTACCCACCTTTTGAATTTTTCAGGCCAGTTCTTCCACTGGACAAAGACCTGTCTTTCTCCTTTAACGACGCGTTCCTTGAGAATCTTTTCAGCGTGAAATACTTCCTTAACCAGTTGCACTCTTTGTAATTCTTGATCATAAAATGACCGCTGGATGGGTTCACCGTCGAAATCTTTCAATTTATGTACAGGCGGGTTGCGGTGGATACATTCAGTTATCGTGGATATCTCTTCTGTAAAACTCTGCTCATACTTTTTGTGAAATACACCTCATAGTTTTGATATCCTAACATGATCGCCCTCCTTAAATTTTGGCTTCTGCCGACCTTTCGACGGTCTAATGTAAAGATTGTCAAACACTTGCAGACTATTTTCTTTAGTTACTTCCATCGGTGTCATTTTTATACTACTGTGATAGCTGTGATTATAACTCTTTACTAGATCCTGTAAAACCTCGATGTAATGTAATCTTTTTAGCTGTAAAATATCTCCACATCCGATTTTTAAGAGTGCAGTTAAATCTCTCAACCACAGAGGCCTTAAAGTCACTCGCTGTTGAAAAATGAATAATTCTCTTCATTTCCATCAAAGCCCGGAAACTCTTGCTAAAAAATGCTTTCCCATCATCCGTCTGTAGCTTTGCAGGCGTCCCGCTCTCATCCAGCACTGATTCAAACGCCTTCATTGTCTCAATCGCAGTTTTTCTTTTTAAAATGCGTAAATAGGCCTTCTTTGAAAATACATCTATAACGGTCAATAAGTAATTTTGATCGTCGTTATATCTAGCCAATGCCTGCATGTCCCATCAGTCGGCCTGGAATTGTTGAAGAGGCCTGTGAACAAATACTCTGCTTCTCGGCTGGTTTACGCACGGTGTAAGCATCCTGTTTTGATGAAAAATCTTCAATAGATTTAGAACTGACTGGTTTTCCAGTCTCATCCTGCACCCCTGGACGAAGGCGACTCACACCTCCAGAGGTCCCGGGGTGAAGAGGATTGTAATAAACTCTTTTAATGATGTGTTTCACCGTCATGTTAAACGAGAAATGAATGAGCTGAGATCCAAATATACTTCTTAATGTTTTTTATTCCACAGGTTATGTAAGGATTCAAACGTAATGTTATACAAAGAGAGTAAAAGAGTAAAAAAAAATAAAAAAAAGTATCACATACGAGGGAATCTCGTGTTTGTGACATCGACCAGGACCGGCGTTCTATTCCAGATTCTACTTGCTGAATCCAGACGTTCAATTAGAGGATCCTCATGCTCATGTTTGATGTATTCATTCCAGACACTTGATTTTGGAGACCTCATTTCGAGCAAGACTGTCTCAGCCGTAGCCTTGGTTCTCATTTTCTCCGGTTGTACGTCATTCAGGGTCAAGTAGTGTTGTATAGCAGACAGAAAGTTCTTGTTACAGAGTCTCTTCATCAACGGGTGGAAGTTAAGACTGTATAAATCATCCTCCATCTCTTCAAGGCAGCTGTGTTGTAGTTGGCTGGGATGGTCTACTTGGCAACCGTAGCAGATCTCCCTCCAATACCTGCGCATGGTTTTACCTGGTAGATGAAATACAACTGTCTTTAAAGCTTTCAAGAAGAAACCGCTTATCCATCCATCCGTGTCATCATTAGCTGCTGGTTCTTGGTCTTGAGAAGCTGAAGATGAAGCAGGCGGATGCACGCCGACAGTTTCGTTCTTGGGGTAGGAGGTTGGTGCTCTCCCTACAGGTTCCTCCTCATCATCCACATCTTCCATTTCAGTTGCATCAAAGTCGTCTGTGTCGTCTTTGATGGTCGCTGAAGGACAGGCTCCATCTGTCGTGTTGTTGTTAGAACCATCGTACTCATGACCATCACCAGTTAGGTGTTCTACCACAGGAAATAGAGGGCTCGTCGAGGAGTTGTTCATTCTGTACCCAGTGCCGCCTGTAGCAGCTCCGAGGAAGATAGTGCCAATACCTCTCTTCCCTTCGGTCCTCATCGTTGTCTTAGTTGCTCTTGTTTCGACAGGTACGTCTGCAGGGTGTCGCTCTGGAAAAAATCCTCTTTATAGCAGCCATCAGTGAGTAGGCGGTCCAAAGGGGGCAGGACTAAAAGGTCAGTGCCTCTTTCGGCACAAGGGCATCATTCCATCAGCGGCTATGCTAAAAGAGGCCGTCGATTTTCGGAGAAACTCCTGAATTTTCTTACTCCAAGCATCCATTGGTATGGTTAACAGAGTACGAAATACACCGCAATCAGAATTAAAATACTCCAGTACGAAATCTTGTTCTTGTTCACCCGTGACTCCTGTCGATACTTTATGGATGGCCATGAAGGACCATCGTCCTGATCCTGAGATTTTAGCCAGCCATATAGCCACGAAGGACGGCTTCCTCTCCATTCGATCAGGTTTGTTAGACACGGCTCCAGCCTTCTGACGTTGTTGTTGTTCTTCTTCTTCTTCTTCTTCAGCCCTTGGAAAATTTTCTGGCTTCACCTCTATTAGCACACCACAGTCGTTAGACTGATAACACAGCCATCTCCGTAGGTTTTGTCATCATCCAGCTGATAAATGTACAATTCAGTTTTCAGGTTTGACATTTTGGTGTATTCTTCTTCTCTCTGACGAGGCAGCAAAAGAAGTGTCAAGATGCAAAATAGCCATTTTGTCACCTATGGTGACATTAGAACCCTCAGTCACACCTGAAGACATAATCTTGATCCAAGAAAATGCAGATGAAAATGAAAAGGTTTTGTGGAAACAAAAAGGAGCTACTGTGGACAATCAGGGTCTCTGGTGATCACATGAAGGCAAGCTCGTAGCTCCAACTGCACTTTTGACCATCTTGATTTCGGAGGTGCACAGTGATCTGCACTGCACGCAAGGGGGGAAGTGGTGAAGAAAATCAGACAGCAGGGATATTGGTCCCCATTTTTGCAGACAACAACAGATGAAGTGCTGAATCAATGTGAGATTTGTGAAGAAAACAACGAAAAAACATCAAGATACCAATAGGTCATATTCCAGTCCCAGAAGGTCCATTTAAACATCTTGTGATCGATTACGTTGACATGATAAAAACAGTTCAAGGGAGACGCAACATGTTGGTGGTAATTGATCGGTTAAGCTGCTGGGTTGAAGCAGCACCATCTAAAGACTTGAGTGCTGAAACAGTAATCAAATTCCTGACCAGATAAATCATTCCTCGAGTTGGCATTCCGTCAGAAATAAGCTCAGACAACGGTGCTGCATTTGTACAAAAGGTTGTGAAGGGCATCTTGCAGCAACTTCGAATCAAACAACGATTGGGTGCCGTTTATCACCCCCAGAGTCAGGGAATGGTTGAGGGGATAAATGGAACCCTGAAAGCGAAACTGAATAAGATCTGTGCTAGCACGAAGCTAAACTGGGTTGATGCGTTACCATTAGCACTGATGAGTTATCGCATGCAAACTCATCAAAGCACGCATTTGACACCACACAAGATGTTGACGGGATGGCCGATGCCGGCACCACACTTGAGGGGACCCTACAAGGGGCCTCCACTTGAGCAACTACAATCTGAACTTAGAAGTTATACGAAGCAACTAACTTCTATCCATAAGACTATCTATCTGCAGGAGAGAAAACGGGAGCTTGAGGCCGATCGTGAGGCCGGGCATTTGGTGGTTCCCGGCGACCAGGAGTATATCAAGGTCTTCCGAAGGAAGTGGCACCAGCCGAGATGTGAAGGTCCATACACCGTGGTCCGAGCAACACCAACAGCTGTCCAAGTCGAAGGCAGCGCCACTTGGTACCATCTGAGCCATTGCACAAAGGCCCAAGGCCATCACAACCAAAGAGGTAATAAAGCAGTGAAGTCAATGATTTAGATAGTCAAAATGTTGATGACAAGGCTTGCTGTGATAATAAGTTGTCTGGTTTGGTTGTCACCAGGAGACGAGCTCGCGCAGCTTGCGAGACCGCAGCAGCCGACCAAAGTCCAGACCGTGACACCCTAAGTTCCAGCTAAAAAACTCGAGCATAACAGGGACTCAGTTAAGTACGATGCGATCACCCGTTGTGTGAAAAATGCCCAGAAACACAAAACGTTAAGCGTATTGGTGCAGGACAGGCGGCGTAAAAGTGGGATCCATGTCAGAGGTCAGGGAGCTCTAGGTAAAACACTGTCTGGCAAACTTGGAACCACACCACAGTCAAAAAAAAGGAAACGAAGATGACCGTCCAGTTTTGACCACCACTAGTCCTCTCTGTAATAAAACCACATTGTTCGATTAATTATATTTACTATTTACACAAACCATACCTATGAAATATTTAAACTACTGGGAGAACAACTGCATGAAACTGGTAAAATGGTGTTACGAAATCGTCAGGTGTTAGATTGGTTGATGTGTGTCACATGTTTGCAGATCAGTGTTGCACTTACATTCCAACAACACCGCGCCTGATGGAACATTTGCCATTGCAATGGATAAACTTAGAGATTCAAAAAATGAGATAAAAGAGCATGCAGGAGCTATAAGTTGGGCCTGGGATTGGTTAGATGGACACCGAAGAAAATGTGGAGCATTTTTTGCAGAAGTGAGGATGACTACTGCAATCATACTCATCGTCATTTTTCTTCTGGCATGTTGCATCGTACCCATGATGAGGAAACTGTGTCTGCGAATGACTGAGAAGCAGTTAGCGGTCACGACGGGACTTTGGAACGCACAGATGCTGAACATGATGCCTGCTGAACAACTGGCTCTCGTGGTGACTGAGAGACCACATCTGTAGCCATCACCTGATTAATTGGAGGACTCTGATCATACTCCAGAGGTGACTGAAGAATGAGGTGTTGTTATGATTACATGACAAATGTGTTTAAATCATGATCCTATGTTTCTTTGCCAGTATAATTACTTGATTATTGTTTCACTAAAAAAAAAAAAAAAAAAAAAAGAAAATTTCACCTATGACGAAAAGTGACAACAAAAAACAATTGGGGAAAACTTTTGATGCTTCCGGAAACGAACTGACTAACATTTTCCTGCGACGCGGTTGAGATTTTTATTTAACCAGACAGCAGTAAACATATTGAACTAACTACAGCTATATGAATCATTTAGTTAACATTTTCTACATACTTATATCCAGTATATTGTCACTGCTCTGTTACAGTACGAAATAATCTTCAATAAAATAAAATGGGATAGTTTGCTAAATTCGGTGTGTGGGTCTGAGACCCACAAAGGGGAGATATGTTGTGGAATAATTTGACCTGTGTCATTAGGGTTACAATGATAACTTGTTTTTCAGTACCAATGGAATGTTGAACAGATATCCACCCACTCTTTATTCCAAATACGCCAGAGATGGTACCCTTGAAGTGAAAACAGGAATGTATGTTTTCTCTGGAGCTGCCAGAAGCTCTTGTTTTTGTGATTCAGCCAGGAGGCCAAAGGTGGACATGCATGTTTGTGACAATGTGTATCTGGTACAAGGAACGCCCTTGATCCAGCCCCTACCTAATGTGTTTGTACTTTGAACAATTTGATACTGAGCGATGTCAAGCGATGAAATTATGTTACGCTGATGTGGAATAAAACAAAGCTTGTATCCCACTACTTCTGTGGTTTCTTCTGCTCCCGACTCGACGCCCTGAGAAGTGTACCCCGCTGGCCGGACTACACTAACAATTCTCTCATTTATTGGCCAGAGCTGCTGGAAGCACCTGAAGACAGGACAAAGTGAGGCAAAGAAGAAGCAGCTACTTCAGATAAATAGAATTCTGCAAAAGTTGAGACGGAAGCCCAGGAGGCAGCGTGGCAGATTTCTGCCAAAGAAACTCCTCTGAAGGCTGCTATGGATGTTGCCCCATTTTACCACCTGCCAGTGCCACCCACAGCTTCTCTGTTTTCCTGAAGGCCTTGACTGCATTTAGATAAGCTCTCAGTGCCCTCACAGGAATACATGAAATACAGTCAGGACTAATCGAGAAGGCACATAGTTCTCCAAACCCTCCTGATGGAGGCCAGAGCCAGGAGAAGAGCTGTTTTGTAAGCCACCAGCTCCAAAGGAGTCTGATCAAGTGGCTCCAAGAGAGCTTCAGAGTCAGACTTAATACCAATTGAAGATCCCAATAGGGGCTGATGCGAGGTGGGTCTTTGTCTTGTCTCCCTGCTTTAACTGGACTAGCAGTGGATGTCTACCCAACAGACAGCAGTCCACACCCGTTCAGCATTAAACGGGTGTGGACCCCTCATAATTTCTACTACCTGTTGCAGGCTCACATCTGCGACATCTCTGGGTACCAGATCGAGCTGGGGTTATCTGCCGCCAATAGAATCACTCTCACCTTCTGAATCCTCCTCATCAACTGAAGGAGGAGGCGAGGTGGAGGGAAGGTGTGAAGGAGGCCCTCCGGCAACAAACACTGTTGGCAAAGAGGTCCGCCAGTGGGAGCCCAAACTTGGCCCAAATCATGTCCACCATGTCCTATGACAAACCCCACTCGTCACAAGGAATATTACACCAGCCTTTCTACTTCACTGGAAGTGCCAGGGCACTCTGCAAAATATGATTGTGAAATTAGAGAGGAGTGAGTCAGTGACTCTGTCATTGTGAAATTACAATTGTGAAATTACAGCTGGAGCCGGCACATCTGGCACATGAAGCGAAGAATCTTGAGATCTGAAGACGAGCGGAGCGCCTCCTCTGGACCACGGAAACGTCAGGCAGGACTGAGGTGTCATCACACTCAGGGGAGAAGGATTGCCGTGGGCCCTGACGCGCCAGTCATTCATAGCTAGTGACGCCATCATCCTTCTAGTTACGGGAGCAACGCCGTTTAGCTTCTGCCGACCACCAAAGCATGTAGTCATGATCTGGTAAACTGCAGGGTCGCCGTATGTCAAGAACCCATCTGGAATTCTGAATCACCCATGAAGTCATCTTGAGCACATGGCTTTGCGGACTGACCAGGAATCCATGGGACAAAACCATGGCCATCCTTAACCGGCGTCCTGACTGGCAGCGCTGTCTTCTTTGCCGGATGGCCGTCAAGGTAATGCGCATTTTATTGCACCTAATCCGCTTCCAATTATATGCGAAGGCACCAGCAGTATATGAAACTGGATAACACTGCGACCAACAAACCCCTCGCATGAACAGGTTGCAGCACACCCTCGTGTGAGTGTGTGCACAGGTGGCAGATTCGCGCAGTCCGGAACACCTCGCCCGTGGTCTATTCAGCCTGAATGAATTAATGGGTTGTGAAGATGTAGCATTAACAGCCCCTCATACATAGAGTGTTCCTCAGAAGATGCAAATTTCACCTGCCACTATAGCAGAAAGGGTCTTTGTACTGGGTGCAGAACTAATTCAACCTGTCTAAAGTGATTTAACAGAGTTATGAACACTTATTTTCGACGATCTGTAAACCACCTTTTCTTTGGCTGACAATGCGTTTTATGCACTGTTCACTCACTGCTCATGTATGCTTGAGATAATGAAATTTTTTTCCTGCAACTAAAGGAAAAACACTCTTTCTAGTATAATTAACACCACCACCAACACCAAGATTTCTGAACTGTATTTCAGGGGGTTATAAAGTTTTTTTTTTTCCTGCTCAGCCTCTCTCGGGCTGAAAACGCGTTTTCTGCCCTGTTCACCCACTGCTCAGAATAGTCTCAGAACATGAAAATGTCACCTGCAACTATAGGAAAAACATTCTTCCTGGTATATTCAACAGTAAACCTACATTTCTGACATGTTTTTAGAGGGTTATCAAAAATTAAATTTTTGCCGGTCCGAAAACGCATTTTACGCACTGTTCACTCACTGCTGAGCGATTCCTCAGAAGATGAAAATTTGACCTGCCACTTTAGCAGAAAAGGTATTTCTCCTGGGTGCAGAACTAATTCAACCTGTCTGAAGTGATTGAAGAGAGCAATCAACATTTTTATTTGTGTCGGTCTTTAAACCACCTTTTTTTGGCCGAAAACGCGTTTTACGCACCGTTCACTCACTGCTCACAGATGCCTGAGATCATGAAAATTTCACCTGACTCTATAGCAGAAGGCGTCTTTCTTGGAGCTGCAGAACTAATTCAACCACTCAGAGTGGTTTCAGAGAGTTATCAACATTTTTATCGTTGTTGGTCTGAAAACCACAATCACTCGGGCTGAGAACGCGTTTTCTGCACCGTGCACTCACTTATCAGAATAGACTCCGAACATAAAAATGTCTCCTGCAACTGTTACTGATTTCACTCTTTCGAGTATATTCAACACTAAACCTACATTTTGAACTGTTTTTAGAGGGTTATTAACATTTTTATCTTTGACTGTCCGAAACCCACTTTTTCTTTGGCCAACAACGCATTTGTGACAGTGAGTGAACACACTGTTCACTCACTGCCCAGCGATTTCTCAGAAGATTAAAATTTCACCTGCCACTACAGCAGAAAAGGTATTTCTACTGGTTGCAGAACTAATTCAACCTGTCTAAAGTGATTTAAGAGAGTTATCAAGATTATTTATATTAATTGTTTTATTATTTAAGTCGGTCTGAAAACCAGCTTCACTCAGGCTGAAAACTTTTTCTGCACTGTTCACTCACTGATCAAAAGTGCCTCAGAACATGAAAATATCACCAGCAACTATAGGAAAAAAATTCTTTCTAGTATATACAACACTAAACGTGTGTTTTTTGAGGGTAATCAACAATTTTATTTTTGCCAGTCCGAAACCCACTTTCTTTCTTGCTGAAAACTCTATATTATTATATTATATATATTATATTCTGTACTGTTCAGTCACTGCTCAGGGAAGCCTGAGAACATGAAAATTTATCCTGACTTCACAGCAGAAGCCTTCATTCTAGTAGCTGCAGGACTAATTCAACCTCAGAACTAATTCAAGTGGTTTCAGAGAGTTATCAAGATTTCTATTTTTGTTGGTCTGAAAACCACAGTCCCTCCGGCTGAAAACATGTTTTCTGCGCTGTTCACTCACTGCTTAGAGGGGTGACTTAGAATATGAGAATTTCACCTACAGCTATAGGAGAAACACTCTTTCTAGTATATTCAACACTAAACCTCGACGAATAGGGCGCTGCGACTGGCCTACAAGCAGCTGAACCGTTCCACATTTCCTGCTTCCAAGCCATGGGATGAGTTTGACGAGAGCCAGCCGCTGCTATGAGGTTGATCTGGAGACTCTGTTCCCAGAGTTAGCTGAGTTCCGTGTGGTGGAGTCAAGCACATCCGCTGCCCGTCGTATCGAAGTTGAGCTCTCTCTCCACCGCCATCTCAAGAATCATCCCACTTCACTAACGGCCCGCTGGCGTTGAATGGCGAGACTACACACAGGGCACGACCGCGTGTTGTCTGCCCATAACTGCAGGTAAGAGGTAATGCTGACAAGATGGCGCCGACGAAGGCTGACCTGGAATTATCGTGCATGTTATTTTGTTTATTTTTGTGTTTTGATGGAGCATCTGCGTGTTTTTACACACGAGATCAGTTGATGAACATCAGGGCTCTGACTCCGTCTGACTTACTACCAGTATTTGTGGTGTCAGTTACGGAGTTAGTTCATCTTTTGGCTGGGCGGAAGAAACTGAGGAGGAGAGGGAAACGTGCCGGTGCACTCGTTCGCCTTCGTCGAAGAGGATCGCGCACTCCGCTTCCCGGGATAATCCTCTCCAACGTCCGGTCGCTCAGCAATAAGATGGATGAACTGGCGCTGATGTTGAGACGGAACAGAGACTTCTCCTCCTCTTGTGTTTTGTGTTTCACGGAGACGTGGTTGAGCGATCTCATCCCGGACACTGCGCTTCATCTGGAGGGTTTCCAGCTTCACCGCGCGGACCGGGTTCAGGAGCTGGTGTACGGACGTGACGGTGATCTTTCAGCACTGCTCTCCCTCTCTGGAATGTCTGATCGTGAACTGTAAGCCGTTTTACTCCCCACGTGAGTTCGCTTCATTCATTCTGGCTCCCATATATATCCCGCCCAGCGCGAATGTACGTGAGGCTCAGAGTGCGCTCGCGGATCAGGTTCTGCATGTGGAGCGAACTTTCCCGGACTCTCCTGTGATTGTGCTTGGTGACTTCAACAAGGCGACTCTGAGTGAGGAGCTTCCCAGGTACAGGCAGGTTGTAAAATGTTCCACCAGAGAGCAGAGCGTGCTGGATCACTGTTACTCATCGCTCCGCAACTCTTATACCGCCCTCCCTCGAGCTGCACTGGGTCTCTCTGAACACTTGATGGTTCATCTTGTTCCTACATACAAGCAGAAGCTGAAGCTGGCAAAGCCTGTTGTGAGGAGCATGAAGATCTGGACAAGTGAAGCTAAAGAGGAGCTGCAGTCTTGCATGGAGACCACAGACTGGGAAGTGTTCAGGGCTGCCACCAACAATCTGGATGAGTATACAGACACTGTGACTTCATGGATCAGCTACTGTGAAGAGTGCATAGTTCCAACCCGCACCAAGGTGAGTTATGCAAATGACAAACCTTGGTTCACAACTAAACTCAACCAGATCAGACAGGAGAAGGTGGCAGCTCGCAAGAGTGGGGGCAGGAACTGCTACAAAGAGATGAAGTATCGGTTTCAGAGGGAGCTGAAGAAAGCTAAGGCCGCATACTCTGACAAACTAACGCAGCAGTTCTCAGCCAATGACTCGGCTGTGGTGTGGAGAGGGCTCAAGGTGCCCACTAACTACAAGCCACGTGCCCCCCACACTCTGAACAACCTCGCTCTTGCACAGGACTTGAACAACTTCTATTGTCGCTTTGAGCAGCCCTTTTGCACCAACACCTCTGCGGTCTCTCCAGCCCCATGTTCCACTTTACAACAAAGGACTATGCTGTCTCTTAGTGACACAACTAAGATGAACGATGTCACTGAGACAGCAAAGTCGATCACAGACACTTTTGATGAGCCACCCCCTCACCTCCCCCCTCTTCCTCTTTCTCTTGACATCATGGAGCAGGACGTGCGCACTCAGTTCAGGAGGCTGAACCTTCAGAAGGCGGCGGGTCCGGACAGAGTTTCCCCTGCCATCCTGAGGCATTGTGCTGCTGAGCTGGCTCCAGTGTTCACGGACATCTTCAATGCTTCCTTGGTGTCCTGTCATGTACCTGCCTGCTTTAAGTCCACCACTATCATCCCTGTTCCCAAGAAGGCCAGGATCACAGGACTGAATGACTACAGACCGGTGGCACTGACGTCTGTGGTCATGAAGTCCTTTGAGCGCCTGGTTCTGTCCCACCTGAAATCTATCACTGCTTCTCACCTGCACTCATTGCAGTTTGGCTACAGAGCCAACAGATCTGCGGACGATGCAGTGAACCAGGCCCTTCATTTCGTTCTGGAGCATCTGGACTGCCCAGGAACCTATGCCAGGATCCTGTTTGTGGACTTCAGCTCTGCCTTTAACACAATTCTTCCAGCTCTGCTTGAAGACAAACTTGGCCAGCTGGACGTGCCTGACTCCCTCTGCAGATGGATTACAGACTTCCTGACCAGCCGAAGTCAGCGTGTGAGGCTGGGGACAACTGTCTCCGACACTCGGACCCTCAACATCGGGTCTCCTCAGGGCTGTGTTCTCTCACCATGGCTCTTCTCTCTGTACACTAACTGCTGCACCTCCAGCCACGAGTCCGTGAAGCTGATCAAGTTTGCGGATGACACCACCATCATTGGGCTTATCTAAGATGGAGATGAGTCGGCTTACAGGAGGGAGGTGGAGCGGCTAGTGTCCTGGTGCAGCCACAACAACCTGGAGCTCAATGCCCAGAAGACAGTGGAGATGGTCATAGACTTCAGGAGAGTCACAGTTTCTCGGTCCCCTCTCATGTTGGCTGGTTTACCTATTCCTATTGTGGACTCCTTCTACTTCCTGGGAACCACCATCAATGAGGACCTCAAATGGGAGCCAACCATCAGGTCCCTCATCAGGAAGGCCCAGCAGAGAATGTTCTTTCTGAGGCAGGTACGGAAACTACGACTGCCGACGAAGTTGCTGGTGGAGTTCTATACGGCCATCATCCAGTCCATCCTCACCTCCTCTATCACCGTCTGGTACAACAGCACCACCTCCAGGGACAAGAGCCGACTGCAGCGCATCGTACGTTCTGCTGAGAAGGTGATCGGTTGCAGCCTGCCACCTCTTCAGGACCTGTATGCCTCTAGGACCCAGAGACGTGCAGGTCGGATCAGAGCCGACCCTTCTCACCCTGGACATGGACTGTTTGTTCCTCTTCCCTCTGGCAGGAGGCTACGGTCCATCCCGACCAGAAACTCCCGTCACAGGAACAGCTTCTTCCCCTCGGCCATCAGACTGTTAAATTTGTGAACAGCCTTGTTGTTATGTTATTCTATTTATTTTATTTTATTTTATTTTATTTGTTTTTTGTTGCACTTTATTCCAAGGCACTTTCCTAGTCAGTGGGCTCCCCACTGACCATGGCAATAAATCTCATTCTGATTCTGATTCTGATTCTGATTCTGATTCTGGAAGATATCCGGACTATTCCCGGCGCAGTTCTGACACTCCGGTGGCACTAGCACTACACGTGGTCAGGTAAGGAGTTTACTGCTTAGGTGGAGGGTTTGGAATTGTGGCGCTGTGTTCCCTCTCACTCAGAAGTCGTGCGCGATTTGCGATGCGCGATACCCCCGCCCCTTGAGCTTGACTTCTCCCCTGAGGAGTGACCATCCTAGCATCGCGCAGTGGAATGGTGTCAACGCAGTCGGCAACCAGCACATAGCGCTTGAGAAGATCATCGCGCTCTTTATGAGCTCCATGGACAGACTCATCCATCGCAGAACCTCTCTCACTCCACCAGAGATTTTGGAGATCCAACAGCCCGTTGGCGTGGTGCTCTGCTCGCGGCGCCTCCTCCACACACAGCCGCCGCCCAGGTGGAACACTGTCGCTGGTCGAAGGGGCGGGGTGAGCCCAGCCATCTGGATCGTAGCTGCACTGATCCTCGCAGCTCCTCTTGGAGAGACCAGTCGGCTGCTCTCACCTCCGCTCCCTCCAAAAGCCTACAAATAAATCATTGTATGTAAAATAAAAAATAAGCTGCATTACATTGGTATCGGGTCTGTTTCCTGTCTGCCCAAAATTAGGGCTTATCACCGCCAAGTTCACCTCCGGTTCCAGTCAGTGCGAACTCCGGCTTCAAAAATGTGTTTTTGTTTGACGTTGTCTCAGGAGACGGGGAGGTTTCAGGAGCCAAGAAGTTATGTTTTTCCTTAGCTTCTCCACAATTAGAAGCAGAGGTGTCAGATAACTCTTTCCACTCTCTCACGTTTCGTTCTAGCCAAAAGTCAGGGGAGTTTCAATTCTGCCATTAACTTTTCTTATTCCTCAGACTCGCCAGTTTTTAGCAGGGGTCGCCACAGGACTGTGAAAGCCACCACTTGAGAGGCTCTCACAGTAGGCGCTGCGTGCCAGACCTGCTCTGTTCTCAGCTCCCTCACGCGATGTCTGATGCGATATATGTCTGTGATTCTGTTCTCTGCAGCCCTCTAAACCTCTCAGAGGCAAGCAGGACATCGTCCTGCCTAGTCATCTCTTTCTGAGATTGGGCCGGTCCCTCGGGTGTCCATCTCAGAAGAATTGCTGTGTCAGATCAAGGTACAATACAAGTTTGGTGGCCCTACTTCCTCTGATGGCTCAGCTGAAAAAAGCAAGTCTGTTTTTGAACAACCAGCGGGACTTGAAGTGCCCAGAGGAGTGGGCGCTGTGCACCGACGACCCTGTCATCCTGGACCCTACCCGGAGTCCTCTCCTGTGGTCAGGTCGCCAGTCTTGAAAGAGTATCTTCTGAATTGAAAGCGCCTGTCTCCTCACCTGCCCATATGGATCGAGAAGATATTCGGTCATTGACACGTCTTTCAGATTCACAGTCAACCCCGAGGTTCTGCGACACCACGTGGACCTGGGTGAACTCAGAGAACCAGCTGTCGTGTCTGATGGAGGAGGACCGCGCTCTCCTGTCAAAGGAAGTAATTGTACGAGTGGCAAAGCGATCCAGATACGCTAGGTTTTACTCCAGGTACTTTCTAGGACCCAAAAAGACACAGTGGAGACATGTTCTGCACCTCAGTCTCCTCAACCAATTCATGACCAGATAGCGGTTCCGGACCAGCAGGAGACTCCTGGAGTGCGTCAGAGTGTGAGAGTGGATGACCTCCATAGATCTTGCACACGCCTACTTCCACAACACAGTTTCTAGTGTCTTGTGCCTCGCACCTTCGCCAAGTGCATGAAGGCGGGGCTCGAACCACTAAGGAGACAGGGTGTGCGGATTCTGACGTACTTGGACTACTGGTTGATTCTAGCCAGGTCCAAACAGGAGTCATGAGCACACACCAGATTGGTGTTGGACCACATCGCGCGATTGAGGCAGGGGCCCACGCCTTGGTCTGCTCAACATGCGAGGTCTTCAGAAGTGGTTTCGCGGTCTGCACCCTCACCCGACTCCAGACCAAAGACCAGAAGACAAATCTCGAGTGTCGGGCCTGACCGGAGACTGAGTCCAGCATGACCCCCAGGAAAGTCGTGCTCTGACTGGGACTCAGCGCGCTTTTCAGGATCCAACAATTCCTACAAGTCTTTACAGATGCATCTCTGTCCGGCGGGGGAGGCCACCTGGATCAGATCTGCGTCAGCGGGATCTGGAGCAGTTCCGAAGGTCGTCACATGAACCCGATGGAACTGTTGGCGGTTTTAGAGTGTTGGTGGCCCTTTCTCTCCATCTAATTGGGAACGACGTTATGGTGAGATCAGACAGCGCCACCACAGTGGCCTACATCAACCGTCAGGGTGGCGTGAGGTCGTCTGTGTCACACAACCTCGCCACAAAGATTTTTTCTCTGGGCTGATGTACATTTAGCCTCATTGAGGGCTCTGCCAGATTAATGGAGTTTATCTCAGGAGATGGCAAACATGATCAGCGAGTTTTTCGGCCACCCAGTGGCTGATGTCTTTGCCAGCAGATAGAGCTTCAAATGTCCTCTCTGGTTCTCTCCCCGTAGATCTGATGACCTTCCACTGGATGTGGACGCCCTGGCTCATCCAAGGTGGCCAAAAGGCCTCCTGTATGCCTTTCCCCCTCCTTCCCTTAATCCAAACAGCCCCAGCTCCAGCTGGTATCCGGAGATGTGTCATATGCGGATCAAAGGCCACTGGGAGTTCCCTCCATCGAGGTCAGCGCTTCTGCAAACATCAGGAACCCTGAGGTCTAGAACCACCCCGCAAGGTTTGGCTTCTCCAGGGTTAACAATCAGTCACTTGCCCCCTGATGTCCAATTGACTTTTCAGAACGTTTAAGCTCTGCCAACCCTCAGAGTATACAATGCTAATTGGACATGTTTCCCCGGTGGTGTGGAACCCAGTCAGCCTGCCCATTATCGGCAACTATTTCTCTCATCCTCTTGTTTCTGCAGCATCTGGTTAACCAAGGTCGGAGCAGCCCTACATTACGGGTTTATGTAGCAGCCCTTTCCATGCTACACAATGGTCTGGACGGCCACCCCTTCGGCAAGCATCGTCAAGTGAGCCGTTTCATGAGATGAGTGAAAAGGCTTAGACCAACCTCAAGACCTTTATGTCATTACTGGGACCTGCAGCTGGTACTCAATTCACTCTCCGAAGCCCCTTTTGAGCCACTTGATCAGGCCTCCAAGGAGCTAGTAGCTCTTTTTCGATCAGCCCTGATTGCATCTCTTTTGGTGTCGATGTCTCGGCGGTATCACTTAGACCCAACCCTGCCATCGCACCTAAATGTCTCTCTTCTTCTTCACAGGTCAGCACCTTATCAGTAAAGACTTTCTGCCCTCCTCCCCATTCATACGAGCAGCGCTAAAAGCTTAACTGGATCGAGTCCAAACCTTCGGAAAGACGGACAGTCTGTGGGTGGCTCTCCCTGGTGGTAAGAAGGGGCAGGCACTGTCCCCTCACAGGGTGTCACATTGGCTTAGAATTGCCATCATGAAAGCCTATGAGACTGCGAAAAAACGGGCACCGGAATCCCTGAGAGCACACTTGACGAGATGCCTGGCAACATCTGTGGCTGCTTTCAAGGGAGTATCTCATGTCTCATGTCATTCTGTCTTCAGGAGCAGCCGAACCCTGCAAACCTTCGGCCCTCATTCACAGCACTGGCTCTGGGACACCAGTATCTGCTTCATTACAGTGCTGTGCAGAGTGCAGCGTCCCGAGATCCACCGGATTCCTGCATGACTGTTTATTCATTTGTGAATAAACTCCCTCTTTCTTGCTCAGCTCAGAATAGAACCCTGACTGTAGCTGCTCAGTAAATGTTTTCCCTATAGGTTTGGAGGACTGTTAATGCCACTTTCTATTTCAGCCGCAGAGTGGCTAAACGAGGGCAACGCAGTTCCTGCTGATCCACAGTGTAGGGTACACACCATATATGAGGGGTTGTAAACGCCACCTTCTATATCAGCTTAAGGTGACAAACATGAGGCGGCAGCTCCTGCCACCCAGAGTGTAAAATTACACTCTATGTATGAGGGGTTGTTAATGCTACATCTTCACAACCCATTCATTAATTCATTCACGCTGGATAGACCCTGGGCGTGGCGGTTGCATAAGAAGTCTCATAGGCCGGTCCCGTGTGAGGCCCTGGCCATCGGAGATATTGACAGGACCATGGGCACACCACCTTCCGTCATACCAAAGCAACATCGCCGGTGACATTACAGGCGGTTCAGTGCAGTAAAACGTGCATCTCCTTGAAGGCTGTCTGCAAAGGAGCCAGCGGTGCCAGTCAGACGTCCGGTATGGATGGCCATGGTAATTGCTCATGGTTCTCAGGTCAGGCCACATTGCAAGGCTGGGGTTTAAGCTTTGTGGTCAAGATGACCTCATAGGTGTTCCAGAGTCCCGGGAGGTGTTCTGGACTGCGTAACTCTGCCACCTGTGCTCACACACACACTCACACAAGGGTGTGCTGCAACCAGTTCATGTCCTGCAAACAGTCCTGCAGCAGGGGGCTACTTCAAGGCTAGCAGGTGGTCCTAAATGCTAAATCACCCTCAACACTCAAAGCATGTAATGCTAAATGGGTGTGGACTGTTGTCCGTTGCTAGTCCAGTTCATGCAGGGATCTCGAAGACTCAGACCTATCTCCAGACGCATCTGCCCCTATTGGGATCTTCAATTGGTATATAATACTCTCTCTGAAGCTCCCTTCAAGCCCCTTGATCAGGCTCCTTTGGAGCAGCTCTCCTCCTGGGCCTGGCCTCCATCAGGAGGGTTTGGAGAACTATGTGCCTTCTCGATTAGTCTTTTTTCACAAATTTCTTTGTGCCAAGGTCAGCAATTTTTCAGTGAAGGCTTTCTGTCTTACCCGCCACCCGGATGAGAATCACTGGCGCTTGCAGTGAGAGCCTTCAGGAAAACAGATAAGCTGTGGGTGGCTCTGGCAGGTGGTAAAAAGGGACAACATCCATAGCTGCCATCAGAGGAGTTTCCTTGGCAGAAACCTGCCAAGCAGCCTCCTCGGCTTCTGCCTCATCTTTTGCAGATTTCTATTTGTCTGACGGAGCACCTTCTTCTTTGCCTCACGTTGTCCTGTTTACAGGTGCTTCCAGCAGCTCTGGACAATAGATGAGAGAATCGCTCTCTTTGGCAGCGCTTTGTCATGGGCCAAACGTGTCTCCACTGGCGAGTTCTCCCTCCAAATATGGACGGTTATTAGTGCCTAGTTCTTCCACGTTGGGCTCAAACTAGTGCTGTGGCCATGGGATGGCGTCAGGTTCCCCTGTGTAGTCGCCGGAGCAGGGAAGTACCTGGTTTGGCAACAAGAGGGCCCCAGGGGGACACCCATACCCGCTGCATGGAGGGTTACTCGTGAAACTTCACTACATTCGGACTAACAACATTTTGCGCGACCTTGGGGGTGAGGTCATTGCCGTAAGACATCGAGTAGGCCGGACTGGCGTGAGACCTGGCGTTTGGAGATAGCAGCAGGTCTCTTGGCACGCCACCCCTCTGTGATTAGAGACAGGCCACCGGTGAATCTTCACCTAATTTGGTGACGCTTCTCCTGCGCACTTATCCGCAGTGTTGCTCCCCACACAAGGTCCAGCTCCAATCATTAAGGCGTCTGGACGTTGTAGTTCTTTTCTGTTTGCACTCCGCATTGTTTATCTCAGGACAGTCTATGTGGTGAGGATTCTCTCTCCACCTAGTCAAGTTGACCTGCCTGGCGAACCTGGAGTTACGGGCGGAGCCCCGACTAGCGCATCTCCACATTAGCCAAAGGTTCTCCCATCTCTGCTACACCCGGACTTCAGTCATTGATGGATGGGAGAAGCGACGGAGCAATCCAGCTGGGTCACACAAGGTTCCTGGTGGGGGTGCATCCATCGCCATGTGGTCTCCTCTTCTGCACGGTCAAGTTCTTGGCCAGAGGGAGAGACCAGCAGGCGAAGCAAGGGCTTTGCCTCCTGATCTCGATATTCCTTCCATTTCTCCTACACTCGGACTACAGTCAAAGAGAGATGGAAATAAGGAACGACTGAAAGCAGATAAAGAGAAGATAAAGGGCAGATAAAGGTGCTTGGCGTTCCGAAACCAACCTTATCTCAGACTGAAAAAGCATTTTCTGCATTGTGCCATAACGTCTCAGGGAATCTTCAGAACATGACATTTTGACCTCCCAGTATAGCAGAATGGGTCTTTCTAGTAGTTGCACATCAAATCTAAGCTGTTTGAAGTGTTTTTCGAAAGTTATCAACATTTTAGGTTTGGCGTTCCGAAACCCACCTTATCTCAGACTGAAAACGCGTTTTCTGCATTGTGCCACAACTTCTGAGGGAAGCTTCAGAAGATTAAATTTTCACCTCCCACGACAGCAGAAAGGGTCTTTTTTGTAGTTGCAGCAGAAATCTACGCTGTCTGAACTGTTTTTAGAGGGTTATCAACAATTTTATTTTTGCCGGTCCCCAACCCACATTCTCTTCAGACGAAAACGCGTTTTACGCACTGTTCACTCACTGCAGAGCGATGCCCCAGAAAATGAAATTTTCACCTGCCACTATAGCAGAAACGGTATTACTACAAGGTGCAGAACTAACTCAACCTGTCTGAAGTGTTTTAAGAGTGTTAACATTTTTATTTTTGTCGGTCTGTAAACCACGTTTTCTTTGGGTAAAAACGCATTTTATGCACTGTTCACTCACTGCTCAGGGATGCCAGATAACATGAAAATTTCTCGAGCAGCTATAGGAGAAACACTCTTTCTCGTAAAATAAACACTGAACCTACATTTCTGAACTGTATTTCAGGGGGTTATCAACTATTTTTTTTCCTGTTTTAGAAACCGAGCTTCTCTCGAGCTGAAAACGTGTTTTCTTGCACTGTTCACTCACTGATCAGAATATTTTAAGAACCTGAAAATATTACCTGCAAAAACAGTCTTTCTAATATATTCAACACTAAACCTACATTTTTGAACTGTTTTTAGAGGGTTATCAACAATTTTATTTTTGCCGTTCCGAAACCTACATTCTCTTTGGCCGGAAACGCATTTTACGCACTGTTCACTCACTGCTCAGCGATTCCCCAGAAGATGAAAATTTCACCTGCCACTATAGCAGAAAAGGTATTTCGACAAGGTGCAGAACTAACTCAACCTGTCTAAAGTGATTTAAGAGAGTTATCAACATTTTTACTTCTATCTCTATTACTATTATTCCTTTGGCTGAAAACACGTTTTATGCACTGTTTACTGACTGCTCAGGGATGCCTCACAACATGAAAATTTCACTTGCCACTATAGGAAAGGCACTCTTTCTAGTATATTCAACACTAAACGTACATTTCAGAACTTTTTTTAGACTTTTTCTCAGCGATGCCTCAGAACATGAAAATTTCAACTAATACTATAGCAAAATCTGCTATAGTCTTTCTAGTAGCTGCAGAACTAATTCAACCTCTCTGAAGTGGTTTCAATGAGTTATCAACATTTTAATGATTGTCGGTCTGAAAACCACTGTCCCTCGGGAGAAATAGCATTTTCTGCACTCTTCACTGACTAATCAGAATAGCCTGAGAGCAGTGAAAATATCAAGTGTAAATATAGCAAAAAGACTATTTCTAGTATATTCAGCACTCACACATTCAAAGCGATTTTATATTTTGAAAATGGCGTTCACTGCACTGTTCAAACACTGCTCAGTCGTGACTCAGAACATGAAAACTTCAACTGCAACAATAGGAAAAACTCTCTTTCTAGTATATTCAGCACTAAATGTACCTTTCTGAACTGTTTATCAGTGTGTTATCAACTTCTTTTTTCCTGGTCAGAAACCGAGCTTCTCTCAGCCTGAAAACATGTTTTATGCACTGTTCACTCACTGCACAGGGATGCCTCAGAACATAAACATTTCACGTGCCAATATAAGCAGAAGGAGTGTTTTTAGTAAGTGCCAAACTAATTCAACTTGTCTGAAGTGGTTTCAGAGAGGTTACAACATTTTCATGTCTATCTGTCTCAAAACCACAGTCCCTCGGGCTGAAAAAGCGTTTTCTGCAATGTTCAGTCACTGCTCAGCGAAGGCCTCAGAACATGACAATTTGATGACAAAAAACTGCCTTTCTAGTGTGACGGCCATTTATGTGTGGTCACAGAGTATGTGTTAGATGTCATTTAATTATTTTAATTAAATAATTTAATGGAGTTGATTAACCGGCAGGTATATAATTAGGTCAGTAGAGGGCAGGAAAGGACAGAGGTTAGGCATTGAAGATGTGTGGGTAAATAGGAAGTGACACTTTTTTTTATTACTTTTCTCACCATCGACAAATGTGGAAGCCTAGTGTGACTCTGTCCTCATTTAGTTTCAGGTTAGTCAAATCCATTTGTTTATAATGCTTGTTCCACTTGGGATTGATTGATTGGGGGTCTGAGTGTGTGGATGGTGACATGGTTTTTAAGTATACTGTTTTTCCTTCGTACTTTGAGTTCGCTCTGTGTGGATGTGGCACTTGTAAGCTCATACTGACAACCTACGCTGACATGGCACGGGTGATTGAGTTGTGTTGAGTTCGGTTTCCTTGTGGTGAATAACGGTGAAAAGTAAAGTTTTATTATTTCCCAACACTAGCCAAAAGGTTTAATGGCAGAGTTATACATTCAGATGAAAATAAATTATGCATGTGGTTCATGATGTATGACAGTTGTTGTATGACAAAGTGAGATGTTTGGGAGTGATGTTTCAGAAAGACATCTAATTGTGGTGTGGGATACCACAAAGAAAAAACAGAATCCCTTGGATTACTTTTCTCACCATCGACAAATGTGAAAGCTTTGTGTGGCTCTGTCCGCATTTTGTTTCAGACGGCGTTCTACTGACCACATTGAGACGCCACGTTTGAACTGAAGACAAGGTCACAGTATTCAGACCTGTTACAGATGCATAGTTTCAGATACAAAGTTTTCTTCACGCTTTTGGAGGGAGCAGAGGTGAGAGCAGCGGACTGGTCTCTCCAAGATGAGAAGCGATGATCAGCACAGCTATGATTTGGACGGCTGAGGTCACCCCGCCCCTTCGACCAGTGACGGTGTTCCCCCCCGGGCAGTGGCTGTGTGTGGAGGAGGCGCCACGAGCGTAGCACCACGCCGACAGACTGTTGAAACTCCAAAATCTCTGGTAAAGTGAGAGAGGATCTGCGATGTATGAGCCTGTCCACGGAGCTCATAAAGAGCGCGTGATGTTCTTAAGCACTATGAGCTGGTTGCCGACGGTGTAAACATGGGTGGGATGGTCACTCCTCCCGGGGCGAACGCATCATGCATAGTGCATGACGGCTGAATGAGCGGGAACGCCGCGGTGGGAATCCAAACCCTCCACCAGGCAGTAAGCTCCGTACCTGACCAAGTGCGGTCCTAGTGCCAGTGGAGTGTAAGAACCGCGCCGGGAATAGTCCAGATTTCTTCCAGTTGTGGTCAGACAACATGCGGTCGTGCCCTTGGTGTAGTCTCGCCATCCAACGCCAGCAGGCCGTTAGTGAAGTGGGATGATTCTTGAGCTGGCGGCGGAGAGAGAGCTCAACTTCGATACGACGGCGGCGGATGACATGAGGCGCAGGAGAAGATCAAGCGGGAACGTACTTGACTCCACCACACGGAACTCAGCCAACTCTGGGAACAGAGTCTCCAGATCCACCTCATAGCAGCACCTGGCTCTCGTCAAACTCATCCCATGGCTTGGAAGCAGGAAATGTGGAACGGCTGCTTGTAGGCCAGTCGCAGCGCCCTATTCGTATGGGATTAGTGTTGAATATAGTCGAAAGAGTGTTTTTTCTGTAGTTGCAGGCGAAACTTTCATGTTCAGAGGCATCGCTGAGCAGTGAGTGAACAGTGCAGAAAACGCGTTTTCAGCCCGAGGGATTGTGTTTTTTTGTCCGACAAACATAAAAATGTTGATAACTCTTCTGACAGGTTGAATTCGTTCTGCAGCTATGAGAAAGACCCCTTCTGGAATAGAGGCAGGTGATATTTTTATGTTCTGAGATTATTCTGATCAGTCAGTGAACAGTGCAGAATATGCATTTTCAGCCTGAGAGAAGCTTGGTTTCAGACTGTCAAAAATACAATAGTTGATAACCCTCTAAAAACGTTTTGCCTATAGTTGCAGGTGATATTGTCAAGTTCCGAGGCTTTTCTGATCAGTGAGTGAACAGCGCAAAAAATGCGTTTTCTGCCCGAGAGAAGCTGCGTTTCACACCGAAAAAGATAAAGATTTTGTTACATCTTTGAAACCACTTCTGACTGTCACGGGTCAAGACGTGGAGCAGGACCCAAGTGCAGTGGTGAAAGTCACAGGAGGAAGGAACGAGTCAACATTTTAACATGTTGAATTAGATCGGCACCTACTAATAAGACCCCGGTCTGCTTTAGTAGCAGGTGAAATTTTTATGTTCTGAGTCAGTCCTTAGCAGTGAGTGAACAGTGCAGAAAACGCATTTTCAGCGCAAGTGACTGTGGTAATTACATTTTTACAAACATAAAAATGTACTTACCTCTGAAACCACTTCAGACATCGTGATTAAATTCTGCAACTACTAGAAATACCACTTCTGCTATAGTTTGAGGTGACATTTTCATGTTCTGAGTCCCGCCTAAGCAGTAAGTGAACCGAGCAGAAAACACGTATTCAGGCCACGAAAAGGTGGTTTTCAGACGAACAAGCATTAAAATCCTGATAACTCTCTGAAACCACACAGAGAGGTTGAATTAGTTCTGCTGCTGCTAGAAAGACAGCTTCTGCTACAGTGTCAGGTGAAATTTTCATGTTCTGAGGCATCGCTGAGCAGTGAGTGAACAGTGCAAAAATGCGTTTTCAGCCCGAGAGAGGTTCGGTTTCTGACCAGGAAGAATAAAAATTGTTGATTCCACCCTGAAAATAGTCCAAAAAAGTGGATTTAGTGCCGAATATACTCGAAAGACTCTTTTTCCAACAGTTGCAGCTGATATTTTCATGTTCTGGCACTATTCTGAGCAGTGAGTGAACTGTTCAGAAAAACAGGTTTTCACCCGAGTGACGGTGGTTTTCAGAATTGACAAACATAAAAATGTTATCACTCTGCAACCACTTCAGAAATGTTGAATTAGTTCAGCACCTACTAGAATGACCGCTTCAGCTATCGTGCCAGGCGAAATTTTCATGTTCTGAGACAGCCCTGAGCAGAGATTAAACAGTGCAGAAAACGTGTTTTCAGTCCGCGGGACCTGTACCTTTCAGACCAACAAACATAAAAATGTTGATAACTCTCTGAAACCCCTTCGGAGACATTGAATTTGTTCTGCAGCTACGAGAAACACCCCTTAAGCTAAGCTGGTGGGCGCTCATGAATCCTGTTTGGACTCAATCAACCAGTAGTCCAAGTACGTCAGAATCCGCAGACCCTGTCTTCTTAGTGGTTCGAGCCACTCCTCCACGCACTTGGTGAAAAAACGAGGCACTAGACACTAGAGACCGTGTTGTGGAAGTAGGCCTCTGCAAGATCTATGGAGGTCATCCACTCTCACACTCCAGGAGTCTGCTGGTAGTCCGGAACCGCTGTCTGGTCATGAATTGGTTGAGGAGACTGAGATTCAGAACAGGTCTCCACTCTCCTGTCTTCTTGGGTTCCAGAAAGTATCTGGAGTAAAATCCAGTGTAGGAGGATTGCTTTGGCAGTAGCTCAATTATTTGCTTTGTCAGGAGAGCGCTGTCCTCCTCCATCAGACATGACCGCTGGTTCTCTGAGTTCACTCAGGTCCATGTGGTGACGCAGAACCTGGGGGTTGACTGTGTAACTGAAGGCCGTTTCAATGACCGTGTATTTTCTCGATCCATATGGGCAGGTGAGGAGACAGGCTCTTTCAATTCGGAAGATACTCTTTCAAGATAGGAGCCTTGAGCACAGGAGCGGACCCGGACTCCGGGGCGGGTCTAGGACGAAAGGGTCATCGGTGCACAGTGCCCACTCCTCTGGGAACTTCAAGTCCCGCTGGTTCTTCAAAAACACACTCGCTTTTGTCAGCTGAGCCGTCAGAGGAATTCGGTTCCCCAAACTTGCAGTGTACAAAGATCAAGATCTGATCAAGATTCTCCTAAGATGGAGACCCGAGGGACCGGCCCAATCAGCCTCAGAAAGAGATGACTCTGTAGATGACGATGTCCTGCTTGCCTCTGAACAGAATCACAGACAGACATCGCTTCAGACATCACACGAGGGAGCTGAGAACAGAGCAGGTCTGGCACGCAGTTCCTACTGAGTGATCCTCTGAAGTGGTGGCTTTCGCGGTCCTGTGGCGACCCCTGCTAAAAACTGGCGAGTCTGAGTAATCAGAAGAGTTAATGGCAGAATTGAAACTCCCCTGACTTTTGGCTGGAACCGGGATCTGTTGAGAGACGGCAAAGAGTTATTTGACGCCTATGCTTCTTATTGTGGCGAAACTGAGGAAAAACATAACGTCTTGGCTCCATAAACTTCCCCAGGGACAGTTCTGGCATCAGGTATAAGGAGGCAGAGACCGTTACTATACTGCTCGGTCTCCTGAGACGATGTCAAACAAAAAAAAAATTTTGAAGCCGGAGTTCGGACTGACTGGAACCGGAAGAGAACTTGGCGGATGATAAACCCTAATTTTGGGCATAGAAGAAACAGACCCGATACCAAAGTAATGCATCTTATTTTTTTTCCAAGTTAGACTAGGTTTAGATGCATACTTTTAGATACAAAGTTCTTCCTACGCTTTTGGAGGGAGCAGAGGTGAGAGCAGACGACTGGTCTCTCCAAGAGGAGTGGCGATGATCAGCTCGGCTATTATACGGCTGTTCCCCCCAGGCGGCGGCTGTGTGTGGAGGAGGCGCCGCGAGCAGAGCACCACGGATTATTGTGTCTCCAAAATCTCTGTGGGAGTCCACGGAGCTCATAAAGAGCGCAATGATGTTCTCAAGCGCTATGAGCCGGTTGCCGACAGTGCAGACACCATTCTACTGCGCGATGGCGGCTCTGTCAGCGCCGGGTGGGATGGTCACTCCTCAAGGGGGAGGTCAAGCTCCAGGTGCGAGGGCATCGCGCATGACCGCTGAGTGAGAGGGAACGCTGCGCAACAAATCCAAACCCTCCACCTATTAAGCTCCGTACCTGACCACGTGCGGTCCTCGTGCCAGTAGAGTGTCAGAACTGCGCCGGGAAATAGTCTGGATTGAATGAGACCAGCAGTGGATGTTTACCCAACAGACGGCAGTCCACACCCATTTGGCATTATTTGCTTTGAGTGTTGCGGGTGCTTTAGCATTTCGAATAGTGAACTGCACTTAGGGGGGCAGAGGACTGCCTGCTAGCCTTGAAGTAGCCATGCTTTGGGGGGACGCCCCAGGATTGGAGGTCCGCTCAAAATTTCTGCCCCGTGCTAAAGGACTGTTTGCGAGGGAGGCAGGCTCCACGGACAGCTGGACACAAACATATTCCAGGAATATTACACCAGCCTTTCTACTTCACTGGAAGTGCCAGGGCACTCCGCAAAATGTGATTGTGAAATTACAGAGGCGTGAATGAGTGACTCTGTAATTGTGAAATTACAGCTGGAGCCGGCGCATCTGGCACATCAAGAGAAGAAGCTTGAGACTTGAAGGGGTGTGGAGCGGCTCATCTGGACCACGGAAACTTCAGGCAGGACTGAGGTCTCATCGCAGTGACGGCAGAGACTTGTCGCATCACCGCAGGAGTGGATTTAACAGCAGGAGACTCAGCGCTTGTGCCGCTCTGTGCGTGGACGATCATCGGCAGCAGCTTCTCCCGGGGTAGTTGGCTGACTTTTTTTTTATTATTATTCGTATTGAATTCGCTCCTTCCAGCGCCTCGGCCTCGAGCGCTCTTCCGGGCCTGGTCGCCTATTCTGAAAACTTCTGAACCGAGCATGTTGATCATGCTGAACTTTCTGGTTTGACTGTTTCAGTTCCACTTTCTTCTTCAAATTTGGGTGTAGCAGATCCAACATGCACCTCAACTTCCTCCCCATCAACATTTCTGCAGGAGACAGTCCTGTTGTTGACTATGAAGTTATCCGATAACTGAATAAAACTCTACTGTCGAAACAGGGAGACCTCCAACCACTTTGAATGTGCATCAATCACCACCAAGAACATCTTTCCCATGAACGGCCCAGCATAATCAACATAAAGTCGTTGTCACCGTTGGTCACGTCACTCCCACGGGTGTAGCGGTGCACAGGCCGAAGCGTTCTGGTGTTCCTGACAAGTGGAACACGATTTGACCGAACTTTCAATATCACTGTCTATATTAGGCCACCACATATAGCTACGAGCCAAACCCTTCATTTAACTCATTTCAGGGTGCAATTGATGCTGCTTCCACGTAAGACCACATCCTTTTTCCCGAATCACCACACGGCACACCCACAGTACACACCCATCTTGTACACTCAGCTCCTGTTGCTTCATAGTGTATGGACTGAAAGCAACATCCAGGTTACAGGGCCACCCTCTGAGTATGTATTTATTCTCTCGGGCGAGTACGGGGTCTTTACTGGTCCACCTACAAAGCTCTTCCGAGTTGACCACTGAACTCTGATCCTGCTCTACCAATAATACCTGGTCTTCTGAGTCTGGATGCCCAAGTTTCTCTGGAAGTGGAAGTCTACTGAGAGCATCTGCGTTTGCATTGTCCTGTCCACGTCGGTACACCATGGCATATTCATATGCTCTTAACAGAATAGCCCATCTCATGATCCTCTGAGAACTCATGCGTCACACACACTCACAGCAGCAGAAAAAAACTATTTGCAGTTGGATAAAGAGGGCTTAGCAGTTATTTTTGGGGTGCAGTACTTTCACAAATATTTGTGTGGACTTAAATTTGTGATTTGTACACAGACCATAAGCCCTTATTCAGTCTGTTTCATGAAGGAAAAGCTGTGCCTCCCATGAGTTTTCTGCTCCCCCTTCCAGTCTGTGTGCCAAGACTGCCCCCACCCCATAAGGTGAGGTATCACATGACAGTACCAGTTGTTTTTGTTCATCGTAATGAACCAACACTTGACTGCTTTGTAGTAACTTCTTTGCCTGCTTAAAAGCCTCTTCTTGCTCAACCGCCCACCTCCATTTCTCATCTTTCCTCAGTAACTTGTGTAATGGAGCCGGCACAGTAGACAAGTTCGGCAAGAATTTGTTATAAAAGTTTAGCAAACCTAGAAAAGCTTTAACCCTCGTATTATGCTTAGGGTCAATTTGACCCATATCCGTTTTTGTGTTCATAAAAGTAGTGGTTATCCTGACTTTTTCTTCATGAAATTTTGTGACTTTTCCTCATTAAGGGTCATGAACAGATGTGTAAAATCTGGACAATTTGATGTCAAGTGAAGTGTCTGTACAGAGTTGGTACACAAAGATGATGTTGCAGGTCATTTTGACCCGGATTCTTTAATGTGGGTAAGTGGCTGTTCAGACCCAAAATAAACATGTCTCTCTGATATACCTATTTAGACTGCCCAGCTATGTGTATTTTGATTGATTTGATTGTCTGAATAGCCATTCAGACCCAGCTGTGTGTAGAGGGGAAACTTTCTCTCCCTTGTTCTTGTCAGTGTTCTCATGTAGTCTCTTTGACAAACACACCAAAAATGAGCTCCAGAAGGTTTACAGTACATGCCTAACAAGCCCGCCAAGTATGGCATCAAAATATGGGTGGCCTGTGAAGCAAAATCTAGCTATGCCGGGAATATGCACGTATACAGTGGAAAGCTACCTGGAGGAGCAGCCGAGAAGAATCAGGGGATGCGTGTGGTGCTGGAGATGAATAAAGGGCTGCAATGTCATAAAATCACGTGACGTCACATTTACATTTACATCCTATCGCCTTGGAGATGAACTGCAGAATAGAAAGCTGAACAGCGGGAACAGTCAGAAAAAATAAGCCAGAACTTCCCAAGGAAATTCTGAAGGTGCAGGGCAGACCTCTGCATTGCTCAATATTTGCTCAAACGGAACCGACGTCGGCTTTTCCTGGAAGAACTTAGCAAAGCACTTGTCACTCCCAAGCTGCAGAGTCGAGCCAGGCCACCTCGATGCCCAGCAACTGCCGTCATTGAAAAGGTCAAGCTCACATCACCCAACCAATCTGCAATGGATGCATTGGATACAATTGTGAAGAAACGGAAAAGATGCCAGATCTGACAGTAAAACAAGTACCTGTTTTGTGAAATGCAAGAATAACATCTGTTACATTCTGTCCATTATGTGGAGAGCATTGAACAAGATGAACATTGAAAAATGGGGCAGATATGGTACCAGAGCATCCTGGACTGCTTTGACCTTCGCTGACATTGGATGCAGGCCTGTCCTGTCCACTTGATTACTCAAGAATGTTACTTTGTTTTCCATGAACTGACGCTTGCTCCGTTTCAACCACAGCCCTTTATCCTCCAACCTCTGCAGCACTTCGTTGAGTGTTTGCAGATGCTGTCATCTCTTCCTCTCAATATAATGTCCTCTAAATACACTGCCACATTTGCCATACCTTGAAGTACATTCTCCATGGTGCGTTGGAAAATAGCAGGACTGGAGTTTACTCCAAAAGGCAGACGTGTATATGTAAAAAGACCTTTGTGAGTGCTGACACTCACAAACTTCCTTGATTCCTCTTCAAGGACTATTTGCTGATATGCATGGCTCATATTGAGTTTTGTGAACTTCTGTCCCCCTGCCAGGCTTGACATCATATCCTCCATTCTTGGAATCGGATGCTGTTCGGTCGTGGAGACTTTGAAGTTCCATTTCCACTTTTCTTTTAATGGCAAATGAAACCGACCTGGGTTTGTAAAATAAGGGTGTGAGAGAGTAGAAGCATACACCAAAATGTCAAACCTGTATTGCTTTATGGTCCCCCGGAGGTAATAAAACCCCTCCCGCCCCTTTTTTATATAAAAAAGAAATTAAAATAACAACCCCTCCCCCTCTTTATATCAAAAAGTAATTAAAATAATACCCCTCTCCCTTTTTTATGTCAAAAGGAAATTAAAATAGTAACCACCCCGCTTGTTTTATGACAGGAAGGGGAATAATTAACCCTATCCTACCTTGTTTTATAACTGGAAGGAAAATAACAAAGGGAGGGGTTTGGACAGCTGTATAAATATCACCCTGTGTGTATAAATATATATATATATATATATATATATATATATATATATATATATATATATATATATATATATATATATATATATATATATATATATATATATATATATATATATATATATATATATATATACACACACATATATATATATATATATATATATATATATATATATATATATATATAGGTCGGCTTTTCCTGGAAGAACTTGGCAAAGCACTTGTCACTACCAAGCTGCAGAGTTGAGCCAGGCCACCTCGATGCCGAGCAACTGCCGTCATTGAAAAGGTCAAGCTCACATCACCCAACCAATCTGCAATGGATGCATTGGATACAGTTGTGAAGAAACGGAAAAGATGCCAGATCTGACAGTAAAACAAGTACCTGTTTTGTGAAATGCAAGAATATATATATATATATATATATATATATATATAGATATTTATATATATATATATATATATATATATATATATATATATATATATATATATATATATATTTTATGTGTATATATGTATATATATTTAATATCTTTTTATATCTTATATCTTCGTATAGCATTACGTTCGAATGCTGACATAACCTGTTGAATAAAAAACATTAAGAAGCATATTCGGATCTCAGCTCATTCATTTCTCGTTTAACATGTCGGTGAAACACATCATTAAAAGAGTTTATTACAATCCTCTTCACCCCGGGAGCTATGGAGGGGTGGATCGCCTTCGCCTCCCGGTAGGACATGCCCCGAACACCTCCCCAGGGAAGCGTCCAGGATCAGATGCCCGAGCCACCTCAACTGGTTCCTCTCGATGTGGAGGAGCAGCGGCTCCACCCCGAGCTCCTCCCGGATGACCGAACTCCTCACCCTATCTCTAAGGGTGCGCCCAGCCACCGGGCGGAGGAAACTCATTTCAGCCGGTTGTATCCGCGATCTCATCCTTTCGGTCATTACCCAAAGCTCGTGACCATAGGTGAGGGTGGGAACGTAGATCGATCGGTAAATCGAGAGCTTCCTCTTGCGACTCAGCTCCCTCTTCACCACGACGGTCCAATACAGCGACCGCATCACTGCTGCCGCTGCACCGACCCGTTTATCAATCTCACGCTCCCCTTTTGCCTCACTCGAGAACAAGACCCCGAGATACTTAAATTCCACCACTTGGGGCAAGAACTCTCCACCAACCCGGAGAAAGCAAACCACCTTATTCCGGTCGAGAACCATGGCCTCAGACTTGGAGGTGCTGATCCTCATCCCGGCCGCTTCACACTCGGCTGCAAACCCCCCCAGTGCATGCTGAAGGTCCCGGTCCGATGAGGCCAGCAGAACAACATCGTCCGCAAATAGCAGAGATGAAATTCTGTGGTTCCCGAACCGGATCCCCTCCAACCCCTGGCTACGCCTAGAAATTCTGTCCATAAAAGTGATGAACAGAAGACATGCAGGCATTGGCTAGATATAACGACGATCAAAATTACTTGTTGACCGTTATCGATGTATTTTCAAAAAAGGCCTATGTACGCGTTTTAAAAAGAAAGACTGCGATTGAGACAGTGAAGGCGTTCGAATCAGTGCTGGAGGAGAGCGAGACGCCTGCAAAGCTACAGACGGATGACGGTAAATAATTTTTTTAAGAAGAGTTTCCGGGCTTTGATGGAAATTTTTCAACAGCGAGTGACGTTAAGGCCCCTGTGGTAAAGAGATTTAACCGCACTCTTAAAAATCTGATGTGGAGATATTTTACAGCTAAAAACATTACATTACACAAACGTTACATCGAGGTTTTACAGGATCTAGTAAAGAGTTATAATCACAGCTATCACAGTCGTATAAAAATGACAACGATGGAAGTAAGTAAATAAATTTTGCCTCCTGTCGAAATTTCTTTAGATTGGTGTTTGACAATCTTTACATTAGACCGTCAAAAGGTCGGCAGAAGCCAAATTTATGGAGGGCGATCATGTTAGGATATCAAAACTACGAGGTGTATTTGACAAAAAGTACGAGCAGAGTTTTACAGATGAGATATTTACAATAACTGAATGTATTCATCGCAACCCGCCTGTGTATAAATTGAAAGATTTCGATGGCAAACCCATCCAGGGGTCATTTTATGATCAAGAATTACAAAAAGTACAACTCGTTCTCAAGGAACGCGCCGTTAAAGGAGAGAGACAAGTCTTTGTCCAGTGGAAGAACTGGCCTGAAAAATTCAACAGCTGGGTAAAAGCTTCAGATGTAAAATATATATAAGACGATCCTCCTTGACACCAGGCATCATATCATCATGTAGGGCTCAAAGAATGGGGCTTCTATGTGACTTTACCATCAAACGCCAGTGCAAAAGTTTTTAAAGACAACTCAATTGGTACTTTCCGCATTTAGCACAACATATCGATTTAAACGGAAAATGGGAGGTTGCTTTGACGGAGATTACATACCCTCACACGTGGCATAATATTCCAAAGGATACGTCGTCATTTTACTGGAAACCAAACCATAGAGGAGCTGACTCCAACACCAACACGGCTGCTCCGAGAGGATCAGATTCAGATGGTAACACGTCGCGGCTTCATAAAGATGAATTTCATAGAGCCATGGTGAGACTTTGGGCTCCGGATCCTGACGCCAGCGCCTCAGCTCAGAGGAAAAAAGACGGTTGGATATTATAGCTCACTTAATCAGATTACAACCGAGATGGAGCAAACTTTAAAAAAAAAACAATGAGAATATACGCTTCCTGTTTGACCGTGCACGGCAAAACATTGATCTTCAAGGAGACAGTCAGAACCTAGTGCTTTTTAACTCGCCTTTGGCTTACATGTTAGGTGTAGATCCTGCTAATTGCATCATTTATTGCGAGTTCAGACCGCCCCATCCTGTTGATTTAAAAGTGGGGTTTTACCATCTCTACTGACGTTGTAAGACCGCAGCTTGTAGAGGATGCATATGCACCGCTTTTAAGAAAGGTGGAAATCAAGGGTAGTTACTCAGATATAATCACACAGCATTTTAACCCTGCTTACTATTTACCGGTTGCCAAGAACCATATTGAAAATATTCAGACACAAATTAAACCAGATCTTAACAAACCAGTCAATTTTACATTTGGAAAGGTGGTGTTGACTCTACACTTTAGACCTGTTACTTGAGAGGATATTATATAGCCCTTGCATCGACGTCTGGAAATTCATTGATCACAACAACACCAAAGGGATAACCAGCCTTTGCAGACCAAGTCAAAAACAAACACAATGGTTCATGCAGGCTTAAGAGACGACCCGCACAGAGTTGTACAATATTATGAAAAACAGATGGGCGGAGAGCTACCCGGTTTTGACGGTGCCCCGGTTATGTACGGACGAGGCATCGGTTCCCTCTTCTCAAAAATGTTTCGGTTTATATCACCTTTGTTGAAAAGAGGTATCGCCATAGCGAAACCCCATCTCAAATCAGCAGTGGGTAACATAGCCACAGATATGTTCACCTGTACCATGAGAGGAATGAGCGATCAACAGAGACAGGAAGGGTCAGGAGGTATAGCTGTCTTATCACGAAGAACAAAGAGACGCCCTCCAGGACGACATGTAACACAGAGCTCTAATAAACGTACAAACAAAAAAAGAAGTCAGTTGACAGAAGCAAACGGGCCAAGAGGAAGTCCAGAGGGAGCTCTGATATACTTTAAAAAACCTTATATACAGTAACATGGCACTCCTACACCAGAAATCTGCTGAATGCACATTGGCAGAACTGGATTTATTCACGCCGCCTATGACACGGCTTTCCATCGAGGACAAAATTTACACTGAAATTGCTCCAGTAGCCGCGATCAGCGATTGAGTTTTTTATACCAGGAGACGGCGAAAAGTATCTAGACCTAAACGACACCCTTCTACTCGTGCGTGCAAGAATTACTAACGCCGATGGCACACCGCTGGCTAACGACGCAGCAGTCGGTCTCATCAATTATCCTCTAAACACAATCTTTGACCAGTGCGATGTGGTTCTGGGGGATCGGATGATTTCGCAGTCCAGTTCCACTCACCCGTACAGAGCTATGATCGAAACACTTCTCAACTTTTCAGGCGACACTCTTAAAACACAGTTTAGCGCCGGCCTTTTTTACCAAGACACACCTGGGTCGGTTGACTCGATCATCACTGTAAACGGTCCCAACGCAGGCCTTAATAAACGGGCTGAGTTCACGAGCAGGTCCAGAGAAGTACATCTTCTCAGTCCTCTGCACAGCGACATATTTTTCTGTGAGAGACTGTTATTAAACTCGGTCGATTTAAGAATTAAACTCACCAGGGCGAATGATGCCTTCTGCCTGACCGGACCTCGCAACTCCACCTTTCGTCTGAAAATCCTTGGCACCTCTCTGTTTGTGAAGAAAGTCACTGTTTCGCCAGCTGTGAGAATACGTCATGCAGCGGGTTTGTTAAAAGGAAATGCTCTCTACCCCCTCTCACGAGTCAACGTAAAAACATACTCCATTCCAGAGAACTCGAGAATATGTACCCAGGAGAGTTTATTTCTGGGTTCAAGACCTAAATCCGTGGTTTTAGGGATGGTGCGTCATGAGGCATTTTCAGGTAGGAAAGATCTCTGCCCGTTCAACATGAATATCTAGCCCTCTGTCAGGACGGTCGACAGATCCCCGCTAAAGCTTTTCAACCTCAGTTTAACAACGGTATGGCGGTCAAAGAGTTTTATAACATGATTCTCGCTACAGGAAGACATTTGAAGTATCTAAGCATTGACCGTGAAGGTTTTAACTGCGGATATTCGCTGTTTGCATTTAATCTCAATCCAGCCGATGACAACGACGCTCTCTCAGCTGTCTCAAAAGGGAATTTAAGACTGGAGATGAGATTCAGAGTTGCTTCACCAAACACCCTAACACTGATTGTGTACGCTTGTTATGATTCCATTCTGGAGATTGATGCAAAAAGACAAGTGCTGGTGGACTATTATTATAAAAGTTATGGATAGTCTCCAGTTACAGAGGCTGCTGAGAGGTCTGATGGGCGACACATTTTACGGTGTGTGGCCGTCGGATAAGTTGCCTCAATTGACACAACCCCTCAGACTGCCTGCATATTTCATCGTCAACACACATCCGGCACATAAACCAGAAGTGCACTGGCTGGCTTTAACTCTCAAAGAAGACGGGAGAACAACTTTCTTTGACTCGTTTGGAATGGGGCCCTACTTTGCACATTACCCTGAAAATATTTTAAAGTTCCTCAAGAAACATTCAGAGGTCATCAAGTACAACAATGGTCAACTACAGCACCCTCTATCGTTTGTATGTGGTCATCATTGCGTCTTCTACCTCTGTCATCGTGCTAGAGGGCTGTCTATCGGAGAAGTATTAAGTCTATACAGTGACGATAACTTAAAAAACGACCTCATGCTATACAACTTTGTGAAAGGACATCAACAATGTCTAAAAAGATGTGCACACTGTCCATGGAAACAACAAAACTGTTCTCTTCTGTATTTTAAAGACTATTGTAACGTGTGACTAATCTTATTGTGCGTGTGTGTATTTAAAAAAAATCTGTAATCTCATGGTAATTCAATAAAACATTTCTTTGATGAAAAGACAATAACTGTGTACAAGACAATTATTCAGGAAACCCAACGAGGTGTTAGAGACAATTTCTTCCCTTTGGTCACTACACGCGTCAAGCGTCGTTGAGGTGTCACTTTAGGGTCCTTTGGGTCGGGAGACCAGCTCTCAGCTATACTTTTCTTTCGTAAGATAGAATTCAATTTAAGTCTCTGATATTGAGCCCTCGATTCAGGATTGGACAGCAGTGTGAGAGGCATTTTAGCTTTAATAATGTGACGAGAAACTCGGACCATCCCTCAGGTAACGAAGAACTTGTTTTCTTATACGGTAGGGAAAGGTACTTGAATATATCGATCACATGAGAGCCTTTTACAGCACTTCCTTCATACATAAATTCACCATTCATATTCCAACCACCACCGTCTTTGGATATCCTCTGGATAATGTATTCAGCATTTCTTCGAGCTTTTGACGGAAGGCTATTTAGAATATCCTTACCCAAGTCATCTGTTACAGTGGGTGTTTTTAGAACACTTTCGACACGACTGTCAGAGTCGTGGGGATGATCGCTGACTCCATCTCATTGTAAAGTCAGAGTTACTCTCCTTTGGTCTCTCTGATCCTCTTTAGTAAAGGTTAAATATCTCTGCAATCGAGCATTATACTTTTTTATCTTCTCATACGAGTTAGACTGAGAATCATTTAGAATGGTCCTCATCTTCTCATTCAATTCATCTTTGGCAGTTTCACGGATGTCGGTGGTTGGACGTCATAACTGGATAATTTGCTGAGGAAAGACGAGATACATTTTCTGGACAGTCTTCATCGTGTTTTACTTCTTTACAAGTCGTCCTATTAGATTTCCAATGATTGGAACAGCTGCCGATAGCAACGGCAACAGCTTTTTAAGAATCCTTCATGCTTCACGCACACTTTTTTATTAGCCAAGAGTCTGATGTTTTTCTTCTGTTTTTTCAGTTTTTTGAACTGAGCCTGCGACAATGGTACAGTCCCCTTCAAAACATTCAGGGCGATCTCACCGAGAGCTTGAATAAAGTCCCGAGAACTATGCATCAAAATGTCTTTACGTTTCTTTGAAGGAGCATGCTATAGTTCCTTAAGTAAACCCGCGTTTCTTTTTATACGCACTGACATAACTTAAGCAGACGTTTTTGGTATGGACACAGTGTGACGTTGATGAGGAAGTATCCCAGTCCTTAGTCTGTAGCGTTCTGGACATGAGGGTGTTAGATCAACAATTAAGTACCCGTGAGCGCCAGCTGTAACATCTTCAAAGATTTCTAGAAAGAAAGCTCTTTGAGACGGGTAAACCTGTTGAGCAACAACTTTTATCTACATTTTATCGCGAGGATTCTTAAACAATACAAAGTAATTGATATTCAGACTAATAGTATGACTATATTTACCACGATGAAATAAGTTTTGCGTAAGCATTATAACACTCATATTTTTATGATGTCTCTACTGTGTAAAAATGCCTCAGGGTTTTCAGAAGTTTCAAAAATAACATTGTCAAGAATAATCAAATGTTTTCTATCAGAAGGAAATAGATCTTCATTTTCAAAAGATTCAGGTAAACCTTCAATGAATTTGATATTTTTATTCATCTTTTGCAATTCACTGTACAAAGGTTGAAAAGAAGTATAAATCCGTACAATATTTACATTGACATCATCCATTACATTTTTTTCAAGTCCACACAATTTTCAAGTATACATTTTACAAAATGGGTCTTTCCTGACCCTGATGGTCCCACCACTAGACATGAAAATGGTGTTTTCAAATGTGGATCGAAATTAATTTCTTCGATAATGACCCCTCATCCACCCAAAACTCAGAACCCGAAAGGTTTGGTTGTCCCATCCGAAAATAATCGCCTCTTATCGTACACGACCCGGAGTTTTTTAATAACTGATCTGTTTTTTACTGCGATGTTCTTTTTATCCCTCTCAATGTTGTGTTGGCAGGTCTCAAGCACCCCATCAGGTGAATTCTGCAAATAGCCCTCTACAGACGGAGTCAAAGTTTATCCGCTCACAAGATTCTTTTGTTTGCGTGATACCTTTAATTTTAATCACAACCTTCTTCTGTCCTTTGTTCCTATAAGCTTACGACCTAGGACCCGCCGAAACAAAGTCCTTGATGCTATCCCCGTCGAGTTCATCAGTCAGATCACCGAGATAGTTACCTAATTTTAAAGGCATCTTGCCGTCTTTCACCACATATATCAAGTTGTCTGTGTCAACATAGAGAACATTCTCCTGCAATTTCTCCATGTAACTGTACAACGTCAGACGAGCATAAGTAGTGGTAAAAGCTCTGATAAAAACATTGCTGCATTTACCGGGAGGGTAGAGACCCTTGAAACGCCACTGGATCACAACTTTTTTTGTCATCCAGCACGTTAAAGTAGCTGACCTCGTATTTCCCTGAAAACAAGAAACTGAAAAACTCGTTGGGGTCTGACACTATAGAAACCTGAGACATGTTCTCTTTCTGATAAAACTTGCCCCACAGGCTATTAATTCAAGCCTTAGCCACCTGTCTCTTTGCTGGGTTGTGACAAATCTTATCAGCGCAAAGCAAAATCCCCTGATGGGCTTGATAATCCTCAATGTATTTGTCACGGCTTTCCTGATCAACGGCCTCAGCAGGGTAACCAGAAGCCTCCTGCTTGTCCTTCAGGAATGTACGGATGTAACCTGCGAAAATACAATTGCTAGATCTATCAAAATGCCATACTTCGATAATCTTGGCCACCTTGTATCCCTTGTCCAGAGCCTTGTTGAACTCAACCGTGACCCAGACCCCTGTCAAAACAAGTTCGTCATCATTATGCGTACAGTCACTGCCTTGAACATTACGACATGAACAGATACTGCATAACGTGAAGTGTAATTTACCCCCGGTCCTCTGTAGGGTAAAACAGGTACATATAAACCCCGAGGAGGATAGACAACCGCCTTGATAAGACCGAAGTACTGTCTGGAATCCCCGAAGTCTTCGTGAATTATTCGGGGGTGACCTAGGAGGTAGGAGCACGTGCTGTTGACGTAAGGATACAGAGAGGTGACATCAGCGTAATAAACTTTTTCATCAGGCTTGGCCGTGTAACGCAGCTTTAAAGCGCTGGTTCTATCGCCGTAGAGGGCATTACGAGGGTTGAGAGGCTCAGGGGTGTCAAAATCTAAGAGAAAATCTCTGAGATCATCAAACGACTGTCGAAGCGAATGCCATTCGTGTTCCCAGATGGTAAAAAGACGCACCCCATGATCAGACTTTAACGCCTGCTCTCTCTCCATCGTAGCAGAGTAGTATTCACCGTATGGTCTACCTCTTAACGGAAAAACTGCATGAGGGTCAACACATGAAGGACAACCGTGGAATAAACATCCGTTCAACTCCCAGACCTGCGTAACACCGTCAACTTCAGGATAACCGTCAACAAAATACTGGCCAAACACCATCTCCCCACGGTTCAAGGCATGTTGTATGAAAATGCCCTGTCTGTGTGATTGTGCAGCCACTGGATGGAAGCATCTGAGAACCTCTTGTTACCGCTCGTTACATAATTGTTGGGACATGGCTAATGTGTCTGGTTTTAAAAAGTTGGTCCTGACAACAGCCATACACGCAGAGGCGATTGTTATGGACGAGAGTGCATCAACACCTGTTTCTTTAAAAAACTCGTCTCTAAATATCATGCATCCTCTGGCCAGAATGTCAACATCGTTTTTACAATAGTGAATAGCTTCACTCCTGAAATTGAAAGAATCCTCTATCACGAGATAGAATTCGATTCGCTTAAGGATTGGACAGCAGGGTGAGAGGGATGTTTAGCTTTAATAATGTGACGAGAAACTCGGACCATCCCTCAGGTAATGAAGAACTTGTTTTCTCATACGGTAGGGAAAGGTACTTGAATATATCGATCACATGAGAGCCTTTTACAGCATTTCCTTCATACATAAATTCACCATTCATATTCCAACCGTCGCCGTTTTTGGATATCCTCCGGATAATGTGTTCAGCATTTCTTCGAGCTTTTGACGGAAGGCTATTTAGAATATCCTTACCCAGGTCATCTGTTACAGAGGGTGATTTTAGAACGCTTTCAACACGTCTGTCAGAGTCGAGGGGATGATCGCTGACTCCGTCTCGTTGTAAAGTCAGAGTTACTCTCCTTTGGTCTCTCTGATCCTCTTTAGTAAAGGTTAAATATCTCTGCAATAGAGCATCGTAGTTTTTAATCTTCTCATACGAGTTTAACTGAGAATCATTTAGAATGGTCCTCATCTTCTCATTCAATTCATCTTTGGCAGTTTCACGGATGTTAGAGGTTGGACGTGATAACTGGTTAATTTGTCGAGGAGAGACGAGATACACTTTCTGGACAGTCTTCATAGCGTTTTACTTCTTTACAAGTCCTCATATTAGATTTCCAATTATTGGAACGGCAGCCGCTAGCAACGGCAACAGGAATCCACCCGATTGCTTTTTAAGAATCCTTTGTTTACGCTTCAAGCATGCTTTTTTATTAGCCAAGAGTCTGATGTTTTTCTTCTGTTTTTTCAGTTTTTTTAACTGAGCCTGCGACAATGGTGCATTCCCCTTCAAAACATTCAGGGCGATCTCACCGAGAGCTTGAATGAAGTCCCGGGAACTACGTGTCAAAATGTCTTTACTCGTTTCTTGGTACGGAGCATGGTATAGTTCCTTAAGTAAACGAGCGTTTCTTTTTATACGCGCTGACATAACTCAAGCAGACGTTTTTGGTGTGTACACAGTCTGACGCTGATGAGGTAGTATCCCAGTCCTTAGTCTGCAGCGTTCTGGACAGGAGGGTGTTAGATCAACGATTAAGTACCCGTGAACGTCAGCTGTAGCATCTTCAAAGCTTTCTAGAAAGAAAGCTCTTTGAGACGGGTAAACAATACAGAGTAATTGCTATTCAGACTAATAGCACGACTATATTTACCGCGATGAAATAAGTTTTGCGTCAGCAATATAACACTCATATTTTTATGATGTCTATACTGCGTAAAAATGCGAACAACCTCTGGGCTTTCAGACGCTTCAAAAATCGTCGTCAAGAATAATCAAATGTTTTCTATCAGAAGGAAATACATCTTCATTTTCAAAAGATTCAGGTAAACCTCCAATGAATTTGATATTTTTATTCATCTTTTGCAATTCACTGTACATAGGTTGAAAAGAAGTATAAATCCATACAATATTTATATTGACATCATCCATAACATGTTCACAATTTTCAAGTATACATTTTACAAAATGGGTCTTTCCCGACCCCGACGGTCCCACCACTAGACATGAAAATGGTGTTTTCAAACGCGGATCGAAATTAATTCCTTCCATAATGACCCCTCATCCACTCAAAAATCAGAACCCGAAAGGTTTGGTTGTGCCGTCCGAAAACAATCGCCTCTTATCGTACACGACTCGGAGTTTTTTAATAACTGATCTGTTTTTTACTGCGATGTTCTTTTTATCCCTCACAATGTTGCATTGCCGGGTCTCAAGCACCCCATCAGGTGAATTCTGCAAATAGCCCTCTACAAGATCTCTGACGGAGTCAAAGTTTATCCGCTGACAAGATTCTTTTGTTTGCGTGATACCTTTAACTTTCATCACAACCATCTTCTGTCCTTTGGTCCTATAAGCATACGTCTTAGGACCCGCCGAAACAATGTCCTCGATGCTATCCCCATCGAGTTCATCAGTCAGATCACCGAGATAGTTACCTAATTTTAAAGGTGTCTCGCCATCTTTCACCACATATATCAAGCTGTCTGGGTCAACGTAGAGAACATTCTCCTGCAATTTCTCCATGTAACTGTACAACTTCAGACGAGCATAAGCAGTGGTAAAAGCTCCGATAAAAACATTGCTGCTTTTACCAGGAGGGTAGAGACCATTGTAACGCCACTGGATCACAACTTTTTTCTCATCCAGCACGTTAAAGTAGCTGACCTCGTATTTCCCTGAAAACATGAAACTGAAAAACTTGTTGGGGTCTGACACTACAGAAACCTGAGACATGTTCACTCTCTGACAAAACTTTCCCCAAAGGCTATTAAGACAAGCCTTAGCCACCTGTCTCTTTGCTGGGTTGTGACAAACCCTGCGACAGTCGTCACAAGTTACCGGGTCTGGGACCTCTGTAGGGCAAACAGGATCGTGACAAACGCTACAGTGAGCTTTGCATATGTGTTTTGATTTATCTTCATACCCCTTATGACAGCTGACGCAAAAGTAACGTGTTCCTAACAAACCTTTAGGGTTCTTCACCCCGTAATAGTGTCCCTGAAGTAGAAACAAGAATAAGGGCTCCGAACCATCAGCAAAACCGGTGGCATAATGCGCTAATGGCTGGTTTGCTGTCGTTTTATTAAACACAACAATTTTACGCCTCAATATCCGTTCAAACAGGGGTATATCTGTGAATATGATAGGTGTTTGACAATCTAAACCAGCTTTGTTTAATAATTCCCTCCCCAACTCAACACAATCTTGATACGCACGGTTAGGATTAAGGAGACAAGAAAGGCTGATTGCGACGCAAAGCTGCTTGGTTCCATCACCACCAACTACATACAGATGTCGTCTTTTTTTAACAAAAATTTTGGCATCCAGCGTCTTCTCGAGCTTGCGTTTCGCGCCTCCTCGAGGGATATGTACAATTTGGACCGTTAATTCAATTCTCTTACCCATAGCGATGACTCTGTCAGATTGCACTGTGTTGCTAAGGAGGTCCTCAAAAGCAGGGTAGATATTTCCACCGTCGCCTTCAACCACAACATTAACGTGTTCTTGAACATCTTCACCTACCACTTCAAGCTGAACCACATCCTCTCGATCTGCCAGTCTCTGCGCTTCATCAGCCAACTCCCTGACCTGTTGCATCCAACCTCTGTAGAAAGTAGCTAAATCAGGAGTGTCCGGTACAGCAGGACGTGTTAGCACCCTTCTTATCCTATCGGTGTTAAAAGGCTCTATGACTTCTGATTCAATACCGGTACCTCTAATACAACATCCTTCCTGAAGCGAATCACCGTCATCATCAACATTGTCATCGCTACAGTTAGAGTCAGACACATCTACCAGAGGGTCAAGAGCAGTTGTCCCTGAATCAGTCGTCTGCAGATTATCAACAAACCTTTCTAACCGATCGCCATTGTCTAAAGAGGTATCAGCCCTACCCTCACGAGATGATGCAGGAACCATATTTAAAATTCGGTTATCCTCTCTCTCGCCGAAAAAAATTGACTCCATGTTTTCATTTATACTCGGATCATAGACCTGCACTACATCCTCCTCAGACACGTTGTCAAACAAGTGAGACAGAAACATACGTGTTGGTGAAGCACTCTGGTCAATGAGGTGTGGTGTAGTGTCCTGGTTGTGTGTGGATTCAGGGTCAGAACCGGAAGGAAAACCATCATGGTTGGCCATAGCGTAATAACAATAATAACAATAACAATAAAATAATAATTAAAAAACATTTAATAAACAAAACAACAGTCTCAAAACACAATCACCCGCGATGCAACAGCGACCTCAAAACACAATCACCCGCATTGCAACAGCAACCTCAAACCGTAATCACCCATCACTGCTTTTAAATAATGAGGATCCAAATGGACCTTACTGGGGTCGAACTTCAGTCAGATCAGTCCACGACGTCTGTTACCACCAGGTCCTTGTTGTTTTAGGAGTCTCAGAACTTCAGACACCAGCGCTTTATTCGTGACGTCCTTAAAGATGAGTTCTGTAACGATTATCATAATATTTAAGACATATGCATCCCTGCTGATTACTCGTTGAAATGGTTGTTAATCTTACCTTCACGTATATTTCTCGCAGAACGGCGGTATTTACGTGCTTGACGCGCTTGACGTGCTAGACGACGACTCTGTATTTCACTCTGATGAAGACGACGTTCAAGCGTACGTACTCTGAATTCAAGCTGTTGTTTTACAGCCGTTGCATCATGGAACGCTAATAGGGTCGGCGACACTGGAGCGTGGGGTCTGTCTTGGGTAGCTGTGACAGAGCGCTCGGGGGCACGGGGTAGAGGCAGGGTTTGGTCAGGGGGTGATGCGGCGCAAGTCGACGTTGGTGTCCGGGGTGCTATCCGCGGGTTGTCTGTGGTTGCTGGCGGTGCTGATGGTGGCGGCGACGGCGGCTGTGGAGGTGCGGATAGCCCAGATGCCGACGTCGAGTCTTCAGCAGGGAACGGTCCGGATAGTAGATCCAGAGGTACTGAGGAAACCGGCGTCGATGTCTCCCACAAAGGCCAAGACCCAGAGGGGAGAGCTGAAACAGAATACCGACAACAATACAAATGTAAATACAATCTAGAAGCAAGACCTCGGATAGCAGTTAATATGATATTAATATAAACAGAGTGTAAATGTAGGGATCTACTAAGGATCAACATTTAAAGCGTAAAAACAAATAGTAAATCACTAGTGTATGCTGTCATTAAACCACATTACAATTAGTAAAATCATGACCTCTAGTGGCCGCCGTCGTTAAAGCACATTACAATTAGTAAAATCACGACCTCTAGCGGCTGCCATCGTTAAACCACATTACAGTTAGTAAAATCACGACCTCTAGTGGACACCGTCGTTAAACCACATTACAATTAGTAAAATCACGACCTCTAGTGGCCGCCGTCGTTAAAGCACATTACAGTTAGTAAAATCACGACCTCTAGTGGGCGCCGTCGTTAAAGCACATTACAATTAGTAAAACCACGACCTCTAGCGGCCGCCGTCGTTAAACCACATTACAGTTAGTAAAATCACGACCTCTAGTGGACGCCGTCGTTAAACCACATTACAATTAGTAAAATCACGACCTCTAGTGGCCGCCGTCGTTAAAGCACATTACAATTAGTAAAATCACGACCTCTAGCGGCTGCCGTCGTTAAACCACATTACAGTTAGTAAAATCACGACCTCTAGTGGACACCGTCGTTAAACCACATTACAATTAGTAAAATCACGACCTCTAGTGGCCGCCGTCCTTAAAGCACATTACAATTAGTAAAATCACGACCTCTAGTGGCCGCCGTCGCTAAAGCACATTACAATTAGTAAAATCACGACCTCTAGTGGCCGCCGTCGTTAAACCACATTACAGTTAGTAAAATCACGACCTCTAGTGGCCGCCGTCGTTAGAGCACATTACAGTTAGTAAAATGACGACCTCTAGTGGCCGCCGTCGTTAAAGCACATTACAGTTAGTAAAATCACGACCTCTAGTGGCCGCCGTCGTTAAAGCACATTACAATTAGTAAAATCACGACCTCTAGTGGCCGCCGTCGTTAAAGCACATTACAGTTAGTAAAATCACGACCTCTCGTGGCCGCCGTCGTTAAAGCATGGTGTAAATTAGTAATCGCGACCTCTAGTGTCCGTCGTCGTTAAAGCATAGTAGTAAAATCACAATGACGCTTAGCAGCAACAGTTACTCAAACACCTTCAATAGTAAAATGACACCGTCTAAAAGCACATAGCCGGAACATAGACAAACCGCATTACAGATAAAACACACACACACGCAGACACACACGCACGGACGCACGTACGCGCACACACACACACACACAAGTATTTCTTTCTCTTTGTTTTGGTATCCGGGGCGATGTCCGCGGCTTGTCTGTGGTTGCTGGCGGTGCTGATGGTGTCGGCGACGGTGGCTGTGGAGGTGCGGATAGCCCAGATGCCGACGTCGAGTCTTCAGCAGGGAACGGTCCGGATAGTAGATCCAGAGGTACTGAGGAAACCGGCGTCAATGTCTCCCACAAAGGCCAAGACCCAGAGGGGAGAGCTGAAACAGAATACCGACAACAACACAAATGTAAATACAATCTAGAAGCAAGACCTCGGATAGCAGTTAATATGATATTAATATAAACAGAATGTAAATGTAGGGATCTACTAAGGATCAACATTTAAAGCGTAAAAACAAATAGTAAATCACTAGTGTATACTCTCATTAAACCACTTTACAATAAGTAAAATCACGACCTCTAGTGGACGCCGTCGTTAAACCACATTACAGTTAGTAAAATCACGACCTCTAGTAGCCGCCGTCGTTAAAGCACATTACAATTAGTAAAATCACGACCTCTAGCGGCCGCCGTCGTTAAACCACATTACAGTTAGTAAAATCACGACCTCTAGTGGACGCCGTCGTTAAACCACATTACAATTAGTAAAATCCCGACCTCTAGTGGCCGCCGTCGTTAAAGCAGATTACAATTAGTAAAATCACGACCTCTAGTGGCCGCCGTCGTTAAAGCACATAACAGTTAGTAAAATCACGACCTCTAGTGGCCGCCGTCGTTAAAGCACATAACAGTTAGTAAAATCGCGACCTCTAATGGCCGCCGTCGTTAAAGCACATTACAATTAGTAAAATCACGACCTCTAGTGGCCGCCGTCGTTAAAGCACATTACAATTAGTAAAATCACGACCTCTAGTGGCCGCCGTCGTTAAAGCACATTACAATTAGTAAAATCACGACCTCTAGTGGCCACCGTCGTTAAAGCACATTACAGTTAGTAAAATCACGACCTCTAGTGGCCGCCGTCATTAAAGCACATTACAGTTAGTAAAATCACGACCTCTAGTGGCCGCCGTCGTTAAAGCACATTACAGTTAGTAAAATCACGACCTCTAGCGGCCGCCGTCGTTAAAGCACATTACAATTAGTAAAATCACGTCCTCTAGTGGCCGCCGTCGTTAAAGCACATTACAGTTAGTAAAATCACGACCTCTAGTGGCCGCCGTCGTTAAAGCATAGTGTAAAATAGTAATCCCGACCTCTAGTGGTCGCCGTCGTTAAGGCACAGTGTGAAATAGTAATCGCGACCTCTAGTGTCCGTCGTCGTTAAAGCATAGTAGTAAAATCACAATGACGCTTAGCAGCAACAGTTACTCAAACACCTTCAATAGTAAAATGACACCGTCTAAAAGCACATAGCCGGAACATAGACAAACCGCATTACAGATAAAACACACACACACGCACACACACACACACGCACGCACGTACGCACGTACGCGCACACACACACACACACACACACAATAGCGAACATACAACCATTCAACTGATACTGAACGGTAGAGATGTGTTGAAAAAAATTGAGATTCGTATCTTACGTTGGTGTTGGTGTTGGTGTTGAAGCGACAGGTAGAAGGTGTGGCGTGCTCGTTGTCTTTGTATCTGTTTTCATGTGAAAAAATAAATAAATAAATACAGCAGTGAAACGTAAACTATCACTCCAAAATGTTTTTTCCCACCTCCTATCAGCTGAGGCGTCTGGTGAGTTAAAGAATCAACGAGCGGGTGCCCTACTCCTTCGACCTCTGACTGATCGTCTGTTTTCATACGCACAGGCGTTGAATAAAACAAAAAACATAGGTAGTTAAATATAAAATACATCGACAGACTGTGGTTAAAATACTTTTTTTTTATTGAACTGAATGTTTTGCTCTCACCGTTGAACAGTTGGAGCGACCCGTTCAATGAATGATCAGCATCCACAGGGTCAGGATAACTTCCCGGTCGTGTCTGATTTCCGGGTTCCGGGTGATCTTTTCATGCACACACACACACACACAAGTATTTCTTTCTTTTTGTTTTGGTATCCGGGGCGATGTCCGCGGCTTGTCTGTGGTTGCTGGCGGTGCTGATGGTGTCGGCGACGGTGGCTGTGGAGGTGCGGATAGCCCAGATGCCGACGTCGAGTCTTCAGCAGGGAACGGTCCGGATAGTAGATCCAGAGGTACTGAGGAAACCGGCGTCAATGTCTCCCACAAAGGCCAAGACCCAGAGGGGAGAGCTGAAACATAATACCGACAACAACACAAATGTAAATACAATCTAGAAGCAAGACCTCGGATAGCAGTTAATATGATATTAATATAAACAGAGTGTAAATGTAGGGATCTACTAAGGATCAACATTTAAAGCGTAAAAACAAATAGTAAATCACTAGTGTATACTCTCATTAAACCACTTTACAATAAGTAAAATCACGACCTCTAGTGGACGCCGTCGTTAAACCACATTACAGTTAGTAAAATCACGACCTCTAGTAGCCGCCGTCGTTAAAGCACATTACAATTAGTAAAATCACGACCTCTAGCGGCCGCCGTCGTTAAACCACATTACAGTTAGTAAAATCACGACCTCTAGTGGACGCCGTCGTTAAACCACATTACAATTAGTAAAATCCCGACCTCTAGTGGCCGCCGTCGTTAAAGCACATTACAGTTAGTAAAATCACGACCTCTAGTGGCCGCCGTCTTTAAAGCACATTACAATTAGTAAAATCACGACCTCTAGTGGCCGCCGTCGTTAAAGCACATTACAATTAGTAAAATCACGACCTCTAGTGGCCACCGTCGTTAAAGCACATTACAGTTAGTAAAATCACGACCTCTAGTGGCCGCCGTCGTTAAAGCATAGTGTAAAATAGTAATCCCGACCTCTAGTGGTCGCCGTCGTTAAGGCACTGTGTGAAATAGTAATCGCGACCTCTAGTGTCCGTCGTCGTTAAAGCATAGTAGTAAAATCACAATGACGCTTAGCAGCAACAGTTACTCAAACACCTTCAATAGTAAAATGACACCGTCTAAAAGCACATAGCCGGAACATAGACAAACCGCATTACAGATAAAACACACACACACGCACACACACACACACGCACGCACGCACGCACGTACGCACGTACGCGCACACACACACACACACACACACAATAGCGAACATACAACCATTCAACTGATACTGAACGGTAGAGATGTGTTGAAAAAAATTGAGATTCGTATCTTACGTTGGTGTTGGTGTTGGTGTTGAAGCGACAGGTAGAAGGTGTGGCGTGCTCGTTGTCTTCGTATCTGTTTTCATGTGAAAAAATAAATAAATAAATACAGTAGTGAAACGTAAACTATCACTCCAAAATGTTTTTTCCCACCTCCTATCTGCTGAGGCGTCTGGTGAGTTAAAGAATCAACGAGCGGGTGCCCTACTCCTTCGACCTCTGACTGATCGTCTGTTTTCATAGGCACAGGCATTGAATAAAACAAAAAACATAGGTAGTTAAATATAAAATACATCGACAGACTGTGGTTAAAATACTTTTTTTTTATTGAACTGAATGTTTTGCTCTCACCGTTGAACAGTTGGAGCGACCCGTTCAATGAATGATCAGCATCCACAGGGTCCGGATGACTTCCCGGTCGTGTCTGATTTCCGGGTTCCGGGTGATCTTTTCATGCACACACACACACACACACACAAGTATTTCTTTCTTTTTGTTTTGGTATCCGGGGCGATGTCCGCGGCTTGTCTGTGGTTGCTGGCGGTGCTGATGGTGTCGGCGACGGTGGCTGTGGAGGTGCGGATAGCCCAGATGCCGACGTCGAGTCTTCAGCAGGGAACGGTCCGGATAGTAGATCCAGAGGTACTGAGGAAACCGGCGTCGATGTCTCCCACAAAGGCCAAGACCCAGAGGGGAGAGCTGAAACAGAATACTGACAACAACACAAATGTAAATACAATCTAGAAGCAAGACCTCGGATAGCAGTTAATATGATATTAATATAAACAGAGTGTAAATGTAGGGATCTACTAAGGATCAACATTTAAAGCGTAAAAACAAATAGTAAATCACTAGTGTATACTCTCATTAAACCACTTTACGATAAGTAAAATCACGACCTCTAGTGGACGCCGTCGTTAAACCACATTACAATTAGTAAAATCACGACCTCTAGCGGCCGCCGTCGTTAAAGCACATTACAATTAGTAAAATCACGACCTCTAGCGGCCGCCGTCGTTAAACCACATTACAGTTAGTAAAATCACGACCTCTAGTGGACGCCGTCGTTAAACCACATTACAATTAGTAAAATCACGACCTCTAGTGGTCGCCGTCGTTAAAGCACATTACAGTTAGTAAAATCACGCCCTCTAGTGGCCGCCGCCGTTAAAGCACATTACAATTAGTAAAATCACGACCTCTAGTGGCCGCCGTCGTTAAAGCACATAACAGTTAGTAAAATCACGACCTCTAGTGGCCGCCGTCGTTAAAGCACATTACAATTAGTAAAATCACGACCTTCGTATCTTACCAAACGTTGGCGTTGGTGTTGGTGTTGAAGCGACAGGTAGAAGGTGTGGCGTGCTCGTTGTCTTTGTATCTGTTTTCATGTGAAAAAATAAATAAATAAATACAGCAGTGAAACGTAAACTATCACTCCAAAATGTTTTTTCCCACCTCCTATCAGCTGAGGCATCTGGTGAGTTAAAGAATCAACGAGCGGGTGCCCTACTCCTTCGACCTCTGACTGATCGTCTGTTTTCATACGCACAGGCGTTGAATAAAACAAAAAACATAGGTAGTTAAATATAAAATACATCGACAGACTGTGGTTAAAATACTTTTTTTTTATTGAACTGAATGTTTTGCTCTCACCGTTGAACAGTTGGAGCGACCCGTTCAATGAATGATCAGCATCCACAGGGTCCGGATGACTTCCCGGTCGTGTCTGATTTCCGGGTTCCGGGTGACCTTTTCATGCACACACACACACACACACACACACACACACACACACACACACACACATACGCATGTATATACACTTAATAAATACCGCTATTCTTTACCTAGTTATCGTAATTATGATTAGAATCGCTGTCTCCTTCTCACCAATGACTCGCGCCGGTCCTGTCTTCCGTGCCGAATTAACCGTCGCTTACGGCTCAGAGAGCGTTGGTTACTCCCCTTCGATCGATTTCCTGTACTCGGCCCCGGACGAACTCGTCCTCGCTGTCGATTATTATAATACACGGCGTGTTCTGAGCCTCGGTGCCGCTGACTTGAAGACTCGCTCTCAGATTCACAGCCGACAGATCCGCACGGGCATCTCCGTCTTCAAAAGTTACACGCATTAACCGCTCAAGCTCCTCAGCGCCGATCAGCGTCTCCGGGAAGTTATTCGCGGAGGCGATAATATCTGAAAAATAGAAGTGCGGCTGTTGTAACACATAATAGAGATATTAACAACGAATTATAAAATAATTCAATATTTTTACCAGTATCACTCTGCGTTAAATGAACGTCACACAGATGAGTGACGACGTCTGTCAATGAAAAGAGACATGGTACGTGATAAACATGGCGTAACGTTTTTATTATACTTATATATGTAAATGTAAATACATAGATACACATATATGTATATACTTATATGTATACTGTATAGATATAGATAGATGGATAGATAGATAAATATTCACCTACGACGTGCAGAGGAAGAGGCATCCATGGGTAGTCTGGAGTCCTTTTGGAAAGGAGGATGAAGTTCTGGAAGGTCTGGTCAACAGCGAAGGTTACCCCGGAACTGATGTAAAATGTGGTATGTTTCGGTGTCTGAGAAAGAGTCAGGCATAATGCCTGTTGTCACACCGCTGTTTACCCCTTTTTTAAGTATTTCCTGAGTAAGTAAAATTGCATCGTTTAAAACTCACACAGGGTGTAAAATTAAATAGACTGATTCAACAGAAACTCATATGAGTTGAATAGCTGTTTTATTTGAACTAATGCTGAAAACTAAAGTATTTCTTTCTTTTGTTTTATCCTTGTTCACTCAACCTTATTTTCTGAAAACTAAAAGTATTTCTTTCTTTTGTTTTATCCTTGTTCACTCAACCTTATTTTCTGAAAACTAAAAGTATTTCTTTCTTTTGTTTTATCCTTGTTCACTCAACCTTATTTTCTGAAAACTAAAAGTATTTCTTTCTTTTGTTCTATTCTGAAAACTAAAAGTATTTCTCAAACAAGTACAAATTATCTGTTTAAACGCATTTTGAAAAATGGTGCATGAGTTGGGTAGCTGCGTCGTTTGAACTATTAGTGAAGACTAAGAAGTGTTTTCTTTCTACTGTTTTATCTTGAAGAAATATTTCAAGAATGAAAAACTTCTTCATAAGATGTTAAATAACTTCTAAAATGTTTAAACCCGAAATAATATTGTAGCTACTAATGTGTTTTGATTATTTAGCCTGCAATGCAGAAACAGTTCAAACATTGACTAATGCTGAAAACTAAAAGTATTTCTTTCTTTTTGTTTTACCCCTTTTTTTTTTACCCACACCCCTAAGGTAATCCTCCCGGTGTCTCATCACACACCCACCCTCCCGCTGACCCTGCCTGACCCTTGCGTCTGCGAGGATGTAGCTGACCCCCACCCCCTGCATCACACAAGGGTGAAGCTACCCCTTGGACCTTCATTATTTTAATTTCCTGTTGATATAAAAATGGGGAGGGTAATTATTTTAATTTCTTTTTGATATAAAAAGGGGTGGGGTTTATTACTTCCGGAAGGGGAGGGTTTTATTACTCCCGGGGGACCATCAATCATACAGATTTGACATATAGTGGTCTCCTTCATCTCTCTGTCTATTTATAGAATCCCAAATCAAAAAATGCAGAGGAAAACATGAACTCAGCGGCAGATGGTTCCTGTGAGCATGTTTACAAATCAGGTTTCAGCACAGTCTGAGGTGCAAGAGAGACAAGGTTTCCCACCTCCCTGCCTGTTACCATCTGCAGCTCTCTGTACTCTCTGGGCACCGAGCGAGCAACACGCGCCAAAACTGCACACATTAAAAACGCAGCTCAAGATTGCATGACGCTTATTGACTCAGTGCTTGAAACAGACCCAACTCAAAGGAGGTTTCAGAACACAGTGATGGGCCCTGGTACGTTGTGTTTCATTTGAACGAAACAGTAAATAGAGCCGTGCTTGTTGTTCAGTATAAAATAAGGAAAGACAGTCCCCACGAAGTGGATTCAAGATCATTGCCATTGCAATCACACACACAGTCAAAGAGCCTCTGGGAGGAGGAAATGCTTTTCTGCGAGATTTCACTAAATAGCTTCACGATTGCTTTCATTGCTACTTCCTGCCACTGCATATGTTTGATTTCCCTTAAGTTTCTCAGATAAATGTCTCATAAATGTCACAAGATGCAGATCAGTCAATTCAGTCAATAGAAGCTGTGAAATCCTACAGTATATTAACTTCCTGTCCACTTTTCCATGACCACCTGAACTTACTCCCAGGTTGTCCCACGACTTTTGACTTCCATACTTAGCAAAGATGACCACACAAAAATGCTACGCTGATTCGACATTAGCATCATGAATAATAACCGTTTTATAGCACAGTACCCTTGTAATGCTCTTTCGTGGCAACAGCTCTTACACTTCTGTGTTCTCATAACTACGATCTACATATGTCTGTTATTAGCATTATCATTAGCATATTATAAACAGAATGTATAAACAAGGAAACCAAAGGGAAAATGTAAATTATGCACTAATAAAACATGTTTTTTGATTATACATTATTACATATACATTATTATTACATATTTAAGTACATTATAACGGGTGATTCTTAATGTTCTGTACGTTATAAATATTGGAGGGTCTTCATAAGAGGTATTATGGAAACCACTTGGGCATTAAGTCTTTAGCAGAGTCACACAGAGCTCATCTCTAGGGTTTAAAGGCATCATGCATAACAATAGTGAATTATTATTCATGTTTTCAGGATATAGGGTCAAAAATGAGAAAAGCATATGTCATCCAATTAAAAGGGGTAGGCTTCAAGAACCTGCACTTTGATTTAAAGAATCTTGTTTTAAATCTCTCTGCGTTCATGTGGCTGCACATTTCAATCCTTGATATGTAATGCATATGGCAGAATTGACAATAAATCCTCTACCTTTACCTTCACGCACGACTCTAGTCAAATCTGACCTTCAGAGGTGGAGAAATTTAAAAAGAAAAAAAAAAAAAATCATTGATAAACTACAGCAAGTGATTTTGTTTGGAGTGGGAAGTCTCCTCGGGTCAGCAGATCGTTACTCCATAAGTGTAAATTCAAAACAGTTTTATTATTGAGCCTCTTATATTCATAAAATCTGCTGTCTTACTGATGTTTACCTTAGTCCAAACTGGAAATGTTTTCATGCTCATCCTCTATTAATGCTCCAGTATATTCCTCACTGCCTATGAAAAGACCTACCAATGTCAAGAATCCCAAGGTTACGTTCCATGCTATTAAAGTTTGCTCCCAATTTCAGAAGCGCTGTAAATATAATTCAGCCACTCAGAATTCTGGCCCAAAAAGAGAATCGTGTGTTTCCTCCCTCTTACTTGGAGAAATGCTTGTCACGCTCGTACAATAGTCTCTCAAAACAATATCAAATCATATATTTTGTCTAAAATAAATAAAAAAATAAAAACTTTCACAGGTTTCCTTCTCTACCTCCTGACTCAGCAACAATCTACTCAGCCCTAGAAGAGAATTGTTTCTGAAATATATTAATGAGATTGAGGTCAAAAACGAGAGGAGCATACAACAGGGAATCAGGTTTTCAAATAGATGAAAGTTGGTGGGAGAAAACGGTCACTGAATTTCAGTAAGTTACATCATGCGCATGCCCGATCCTTATTCATTTCAAGGTCATATGTGGGGTCCCCTTCAGCAAAGATAAAAATAAACATTTCAATATTACTATTAATAGCTATGGGAGAAGGAAAACACGCCTAAAATTTCCCTTTATGCCTTTACCATCAATAAAATTTGTCAAACGCCTTGTTTTTCTGCGCTTAAATTGGCCGCAGATACAAAGATGGTGACGTGTGATCCAGTTACACCTGATTCAGCTGGACACTGGCAGTGCATCTCCATTCACAGAAACACTGCTGTGACATCAAATATGAGCTGGACAGTGAGGCAGCTGCCAGGACAGCAACTCCAGCTGGACGGGTGAGATGTTTCTCCAAGGAAGTTATCGCTATATTATTAATTATCCTGGCTCAGCATCGACCAAATGACCAGCTGATGATTGTCTAAATGCATCCACCAGTGCGTATGTTGGATGCGTTTATTCAGCAAGCTACAGTCAAGTTTAAAGGGCGTTTCTTTTCTCTTGTTTTTATTAAATGCAGTAATTTCAAGTGACGGTGCAAGCAAGCCGAGGTCAAGCACCAGCATGTTAGTGACGTGCAGGTGCAAAAGACGATGTGATTCAAATGTTAGGATCAGGACGTTGGTCCTTCAGGGCCATCCATAAAGTATCAACAGGAGTCACAGGTGAAGAAGAAGAAGATTTCGTCCTGGAGTATATTAATTCCGATTGTGGTGTTTTTCGTACTCTGTTAACCATACCGATGGATGCTTGGAGTGAGACAATCCAGGAGATTTCTCCAAAAATCGACGGTCTCTTCTACCATAGCCGCTTATGGAATGATGCCCTTGTGTTTTAGGACCGCCCCACCCTGGACCGCCTACTTGTTGATGGCTGTTATAAAGAGGATTTTTTCCAGAGCAACACCATGCAGACGTACCTGTTGGAACAAGACTGTCCAAGACAACGATGAGGCCAGAAGGTGTTCCGAGACGTATCGTCACTACCTTCCTCGGAGCTGCTACAGGCGGCCCCGGGTACGGGATGAACAACTCCTCGCCGTCACCTCTACATCCTGCGGTAGAACACGTTGCGGCTGACGGTCATAAGTACGAGGGTTCCAACAACGACATGACAGACGGAGCCCGTCCTTCATTGGACGTCAAAGACGACACAGACGACTCTGTTGCAACTGAAATGCAAGATGTGGATGACGAGGAGGAACCTGTAGGGAAGGCAGCAACCGCCTGCCCCGGGAACGAAACTGTCGACGTGCATCCGCCTGCTTTATCCACTGCTTCTCAAGACCAAGAACCAGCAGCTAATGATGACACGGATGATGGATAAGCGGTTTCTTCTTGAAAGCTTTAAAGACAGTTGTATTTCATCTACTAGGTAAAACCATACGCAGGTATTGGAGGGAGATCTGCTACGGTTGCCAAGTAGACCATCCCAGCCAACTACAACACAGCTGTCTTGAAGAGATGGAGGATGATTTCTACCGCCTTAATTTCCACCCGTTGATGAAGAGACTCTGTAACAAGAACTTTCTGCCTGCTGTACAACACTACTTGACCCTGAATGACGTACAACCGGGGAAAATGAGAACGAAGGCTACGGCTGAGACAGTCTTGCTCGAAATGAGGTGTCGAAAATCAACTGTCTGGAATGAATACATCAAACATGAGCCTGAGGATCTTCTAATTGAACGTCTGGAATCAGCAAGTAGAATCTGGAATAGAACGCCGGTCCTGGGCGATGTCACAAACACGAGATTCCCTCGTATGTGATGTTTATTTTTTTTTACTCTTTTACTGTCTTTGTATAACATTACGTTTGAATCCTTACATAACCTGTGGAATAAAAAACATTAAGAAGTATATTTGGATCTCAGCTCATTCATTTCTCGTTTAACATGACGGTGAAACACATCATTAAAAGAGTTTATTACAATCCTCTTCACCCCGGGACCTCTGGAGGTGTGAGTCGCCTTCGTCCAGGGGTGCAGGTTGAGACTGGAAAACCAGTCAGTTCTAAATCTATTAAAGATTTTTTATCAAAACAGGATGCCTACACCCTGCATAAACCAGCCAGAGTAAACTTTCCGAGATACAGAGTATTTGTTCACAGGCCTCTTCAACAATTCCAGGCCGACCTATGCGACATGCAGGCGTTGGCTAGATATAACGACGATCAAAATTACTTGTTGACCGTTATAGATGTATTTTCAAAGAGGGCCTATGTACGCGTTTTAAAAAGAAAGACTCCGATCGAGAGAATGAAGGCGTTCAAAACAGTGCTGGAGGAGTGCGGGACGCCTGCAAAGCTACAGACGGATGATGGGAAAGATTTTTTTAACAAGAGTTTCAGGGCTTTGATGGAAAGGAAGGGTATTAATCATTTTTCAACAGCGAGTGACGTTAAGGCCTCTGTGGTTGAGAGATTTAACCTCACTCTTAAAAGTCGGATGTGGAGATATTTCACGGCTAAAAACACATTACGTTACATCGAGGTTTTACAGGATCTAGTAAAGAGTTATAATCACAGCTATCACAGTAGTATAAAAATGACACCGATGGAAGTAACTAAAGAAAATACTCTGCAATTTTTACATTAGACCATCGAAAGATCTGCAAAAGGCAAAATTAAAGGAGGGCGATCATGTTAGGATATCAAAACTACGAGGTGTATTTGACAAAAAGTATGAGCAGAGTTTTACAGATGAGATATTTACGATAACTGAATGTATTCATCGCACCCCGCCTGTGTATAAATTGAAAGATTTCGACGGCGAGACCATCCAGGGGTCATTTTATGATCAAGAATTACAAAAAGTACAACTCGTAAAGGATAAAGTATTTCACGTTGAAAAGATTCTCATGGAACGCTGCGTTAAAGGAGAGAGGCAGGTCTTTGTCCAGTGGAAGAACTGGCCTGAAAAATTCAACAGCTGGGTAAAAGCTTCGGATATAAAAAATATATAAGAAGGTCCTTCTTTACACCAGGCATCATATCACCATGTACGACTCAAAGAACGCAGGCTTCTATGTGACTTTACCATCAAACGTCAGCGCAAATGTTTTTAAAGACAACTCCATTGGTACTTTCCGCGTTGATTTAGCACAACATATCGATTTAAACGGAAAATGGGAGGTCGCTTTGACGGAGATTACATACCCTCACACGTGGCATAATATTCCAGAGGATACAGCATCATTTTCCTGGAAACCGAACCATAGAGTACTTGATTCCAACACAAACACGGCTCCCCCTAGAGGATCAGATTCGGAGGCTAACACAACACGACGGTATAAAGATGAATTTCATAGAGCCATGGCTCGTCTTAGGGCTCCAGATCCCGATGCCAGCGCCTCTGCTCAGAGGAAAAAAGACGAATCACGAGGGGTTGATCGACATTTCAAAACGGCGGGAACAGATATTTCCAAACTGAAGTTTAAGGGAGGATATTACAGCTCTATTTATCAGATTACAACCGAGTTGGAGCAAACCTTTAAAAAAACCAATAACGGCATACGCTTCCTGTTTAACAGTGCACGGCAAAAAATTGATCTTCAAGGAGACGGGCAGAACCTAGTGCTTTTTAACTCGCCTTTGGCTTACATGCTAGGTGTAGAGCCTGGTAATTGGATACATTTTTGCGACTACAGAGCGCCCCATCCAGTTGATTTAAAAGTGGGGTTTTACCATCTCTACTGTTACAGCGACGTTGTAAGACCGCAGCTTGTAGGGGATGCATATGCACCGCTTTTAAGAACTGTGGAAATCAAGGGTAGCTACTCAGATATAATCACACAACATTTTAACCCTGCTTACTATTTACCGGTGGCCAAGAACCATATTGAAAATATTCAGATACAAATTAAATCGAATCTTAACAAACCCGTCAATTTTACCTTTGGAAAGGTCATGGTGACTCTATACTTTAGACCTGTTACTTGAGAGGATATTATATAACCCTTGTATCGTCATGTGGAAATTCATTCACCATCACAACGCCGGAGAGAGATAACCAGTCTTTGCAGGCCAAGTCGTAAACAAACACAATGGTTCATGCAGGCTTAAGAGACGACCCTCACAGATTTGTACAATATTATGAAAAACAGGTGGGCGGAGATCTACCCGGTTTCTACGGTGCCCCTGTTATGTACGAACGTGGCATCGGTTCCCTCTTCTCGAAAATGTTTCGGTTTGATTCACCGCTCTTGAAAAGAGGTATTGCCATCGCGAAACAACATCTCAAATCAGCGGTGGGTAACATAGCTACGGATATGTTCACCCGTACCTTGAGAGGAATGAGCGATCAACAGAGACAGAAAGGGTCAGGAGGTACAGCCGTCTTATCGCGGAGGACAAAGAGACGCCCTCCAGGACGATGTGTAACACAGAGCTCTAATAAACGTACAAACAAAAAAAGAAAGAAGTCTGTTGACAGAAGCAAACGGTCCAAGAGGAAGTCCAGAGGGAGCTCTGATATATTTTAAAAAACCTTATATACAGTAACATGGCACTCCTACACCAGAAATCTGCTGAATGCACATTGGCAGAACTGGATTTATTCACGCCCCCGGTGACGCAACTTTCCATCAAAGACAAAATTTACACTGAAATTGCACCAGTAGCCGCTATCAGCGAAGGAGGACCTATTGAGTTTTTTATACCGGGAGACGGTGAAAAGTATCTAGACCTAAACGACACCCTTCTACACGTGCGTGCAAGAATTACTAACGCCGATGGCACACCGCTGGCTAACGACGCAGCGGTCGGTCTCATCAATTACCCTCTAAACACAATCTTTGACCAGTGCAATGTGGTTCTGGGCGATCGGATGATTTCACAATCCAGTTCCACAAATCCGTACAGAGCTATGATTGAAACACTTCTCAACTTTTCAGGCGACACTCTTAAAACACAGTTTAGCGCCGGTCTTTTTTACCAAGACACAACTCGGTCAGTTGACTCGATCATCACTGTAAACGGTCCCAACGCAGGTCTTAATAAGAGGGCCGAGTTCACGAGCAGATCCAGAGAAGTACATCTTCTCGGTCCTCTCCACGGCGACATATTTTTCTGCGAGAGACTGTTATTAAACTCTGTCGATTTAAGAATTAAACTCACCAGAGCGAATGATGCCTTCTGCCTGACCGGACCCCGCGACTCCACCTTTCGTCTGAAAATCCTCGGCGCCTCTCTGTTTGTGAAGAAAGTCACTGTTTCGCCAGCTGTGAGAATAGGTCATGCAGCGGGTGTGTTAAAAGGAAATGCTCTCTTCCCGCTCTCACGAGTCAATGTAAAAACATACTCCATTCCAGAAAACTCAAGAATATGCACCCAGGAGAATTTATTTCTGGGTTCAATACCTAAATACGTGGTTTTAGGGTTGGTACATCACGAGGCATTTACCGGTAGGAGAGATCTCTCCCCGTTCAATTTTCATCATTACAACACTGAATATCTAGCCCTCTGTCAGGACGGCCAACAGATCCCCGCTAAAGCTTTTCAACCTCAGTTTAATAACGGTATGGCGGTCAGAGAGTTTTATAACATGATTCTAGCTACAGGAAGACATTTGAAGGATCTGCCTCTAAGCATTGACCGCGAAGGTTTTAGCAGCGGTTATTCGTTGTTTGCATTTAATCTCAATCCAGCCGACGACAACTACGCTCTCTCTCCTCTCTCAAATGGGAATTTAAGACTGGAGATGAGATTCAGAGTACCCTTACCGAACACCGTAACACTGATTGTGTACGCTTGTTACGATTCCATTCTGGAGATTGATGCAAAAAGACAAGTGCTGGTGGACTATTATTATAAAAGTTATGGATAGTCTCCAGTTACAGAGGCTGCTGAGAGGTCTCTTGGGCGACACATTTTACGGTGTATGGCCGTCGGACAGGTTGCCTCAATTGACACAACCCCTCAGACTGCCTGCATATTTCATCGTCAACACACATCCGGCACATAAACCAGGAGAGCACTGGTTTTAACTCTCGAAGAAGACGGTAGAACAACTTTCTTTGACTCATTTGGAATGGGACCCTACTTTGCACATTACCCTGAAAATATTTTAAAGTTTCTCAAAAAACATTCAGTTGACATCAAGTACAACAATGGTCAACTACAGCACCCCCTATCGTTTGTATGTGGTCATCACTGCGTCATCTACCTCTGTCATCGCGCTAGAGGGTTGTCTATCGAAGAAGTATTAAGTCTATAAAGCGACGATACCTTAACAAATGACCTCATGGTATACAACTTTGTGAAAGGTCATCAACAATGTCTAAAAAGATGCGCCCACTGTCCGTGGAAACAATAAAACTGTTCTCTTCTGTATTTTAATGACTATTGTAACGTGTGACTAATCTTATTTTGTTTGTACGTGTGTTGAAAAGAAAATCTGTAATCTTATAGTAATTCAATAAAACATTTTATTGATGAAAAGGCAATAACCGTGTACAAGGTAATTATTCATGAAACCCATCGAGGTGTTAGAGACAATTTCTTCCTTTTGGTCGCTACACGCGTCAAGCGTCGTCGAGGTGTCACTTTAGAGTCCTTTGGGTCGGGAGACCAGCCCTCGGCTATACTTTTCTTTCGTGAGGTAGAATTCGATTTAAGTCTCTGATATTGAGGCCGCGCTTCAGGATTGGACAGCAGGGTGAGAGGGATGTTTAGCTTTAATAATGTGACGAGAAACTCGGACCATCCCTCAGGTAATGAAGAACTTGTTTTCTTATACGGTAGGGAAAGGTACTTGAATATATCAATCACATGAGAGCCTTTTACAGCATTTCCTTCATACATAAATTCACCATTCATATTCCAACCGTCGCCGTTTTTGGATATCCTCTGGATAATGTAATCAGCATTTCTTCGAGCTTTTGACGGAAGGCTGTTTAGAATATCCTTACCCACGACGTCCGTTACAGAGGGTGTTTTTAGAACGCTTTGGTCGCGACTGTCAGAGTCGTGGGGATGATCTCCGTCTCGTTGTAAAGTCAGAGTTACTCTCCTTTGGTCTCTCTGATCCTGTTTTGTAAAGGTTAAATATCTCTGCAATAGACCATCATACTGTTTAATCTTCTCATACGAGTTTAACTGAGAATCATTTAGAACGGTCCTCATCTTCTCATTCAATTCATCTTCGGCTGTTTCACGGATGTCAGAGGATGGGCGTGATAACTGCTTAATTTGCTGAGGAGAGACGAGATACATTTTCTGGACAGTCTTCATGGCGTTTTACTTCTTTACAAGTCCTCCTATTAGATTTCCAATGATTGGAACGGCAGCCGCTAGCAACGGCAACAGGAATCCACCCAATAGCTTTTTAAGAATCCTTCGTTTACGCTTCACGCACGCTTTTTTTTAGCCAAGAGTCTGATGTTTTTCTTCTGATTTTTCAGTTTTTTTAACTGAGCTTGCGACAATGGTACATTCCCCTTCAAAACATTCAGGGCGATCTCGCAAAGAGCTTGAATAAAGTCCCGAGAACTACGCATTAAAATGTCTTTACGTTTCTTTGACGGAGCGTGGTATAGTTCCTTAAGTAAACCATCGTTTCTTTTTATACGCGCTGACATATCTTAAGCAGACGTTTTTGGTATGTACACAGTGTGACGCTCGTGAGGAAGTATCCCAGTCCTTAGTCTGTAGCGTTCTGGACATGAGGGTGTTAGATCAACAATTAAGTACCCGTGAGCGTCGGCTGTAGCATCTTCAAAGCTTTCTAGAAAGAAAGCTCTTTGAGACGGGTAAATCTGTTGAGCAAGAACTTTTATCTGCATTTTATCGCGAGGATTCTTAAACAATACAAAGTAATTGCTATTCAGACTAATAGTACGACTATATTTACCACGATGAAATAAGTTTTGCGTCAGCATTATAACACTCATATTTTTATGATGTCTGTACTGCGTAAAAACACGGACAACCTCTGGGTTTTCAGAAGCTTCAAAAATAACATCTTCAAGAATAATCAAATGTTTTCTATCAGTAGGAAATACATCTTCATTTTCAAAAGATTCAGGTAAACCTTCAATGAATTTGATATTTTTATTCATCTTTTGCAACTCAGTGCAAAACCCGAAAGGTTTGGTTGTGCCCTCCGAAAACAAGCGCCTCTTATCGTACACGACCCGGAGTTTTTTCGTAACTGATCTGTTTTTTAAAGTGATGTTCTTTTTTATCCCTGACAATGTTGTGTTGACGGGTCTCAAGCACGCCGTCAGGAGAATACTGTAAAAACAAGTCATCCAGTGTCACCAGAAAACAATGGGGGAACCCTTTACACATGACTGTTAGATTGTGGATGAAAAGTTTGAGGCCATCCTGAAAGACGGATCATTGTTCAAGTTTTTTGATCCTCAGATTATCAATTAATGTGTTAATATTCTTCTGCGAGACGTACGGTTACTCTCTCCTCACTGGCATCAACAAGAAATATCTGTAAGGTCTCCTGCTGGTCCAGAACTCAATCATTGTTTCTCTGAATGAGCACCTTTGAACACGTGTAACTTGTTGAATCGCCCAGGTTCTAGGTCTAAACTGAGGATACCATGTATTGTTGTACTTGTTATTTAGAAACAATACAATACAAGGGACCTGCCATGATGTATGGTTGAGAGACTGCTACACAGGCAGACAAGCAGAGTCACATGTGTCTGAATTGATGGCCTGGTTTTCATAGGCGGAGTGAGCATCTAAGATCAAGATGGAGGTCGCCGATTTGTGATGGCTACTAGTGAGGAAAGGGTAAAATGAAGTCATACATCAAAGATTTTACAAGCTACTCACAAACATTCAACATAAATATTTGCCTGCATTCAACTTTTAATTTTCAACTTTTATCATCATCATCATTATCTTTTGCAGGAGATAACTATTGCATCATTTATGTTTAAACCACATCATAGTGAGAATATATTACAACAGCATTACATTTAACTCTTTCAAAATTTCAGATTTTGTTCAAGGATATTGTAGGTATCCGTTTGCTTTTGGAATTAATTGAGATTCCTTGCAGAAGTATCCTTTTGACGCAAACGTTGACAGTAACGTTTGAAAATTTCAACGTGGTCCCAGAAATTGCAGCACTTTCAAGAGTTTCTCCCCAACCAACAGAAACAATACATACATAATTACAAAATAAAACCCAAAAAGTACTGTAGTAACATGCAAACATGAATGTCAGTCTACGCTTTGACTCCAAAGGTCCAGTGGAAAAGCTTCATAGAACTTCATATCCAATATGTGTTCCTTCCTTCCGTTTAAAGTTCTCGTATGAGATGTTTATGAGATGTTCATCAATTCCGCATTTACCTACGTATGCGTAGATCCAACAAGTCCAACATTTCCCCACTGCGGGACAAACAAGGGGCACTCTGTGCTCAAGATTCAAGATTGTATTCATCACCGTGGTCACCCTCGACATTTTGGGCGGCTCGCGACATTTACGCTAAATGATAGCAACCGATTTAAGGGAGAATGACACACACAATTACTGTAATTGTTCAAGAAAAAAAAAACAAATCTTAATCTCATTCTATCACTTTCCCCCTCTTATGGGCAGAACAGCGAATTTTGCCACCGTTTTTAAAAAGTGCATCGAGGCTGATTTTAGGGGCGAGAAACTAGTCATTGGCTGTATATGTTGAACGAAGACCTGAGTATGATCCGGGACATCTTCCCATAGGATTGGATATTGGATCACCAAGCGTTGTCATGTTCACAAACATGCTTTCATGTGTTTGCAGACATTCACTCAGTTAAAAATTTAATTTGAGTGAAAAATGAGATATAATCACACTGTTGCTTTCAAAAATCTTTGTTAGTTTTGTTATATTGTTTTTCTTGTTGTTGTTGTTGTTGTTGTTTTTCTCAGATGTTCTTTCTATGGAGTTTCTATTCTCTCCCTTCTCAATGAACAGAGTTGTTCTTTGAAGTATATTCTCGTATTTATTTGTTCTAATATTTTCTGTGTGCATATTCCGTCTTATGCAGTTACACTTTAAAACTTAACTGACTGATGGATGGATAGGTAGATGCAAGTTCATAAAAAGGAATAAAAGCCTTCTGCAGGATTCAGCGCCTCATTGAGAGACTACTAACGTAAAAAAAAAAAAAAAAAATGCTTCCACGCAACTCGTACACCTTGTGAATGTAAACAAATAAAAGATAATATACTCTTTAGCTTGAAGATATGTAAAGAAAATGTAGGTCTAGGACGATTAAAAATGAAAAAACTGAAAGTATGTCAGAAACTACAATGTCAACCCTGTGATTTGTTGTTTGTCAGTTAGAATTGACAGTGAGTAGTAAAAAGCTTTACTTGTAAAAAAAAAAAAAAATTATATTTCATACTATTTCATGCAAAAGTGGGGTTGTGACCGGTAGCGAAAAATAAAAAGTTCTTGACATCTCAAAAGTTATACATATAAAAATGGCTGAACAAATGAAAAAAGTTTGTCAAAATTATATAAAACTATATCTAGTTTCTAATAACATTTCTAATAATATTCATTTATTTACCATATCGTAGATGGTTGTACAAAAATGTCAGGCTTTAGTTCAGGATTACTAGTACAATTTGTGTAAGCAGACAGTGTCAGGTGAATGAAAAGATTAAGAAGATTGGGAACATGCTGCTCGCACATGCTAAAATGGCTTGTTGTCTTATAGTGAGAATGGAAAGTCTTAAATTTGATGCACGAGTGTGTGTGTGTGTGTGTGTGTGAGTGAGTGCTGAAAGAAAACTGCTGAAAGAAATTTGTTGTTTTTACAAACAATTCAATTTCTTGTACTGACAATTAGGAGTTTTTAACAGTGAAACAGATATTTGAGAATCTAATGGATGGAGAAAAGTTTGAATTAGAAGGAAAAATGTACTTTTAGATTTTATAGCATGAACAGCTTGCCTACCAAAACTATTCTTTTATGGTAACTTGCGAACACAGACAAAACAAACAAGACAAAAACAGGTTCACAAACCTACAATGTCAACCAGTTTAATGATTGCCAGTTGTTTGTTTTTAAAAACACTGAAAAAGTTTTAAAATTTGAGACACAGTTGATAAATAAAAACTTAGAATACACCTGTAACTTGTGAAGAAATATGAAAATACAATATCTGAATTTGTTCACAAGCTTTACTTCAGCATTAAAATTTTGTGAAAATGAACAATAGAAACACAGTTTTTTTAAAATGGAAAGATTTAATTTCAACACATTTCGATTTCGACTCGGGTTACTTTTTTTTTTATAATTCTCAATTCGTACATTCATAGTTTCACCTCAGCTAGAAGCAGGTTAGTCTCTGGATCTGATCTAAATACCACATATGATGCTGGAGTAATTGCGTAATGCATGCATAACTGGTTGATTAATCCTGATAATACCTAACAACTGTGATATTTATTTTTATCCTTTGGTGCAACTTTTAAAGAGTTAAAACATTCAATTATTTCTACACTAGTTGCCTGGTTTTGAATAGTCACAAGTTACTTTTTAAAAAATGCTAAACACAAAATGCACACTACAAAACGAACATGTTGCACCGTACTGCTCCCGCATTTGGCTGTTTTCACCTGAAAATACAGAATAAAGACACATTTAAATCAGTGAAAAGCACGGCTTGTAATATACACATTTAAGCCACTGGTAAGGCAAAAAATAAGTAAAATAAAATAAAATAAAATAAAATTAAGGGTTGACATACTTTGGATATTTCTACACTACTTGTCTGACTAGGGATAGCATCAAGTATAAATGAATGTTCATTCAATGAATGTTCAGTCCCTCCTACATTGTGTTACATGACAAGTTATAGGACGTTTGTATCGCTATTATATCACTGTAGTGATTCCTTCTCCAGAGATTCAAGCATGGACCTGGTGGACTTTTCTGGAATGTGTAACTTCAACTCGGAGACATCTCCTTGGGTGCCCACCATGCCTGTTGCAGCTCAGAGGTTTCTGAACCCTCCGATAAGGACCATAAATCATTGGAATGGTCAAAGGGGGGAGAGACTAGAGCAACAGTCCAGGATGCTGTGCCGTAAGAGGAAAAAAAAACCTGACCAACTCATGAACCCTGTTTGGTGGGGGACACACACAGCTCCTCCTTCTCCAGGTTCCAGATGAACAAAGACAGACTTGTATGTGAATGTGTCTTAATGTGTATTTCTTAAAAAGGACTTTGTTTCCCATAATAACCCATGATTTCCACAGGATGTTCAAGCAAACCAGATGCCCTGAACATGTGATGGTAAACTTGACATGAGTGGTCGATTGTTATATTGATCATTATAGAGGAGAATGTGCTAGAATGGTCATGTTTGGTGTCGTCTGAATGCTTAAATTGAGATGGGAAAGTTTTGACAGATTGCGAGCAACTTTACAACTCAGGTAATGTTTTATTGTCAAATAAAACTCTGGTACCGGGGGGGGTCAAAATCTCCCATCTCAAGACTGGAATTTACGACCCCGTTGGAGGAGGAGGAGGAAGGCCAGGCTTGGAAACCCTCGTCCAATCAGCAATAGGTGATGGAACTCCTTCAACCAATCAAAACTGGACAAGGAGACTCTTCATGAGAGTTCAAAAGACCCAGTCTACAGAGGTTCTGCCCTCTGTGCGCTCTGTTCCCCTCTGTTCAGCCCTCTGTTCCCCTCTCTGCTCTGTTCCCCTCTGTCCCTCTGTTGCCCTCGGTTGCCCTCTTTCCCCTCCTTCTGCCGCTTCCTCTGGATACTTCACCTCTTACAACCAACTACAACCAACTTCCTCGACGGTTCCTGCTCAAGTTTCCTGCAAAGACTCTTGCTTCTCCTCCACCCTTGAAGCCGTGCCAGCGTTCCACTTGCTGCCCATCCAAGTGTGAGAGTGATTGAGGAACTTTTTCAAAGTTGCACATCACCCTCGTCCTCCAGCGGTCTGCCAAGCCAGAGCTTCCTTCAGGAACGGCCCAGTCACACCATGTGATCACAGCCGGCGGCCGTGACGAGCACGCGAGTCCAACTTCCAACAACCTTCCGCTGCCTGGAGTGTGTCATTAAGGCGACCACTCTAGAAGGTTGTTCAGACCGGTGAATCACCTGGCACGAGAGAAAGATACGCCTTCGGTCCTACGCCGCTCTCTGCCAGCTACGATCACCCCGTCTGCGACGAAAGATCCACGGCGGTCCGGAAGACGATCCGAGAGTGCCATCGACGCCTGAAGCTGCGTGTCCTCATCACCTCCAAGCCACCACGCTGAGAACCAGGACGCCTCCTTCCAAAGCCGCCTGCCTCCTCCCTCACCTCCTGACCGACCTTCTGCATCTACTCATCACCCTCTCATCCATCCCTCCATCCCATTCATCCCTCCACTCATCGCCAAAGTAAGCCGCTGCTTGTCATCTCTGCACAGAGTGGTGTGTTGGGGTTTAGTAATGTTATTACTTGCCTGAGATTGACAGTTAGACTAGAACGTCTGAACTTTCCCATCAGTTACACACGTGTCTGATACGGTATTGACATTGATTCATAACTGGTTTACGCTTCCATCGCGATATTGTCGGGATCATCTCATTCTCCTTTGCATCTTTCCTGTTTCTTTCTGTTCTTTTATTCCTAAATAAATCTATAAAATTACGTTGGTCTTGATCACATTACTTTGGAGTGTATTATAATCAATCTAAGAGCCTCTGATCAGTAAAGGACATTACATCACGAGTAGTGACTTCAGATAAATAGATTGATTACGCTAATAGTTAATTAAGTTACCACGGTTAATTAATTAATTAAGTGTTAATCAAGAGAGCTAAATAGTCTCCTGGAAACTATATTTCAGGTGGTGCCCCAAACTTTCGAGGAGATATTATTTTTCATAATATCCACGTCACAGACGCAGGCGTCCGTGACCAGACAATCCTTCACTTTCACTACAGCCTTATTGGTGCCCCGTGTGAGGCTGATTAATTGCTAAATTTTGATTGTAAACCATTCCATAAAGGTAGAGTGTTCCCCCCCCTTGCTTCACCCCGTTTCTTCCCTCTCACTCTCTTCAAAGCGTGTGCCCAGCCTGCGCTGAGACATTATTAAGAAAAATAAATAAATAAAAATAAGAACAAAATTAATAACGCGTTTAAACCACTTTGTCTGTGCTTCAAAAGCACTGAAATTACTTTGATGGTACCTACTGCCTCGAAAAAAAAAAAAAAAAAAAGACTACAAGTCTTATCGAGAGAATATACATGTGTTTGCTCTAGTGACAAACGCTGAGCATTAATTCATCAGGCCTGCGGACGGAATTCACGACCGAGTTACGAGCGTCTAACCAACAGTGAACCTTCACGTCCAACTCCAACTTTAATAATTGGCGTAGCTAACCAGTTATTAAAACGTTGTTCCAACACGACGGGAGTCTTACATTTGCCCGGCGCACGAGTTTCTGCCTACGGGAACAATAGTGATCAATTGACGTGAGCTTGTGTTGGGTGTGGTGAGCGTAATTGACCTATTCTTGTATTGCTGTGCATAGAGCAGAGATTTTGATCTCATAAGACTTTCGCGCATGCGTGGTCGCAGCTTCTTTTTCCCAGTGGAAGAAGCGCGCTCCTCTGGAGTCATTCCACATCACTGGAGGGCGGACAGAAAGTCCCGCCTCATTCACTTATTTATTGCTGTGTGTAGAGCAGAGATTTTGATCTCATAAGACTTTCGCGCATGCGTGGTCGCAGCTTCTTCTTCCCAGTGAAAGAAGCGCATGTCTCTGTAGTAATTGTACCCCACTGGAGGGCGGACAGGAAGTCCCGCCTCATTAAAGGAAGTGACGTCAGCGTAGCAACTGTTGCTAGGCTAGCCGGCTAACAGCTAGCCTGCCATTGACAATAGGTTTAACACTGTTGAAGGCTATTTGTTGTTGCTAATGCTAAGGCGTGTGATGCTCACTTCTACTGATAGCCTAACTGCGGTGAAAGCTATTGTTTAGTTACCACGTCAGATGCTAAGGTACTGAGGTTGGATAACTTTAGTCTTTGGCTTATTTTGTTACAGTGCCAACTTGTTTAAGTTGACAGTTGGGGCCTCCGTGCCTTGTTTGTGCTGTGCTACTTGCGAGGCCACCACTAGCGGTGTTACAGTCTGCAGCTGCAATAGCTGGTAATGCTAATCTGCCACGATTAGCTTGTGTTGTTTGTTTTGCTTTGCACACAAATTAGCTGTTTGCTTTCTGCCATCCTGCAAATTGCTGATGCTTGTGGTGCTGCCTGTCCATTGTGCAGTGTGTTTAAAAAAAAAAAAAGCTTTGTCTATTTTTTTTTTTTTTTCAGTGTTTGCAGATTCTTGCTCCACAGTCTTTCTCTACCTGTCCATCTTACACGCTTCACCTGTTGTCACCAACCCAAAGTCAAACTACAGTTTGGATTTAAAATTACAAACCTAGTAATTCCAACCCCACTTGTGTATAAAAATAATTTTAATTAAGAATTAAGATTACAAATTTATACACAGATACACTTGAATATTTTTATTGAATAGCTGTCTCACTACTCAATTAGAAACATCGACAATAGAAACAAACCTTGCCTTTTTAATTAATAATTACTTATTAATTAAATAATTCAACCAGTCCATAAATAGCCCACACAATTAAATCTTGCATCCAAGTTGACAAACCAACTATTGAATTTGAAAAAAAAAAAAAAAAAAAACTTGTTACTCACTTAAATAACTTAAAGAGTTATTAGTAGAAACAATTAAACAATTTGAGATTTGATTCAAACAAATTTTAAATTAACATTGACATTTTAGAAATCAAATCCGCTAAAAGTAACGCACCTAAAGTGATCCCCTGGTTATCTCAACAACTTGAGTAATAACAATGGCAATTACTTAAACCGTTACTTTTAACATCCCAATAATTTAAGTTGGTTTTCAATAACTTAAGAACAATTCGCTGATAAGTTTTCCTTTAACATTTTAACTAGCTTACAAGCGTAAATTAAGGAATTCAGCAATAAAACAAAACAAACGATTAAATGGCTGAAAGCAGAGAATCCCCGGTCGACTACGAAAACCTGGATTCGTTAGAGCACCTGCTCGCCACAATCACTGATAAGATATGCCCAGGTTATAGCACAACCCTGGCAGCAGATCAACCTGACGCTATCAATGATAATATCGCTCAGCTCATGAGCCAATTGGAGTCCACGGACCCCAAAGATAAATCCCTGGTTAAAGCCCTAAGTTGCATGACCCTGAACTTGGTGGCACAATTAAAAATTAAAGACAAAGAAATTGAAAACAGGGAACGACAATGGGAGCGTGGACAACAGGACCTAGCCCTGCTGAGACAAAGGGAGTCCCTCTTAACAGAGAGACTCGACATGGTTGAATCTCAGTCAAACACCACAGAACTTAGTAAGCTGAAACAAGACAACCTAGAGCTTACTCAAGAGGTGTCTCAACTGAGACAAGATCTAACTGACCATGAGGCCGTCAGAGATCAACAAACGCAAGACCTCCTAGATGCCCTGGCTGAGTCACTGACCTCTCAGAATGAACTCAAGCGGGTGGAGGCAAGATTATCCTTTTGTCAGAAAGAACTGTCTGATGCACTTGCAGAAGTGGAGACCTTGTCAGAAGCATTAAGGAAACAAGCACCTCGACAAACAGAGCTCTACCTTCGACTTCTGGACGAACATGATAAAACCAGGCAGTTGTTACAACAAGCCAATGAAAAGGTCCAGTCCCTCCAAAGTCAGGTTGACTCAATTACGGCGGAAAAGGAGGAAGAAGTAGAAAAGGACTACCACCTCCTCCGCCACGTAAAGTCCTTAGAGGACCATATAAGTCAGCTCCAAGAAGACCTTAGCAGGACAAAGAATGAGCTGCAAAACACAGTAGAGCAAACCCAAAGAGCTAGAGACGCGGCCCACAAGCCCCCATCTAAGCCAGGGTCTCTGCTCAGAGATTCCAAGGAACAACCAATCACCTTTAAATCTCTCAATCCCTTCTCTCAGTGGACCGCTCACCCAGAAGGCAGCAGATCACAACCAAACTATGACTCTGCTTCCCTTCACTGGCCTAATAACCCTCCTCACCAGGGAGGTTATGCAGCCGCAGCCCCACCCGACAGAGCCCCAACACAGGGCCTGACCACAAATGTACTAAACAAACTGGCTCGCAACATACCTCGGTTTGAGCCCAAACCTGGAGGTAATACAGAGACCAGGTCATATCTGAGGGACATCGAATATCACCTTCAGCGGTTCCCAGAGGCAACCACCCCAGACAAAATCTACCTCCTCAAAATCACATCCAGCAGGGAGGTAGGCAACTTCATTGACAGGCAGCCACCAGCTGTCCAAAATGATTTTGACACCCTCACCAAAATGATGCTGAGGGAATACTCCAGCCCCGAACCCTCACTAGGTCTGTTGTCAGCTATCGCTGTCAAACAAGGGAGAAATGAGCCACCAGCTCAATACTATCACCGACTCCGACAAGCATTCTTCGGTGACAAAAATGAGCAAAATATGGAAGAAGACCTCAACTTCAAAGCCCTGTTCCTCCGAAATCTTCATCCTGGCACAAGCCACCACCTTGGAGTGACAGCCTGCCCCCGCACTATGAATAGCTTTCAGTTGCGTGACCTAGCAGATAAAGGCTTCGCAAAACAGATGCTGGGCAACTGGAAAAATGGTGAACCACCTTACTCACTGCTGCCACTGGGTGTCCAAAGTTCCCACATGGAACTTGAAGGGGATGCACCAGAATCCCCGCCAGAAGTAAAACCTTTGTCACAGACACACCGACAACCAGAGCGCAAAGCGAGTCCTCGTCAGGCCCGTAAGGCATTCTTCTCACAGAAGGCATGGTCAGATGACTCCACAGCGCCACCGCAGTCCGTGGTCAACCAGACGGGTTTCCACAAACCCCCACACCCTGGAAACGTTTGGCGTCGTCACGCTAACCATGGAGATGGCCACGTAAAACCGGTCCCCTCCACTCAAGCAGATTCCCAGGCTAACCGTCGTCGTAAGAAAAGTGACAATCAGAAAAATCCCAGTCCTGAGGAGGAACAGATGTACAAGCTGTTCGCCCAGTGGTACAAGGAACAAAATCCAAAGAAGCCTCCCTCCAGACTAGGCCTGGAGGCAACTGAGAGTCAAGCCACACCACCGGCAGACAAGAACCTAACCTCAAACCCACCAAACCCAGCAGTCCTAGTCGTCAACTATGATCAGGACTCGCCACCCTTGGGTGAAAACTCATGGGTCAAACACCCAGCTCAACCCACACAACAGCTTTTGGGTGAGTTGACAGAAAGGGGGGTGGCTCGCAAGTTTTACCTTGCCACGACTCTCGAAGATCTGCTTCACTATGAAGCCCTCGTTGACACGGCAGCAGACATCACTACCATGTCGACACAGGTGTTTGACCAATTACAGCGAGCTGCCCACGCCCAAGATAAAACTCTCAAATTACAGAAATGTAAATTAGATGTCTGGGCATTCTCCACCGTTGGCACACAGTTGAACCCCTTAACGCTAATACACTGGACCATTGGACCCATGACTGTAGTCCACCCGGTCTATGTGTCACCACATAACAACATCCCTCTGCTTATCGGCAAAGATTTACTCAACAGGTTTGATCCGATTATAGATTTCCAACGTCTTAAAATCTGGGCCCAAGTTCGTCAACCTCTGCCGCTAGAGCATGAATCACACCCTTCTTACTATACAGTAGCAAATAGGGGTGACTCGGCGAGACACGACCCGTGCAGCAACCCACGAACACCCTCAAACTCAAATGTTGACACCGTTCTCTACCACCTTCCAGGCCAGAAACGCAACCGTTTCCTCATGGCCAAACGCAAGCCAGTGAAACACAAAGACTTGTTCACTGTCTGTGATCACCCAGTCAGCACCCATGACATGCGAGTGCATTGGAAGAAGGTACGGGGTCAATCACACATTCCCAGCCGAGACAGAGAGTATAATGACCTCACAGATACTTTGGCCAAAGAAGGTGCTCCCCACGGGAAGCCATGGAGCGTTCGACCTGCTCGGATCCACACAGAGTCCATGCCAGCCGTGTTGGCCGCAACTCGCCAACAATCCAGAAGTACTCCCACACAATGTAACACATCTTTACATTTGGCATGCGACCAGGTTTTTCAAAACTCAGATCTGGTAAATCGGCAGAACCAAGATCCCACCCTGTCATCTCTCATTCGCAGCGTCACGGCTGACCATGACAATGACGTCCCCAATCCCAATAGCGGCCCGCCGGACAGGGAACTGTCCCACTGGCTCACGGTCAAAAACAAACTGCGCATGGTTGATGGCTTGCTGGTTTATGTCTCAGATGAACATGCCATGCCAAGACTTGCAGTTCCACTGAGCCTAAGGGGGGTAATGCTAGCATATGCACATGTTGCACCATGCACAGGTCACAGGGGTGTCAAAGCAACTGTTGATGCACTACAGCAGGTAGCCTACTGGCCATGCATGCATCAAGATGTAGCTGACTACATAAAAGGGTGCTTAACATGCTGTCAGTTCCAGCCGACTCAACCTAATCTGAAACAGGGGAGTCACATTCCCCATAGTCAGACCTGCAAACCGATTGGGTGGGACCCCTGGTCAAATCTACCAGAAGCAATGAATCTTCTTGCAACTGGGCTCACCGAAACCAAATTAAACGGCACCGCACCCCAACATCTCCAAAAAAAAAAACTAACACCGGATAATAACTAGGATAGGCTGATACGAAAACCCGCATCAAGCATAACTACAGACTGTATAAAAATGATAAGTTATTGAATTTACACCTGTGTCATATCCGTGTTGTTTGGTTGCTGTTTGGTTGCTGTTACTGTTAAGATGAAGTGGCCAATGTGTGATGAATGCATGAGAATAAGCTTTACGGTTAAAAATTAACATCAAATCACTGTCTAGGGAGTCAAGACTGAAATATTCTAATGTTTCGTTTCGTTCAACACACACAACATGAACAAACCATTTACCTGGCCCCTATCAATTCTGCCTTTCAAGACCTCGACACCACCATAAGAAACCTGGTTACCCCTTTAACTCGTGTTTGGTCGGGAGCCAATACCCTGCTAATTTCCATAGTCAGCGTCAGCTTCATTCTCTCTCAGAAGAATAAAAGATCTCAAGGACTCGTTTAATCGCTGTTAGGTGTTCAAACCAAAACTAAAGAACACTCAAGAAGACTTAATGATGTAAGCGCTCCTCCAACAGCAGAACATGGCTCCACCTTGATACAAGTTCAAAGGTCAACTATTATCTCTCTCACCAAAAAAAAAAACATATCTAGTCTCTGTGATAGTTGTGTTCATAGGCGTGTCGATCTTGATTATTGCATGTTTCTTCTTCTTCTTCTTCTTCTATCTTCTCCTTCTCCTTCTTTTTGAAAAAAAACATTTTCCTCATCAGTTAAGCCACACTTATTCCATTCACTATGAAGCTGTCTTATGCCTAGTTCAAGAAATTAAATAAAGTGAACTTGAGAAGGATAAATCTAACAATTTTCCTCACGTAGTCTCACCAGTTCCTCTCAACTTACCCTTATTCAAGTCCGAACTCCAAACTTCGCCACAAACAATGTTAGGTGAACCGGGTTCACCTTCACCCACCTAACTACACTTCCCTCGTGAATCTAGTTTCCATCAACCTCGGTCTAGGTGATATTAGCTAAATGCAAGCGACCCCCGGGGGTCATTCTACTGACTCACTCTCTCTCAGTTGACTAAGGGGAGTGGGGGATGTTAGAACACACCAGTCAGTGTATGAGTGACTCTCATCACCAGGATCCATGCGGCATCTACGACCACCCGAAGGACTCAACTCATCTTGGCCCCGATGGAATACCTGCGACAATTCCACACGACGCCAAGAGGGGGGATATGTAGTGATTCCTTCTCCAGAGATTCAAGCATGGACCTGGTGAACTTTTCCCGAATGTGTAACTTCAACTCGGAGACATCTCCTTGGGTTCCCACCATGCCTTTGGCAGCTCAGAGGTTTCGGAACCCTCCGATAAGGACCATAAATCATTGGAATGGTCAAAGGGGGGAGAGACGAGAGCAACAGTCCAGGATGCTGTGCCGTAAGAGGAAAAACCCTGACCAACTCGTGAACCCTGTTTGGTGGGGGACACACACAGCTCCCCCTTCTCCTGGTTCCAGATGAACAAAGACAGACTTGTATGTGAATGTGTCTTAATGTGTATTTCTGAAAAAGGACTTTTGTTTCCCACTTAACCCATGGTTTCCACAGGATGTTCAAGCAAACCAGATGCCCTGAACATGTGATGTTAAACTTGACATGAATGGTTGATTGTTATGTTGATCGTTATAAGAAGACAATGTGCTAGAATGGTCATGTTTGGTGTCGTTTGAATGCTTGAATTGAGATGGGAAAGTTTTGACAGATTGTGAGCAACTTTACAACTCAGGTAATGTTTTATTGTCAAATAAAACTCTGGTACTGGGGGGATCAAAATCTCCCATCTCAAGACTGGAATTTACGACCCCGTTGGAGGAGGAGGAGGAAGGCCAGGCTTGGAAATCCTCGTCCAATCAGCAATAGGTGATGGAACTCCTTCAACCAATCAAGACTGGACAAGGAGACTCTTCATGAGAGTTTAAAAGACCCAGTTTACAGAGGTTCAGCCTCTGTTCACCCCTCTGTTCAGCCCTCTGTGTCCCTCTGTGCTCCTCTCCCCTCTGTCCCTCTGTTGCCCTCGGTTGCGCTCTTTGCCCTCCTTCTGCCGCTTCCTCCACTATAGCAGAAAGGGTCTTTCTAGTCGTTGCACATCAAATCTAAGCTGTCTGAAGTGTTTTGTCAAAGTTATCAACATTTTTATGTTTGGCGTTCCGGAAATCACCTTATCTCAGTCTGAAAACGTGTTTTCTGCATTGTGCCATAACTTTGCAGGGAAGCTTCAGAACATGAAATTTTCACCTCCCACAACAGGAGAAAGGGTCTTTCTAGTCGTTGCACATCAAATCTAAGCTGTCTGAAGTGTTTCGTCAAAGTTATCACAATTTTTATGTTTGGCGTTTCCGAAATCGACCTTATCTCAGGTTGAAATCGCGTTTTACGCATTGTGCCATAACTTTGCAGGGAACCTTCAGAACATGAAAATTTCACCTCCCACTATAGCAAGAAGCGTCTTTCTAGTAGTTGCACATCAAATCTAAGCTGTCTGAAGTGTTTTTCAAAAGTTATCAACATTTTTATGTTTGGCGTTCTGGAATCGACTTTATCTCAGGCTGAAAACGCGTTTTACGCAATTTGCCATGACTTTGCAGGGAAGCTTCAGAACATGAAAATTTCACCTCACACTATAGCAGAAAGGGTCTTTCTAGTAGTTGCACATCAAATCTAAGCTGTCTGAAGTGTTTTTCCTGAGTTATCACCATTTTTATGTTTGGCGTTCCGGAATCGACCTTATCTCAGGCTGAAAACGCGTTTTCTGCATTGTTCCATAACTTTGCAGGGAAGCTTCGGAAAATGAAAATTTCACCTCCCACTATAGCAGAAAGGGTCTTTCTCGTAGTTGCACATCAAATCTAAGCTGTCTGAAGTGTTTTTCCAAAGTTATCAACATTTTTATGTTTGTCGTTCCGGAATCGACCTAATCTCAGTTTGAAAACGCGTTTTCTGCATTGCGCAATACCTTTGCAGGGAAGCTTCAGAACATGAAACTTTCACCTCCCACTATCCCAGAAAGGGTCTTTCTACGACTTGCACTTCAAATCTAAGGTGTCTGAAGTGTTTTTCCAAAGTTATCAACATTTTTATGTTTGGCGTTCCGGAATCGACCTTATCTCAGTTTGAAAACGCGTTTTCTGCATTGTGCAATAACTTTACAGGGAAGCTTCAGAACATGAAATTTTCACCTCCCACTATAGCAGAAAGCATCTTACTAGTCGATGCACATCAAATCTAAGCTGTATGAGTGTTTTGTCAAAGTTATCACAATTTTTATGTTTGGCGTTCCGGAATCGACCTTATCTCAGGCTGAAATCGCGTTTTACGCTTTGTGCCATAACTTTGCAGGGAACCTTCAGAACATGAAATTTTCACATCCCACTATAGCAGAAAGGGTCTTCCTAGTAGTCACACATCAAATCTAAGCTGTCTGAAGTGTTTTGTCAAAGTTATCACAATTTTTATGTTTGGCGTTCCGCAATCGACCTTATCTCATGCTGAAATCGCGGTTTACGCATTGTGCCATAACTTTGGAGGGAACCTTCAGAACATGAAAATTTCACCTCCCACTATAGCAGAAAGGGTCTTTATAGTACTTGCACTTCAAATCTAAGCTGTCTGAAGTGTTTTTCCAAAGTTATCAACATTTTTATGTTTGGCGTTCCGGAATCGAACTTATCTCAGTTTGAAATCGCGTTTTCTGCATTGTGCAATAACTTTGCAGGGAAGCTTCAGAACATGAAATTTTCACCTCCCACTATAGCAGAAAGGGTCTTTCTAGTAGATGCACATCAAATCTAAGCTGTCTGAAGTGTTTTGTCAAAGTTATCACAATTTTTATGTTTGGCGTTCCGGAATCGACCTTATCTCAGGCTGAAAGCGCGTTTTACGCATTGTGCTAAAACTTTGGAGGGAACCTTCAGAACATGAAAATTTCACCTCCCACTATAGCAGAAACTGTCTTTCTAGTACTTGCACTTCAAATCTAAGATGTCTGAAGTGTTTTTCCAAAGTTATCAACATTTTTATGTTTGGCGTTCCGGAATCGACCTTATCTCAGGCTGAAATCGCGTTTTACGCATTGTGCCATAACTTTGCAGGGAACCTTCAGAACATGAAATTTTCACCTCCCACTATAGCAGAAAGGGTCTTTCTTGTAGTTGCCCATCAAATCTAAGCTGCCTGAAGTGTTTTTCCAAAGTTATCAACATTTTTATTTTTGGCGTTCCGGAATCGACCTAATCTCAGTTTGAAATCGCGTTTTCTGCATTGTGCAATAACTTTGCAGGGAAGCTTCAGAACATGAAATTTTCACCTCCCACTATAGCAGAAAGGGTCTTTCTAATAGTTGCACATCAAATTTAAGCTGTCTGAATTGTTTTTCCAAAGTTATCACCATTTTTAAGTTTGGCGTTCCGGAATCGACCTTATCTCAGGCTGAAAACGCGTTTTCTGCATTGTGCCATAACTTTGCATAAATCTTCAGAACATGAAATTTTCACCTCCCACTATAACAGAAAGGGTCTTTCTAGTAGATGCACATCAAATCTAATCTGTCTGAAGTGTTTTTCAAAGGTTGTCAACATTTTTATGTTTGGCGTACCGGAATTGACCTTATCTCAGGGTGAATACGCGTTTTCTGCATT